>NC_058132.1:542727484-542815575 GCF_016433145.1 Gracilinanus agilis | reverse complement strand
CCTATATATATAGTCCTCACAGCCATTTTGGAGGGAAGTCTCTGGACTGAGAGGTCTCTGGACTCAGAAGTCTCTGGACTCAGAGACTGAAAACTGGAGATCACAGATCTATGCAAACCTCTGTGGTTCAATCTGGGCAGTGGGTGGCTGACTGAAGGGTGATTGAGGGGTGGTTGGGAGGTGGAAGAAGAAGAGGGTAGGAATAAGCCTGAATCTATTTCCTGCTAGACTATGAGAGCCAGTGAATCATCAACACCATTAGTGAGAGAGCTGAGAGAATAAAGAGCATCGATACATCTGCAGAATAGCCTTCCCCATTCTCTGGCTTGACTGTGGCTAAGTCCAGCCAGAGATAGAGGGAGAGAGAATGAAATCTCAAGCCTCCACCAGATTAATAGCTTCTAGTCCTGATTGTTAATTAGTCTAATAGATAATAGATCAATAGGGTTTCCAATCCCCAATCCTTGACCTGGTTATCCTTTCCCTACTTATAGATAAAAGAGTGTTCAATAATAAGTACCTTCCTGAGTGGTCTTTCTATCATAGCCGTTGGAAAAGGAATTAAACACAGTCAGATCCTGAATATTATCCAAGGCTGATCCATAGCCCAATTTCAATTTATCCAATTGCAGGTTGGGCCTGGAAAGGTTACCTATCTATCTAAACTCTCAAGGGTCCTTACTTGGGCAGCTGTTAAAGAATCCTTAACAGGTTATCAACCAAATCTGTTAGAGAGAAGGGGATATCTTACAGGAGCAGTCAGGGTGATAGGAGTAGGTGTTCATCCCACCAACTGCAGTTGAGGAGATAATAGACAAGACACACATCATCACCATCATTATACGTCTATATCTCCCTTATACCCCATTATTTTTTTTAACAACAAAGGGTTTTAAAAGAATGCCTCTCCTCTGACTCACCACTACCATTGCTGGGTTTGTACCCCAAAGAGATAATAAAGAAAAAAAGACTTGTACAAATGTATTTATAACTGTGCTCTTTATTTTGGCAAAAAAAAAAAAGGAAAATGAGAAGGTATCCATCAACTGGGGAATGGCTGAACAAATTGTGTTATCTGATGGTGATGGAATATTATTGTGCTGAAAGGAATAATGAACTAGAGGAATTCCATGTGAACTGGAAAGACCTCCTGGAAATAATGTAGAGTGAAAGCAGAAGAATCAGGAGAACATTGTACACAGAGACTGATACATTATGGCACAATCGATTGTAATTTAATTTTCTACTAGCAACAATGTAGTGACCAAGGACAATCTAGAGGAACTTATGAAAAATAATGCTATCCACATCCAGAGAAATTACTGTGGGAACTGAAATGCAGAAGAAAAAAATGATCAATCACATGGTTCAATGGTGATATGATTGGGGTTTTGTTACTAAAAGATCATTTTAATGCAAATATGAATAATATGGAAATATGTTTTGAACAATGACATATGTATGGTCCAGTGTAATTGCTTGTCAGCTCTGGGAGAGGGGATGAAATAGAGGTGGGGAAAATAATGAATCATGTAACCATGGAAAAATATTCTAAATAAATATTTTTTAAAATATAATTTCAGAAAAATCTGTAAAGAATTTCAGAAATTGAAGCTTAGTGACTTGAGCACAATCAGCAGAATGTTTTAATAGCAATATTGTAGAATGAAGAACTCTAAATGACTTAGTTATTCTCAGCAATACAGTGAATTAAGACAATCCCAAAAGTCTCATCATGCAAAATACCATCTGCTTCCAGCAAAAGGAATTATGAATTTTGAATGCAGTCTGAAACATATTACATTTCACTTTTTTCTTCATTTCATTTGGTTCAAGTCTTCTAAAAAAAGGTTTCATGTGGGACCATATTTTACATGATTTCACATGTAAAAACTTATATAAGATTGCATACCATACCAATGAACAGGAGTGGAGGGAGAGGAAATGTTAGAAATGGCCATTTTTAAGGATATGAAAACTGTTTTTATATATAATTGGGTGAAAATAAAATGTAAAAATAAGTTTAAAAGACAAAATACGCAAAAAAGAGTATCTTGAAAATCATATGAGAAATAGGAAAATTAGAAATAAAAAACAAACTAAAGAATTTAAAAAAAGAAAATGTTAAACCTGTACACATAGGTTTTAAAAAGAGTAAAATAAATTAGGTGATACAATTAAAAAATTAAAATAGGACAAATTATGAATCCCCAATTAAACATGAAAATGAACATTCTGAAAACCAAAGGAGAGATTAGTAAAATTGAAAGTAATAAAAATTTATATAGCTTAATGATAAAATGCAACAAAGTAAAGCACTAATTAACTTCATTTAAAAAGAATAAAAAGGAATTCATTTTATCAAAAATTAAAAGTATGAATTCAACACCAGTTAAGGAAAAATTAAAGAAAATTTTAGAGCTGTTTTGTAGAGTTATATGGCAATAAATATGACAGTCTAAGTGAAATGGATAAATATTTGCAAAAATATAAAAGATAAGCCTAGGAACTATATGAACATGATTACAAACACTTCACACAAATAAAGAATGATCTAAACCGGCGATTGGCAAACTTTTTAAAGAGGGAGGCCAAAGGAAAGGAAATGGTCATCTGTTGGTCCGTTTCTAAGGCAACTCTTTTGAAGTTTCATTGTATTGTATCCTACTAATTGTATTCATCAGATTAGGAATAATATTGCCTGGCAGGATACAACATTTCAGCGGGCCCCATTTGGACTGCTGGCCATTGTTTGCCCATCACTGATCTAAACTATTGGAGAAATATTAATAGCTCATGCCTAGGCCAAGCCAATATAATAAAAAGGACAATTGTAATAAATTAATTCATATTAAGTGCCATATAAAAGTACCCCAAAATAATTTTATAGAACTACAAAATTAACTTAAATAATACATTTGGAAGAAAAATAGATCAAGAGAATCAATGAAAAAAATGAATACTAGTGTCCCAATTTTACCTGATCTCAAACTATATTAAAAGTGACAATCATGAAAACAATCTAGTATTTACTAAGAAATTGAGTGCTAGATCAGTAGAATAAATAAGGTTCACAATATAAAGTAGTAAATGACAATAATAATCTATTGTGTAATAAGACCAAAGATTCATACATTTGGAACCAGAAATCACCATTTCATAAAAATTGCTGAGAAAAACAGAAAGAAATTTTGCAGAAACTAGGTATAATGCAATATCTCACAATATTCAGAAATAAAGTAAAATTGAGTGCAAGATTTACAAATAAAGGATGATATCATAAACAAGTTAGGATGTGGGGAGCAAGGTGGCTCAGTGTATTGAGAGCTAGGCCTATAGATGGGAGGTCCTAGGTTTAACTGTGGCCTCAGACACATCCTAGCTGTGTGACCCTGGGCAAGTCACTTAACCTCCATTGCCTAGCCCTTATTGCTCTTCTGTCCTATAATCAATGCACAGTACTGATTCTAAAACAGATGGTAAAGGTTTGAAAAAATAAATAAACAACTTAGGGGAGTATAGCATATTTTACCAGTCAGATTTATAAATAAGGGAAAGATTTATGAGCAAACCAGTGGATTATATTAAATAAAAATGTTTTTCCATGAACAAAATCAATACAGTCAAGATTAGAAGGAAAAATCAGAAAAGTCAGGGAAATATTTCTACAAACTTCTCTGATAAAGGAATTATTTCACAAATATATAGAAAATAGAATTAAATTCATAGAAATACAATTCATTCTACAATTGATGATATGGTCAAATGATATATATATGCACACACATACATATATGCATTCATATATAGGCAGTTTTCAAATGAAGAAATCAGAATTATCAATAATAATTTAAAAATGCTCTAAATCACTCTTTTTTTTAAAACCCTTACCTTCCATCTCGGAGTCAATACTGTATATTGGCTCCAAGACAGAAGAGTGGTAACTGTAGGCAATGGGGGTTAAGTGACTTACCCAGGATCACACAGCTGGGAAGTGTCTGAGGCCAGATTTGAACCTAGGACCTCCCATCTCTAGGCCTGGTTCTCAGTCCACTGAGCTACCCAGCTGCCCCCCATCTGAATCACTCTTGATTATAGAAGTATAAATCAAAACATCTCTAAATATCACCTCACACCTATTAGATTACCTAAAATGATATGAAAAAATGATGTATATTGGAGGGGATGCTGAAAAATTGAAACTCTAATGTACTGTTGATGGATTTTTTACCTACTCCAATCAAATGAAAGAACAATTTGGAATTATACCCAAAGTGATATAAAAATGTGTAATACCTCTACTAGGTCTGCATCCAAAAAATATTAAAAAAAGTTAATAGGACTTATATGTACAGGCATTTGTAACAGTTCTTATTAGGTCAGTAAGGAATTAGAAAGTAAAATGATGCCCATCACTTGGGAAATGTTTGAACCAGTTATATATGGGTATTATGGAATATCAATGTGCCATAAGAAATGACAAGTGGAATGTTTTCAGGAAAAACATGGAAAGACATAAACTAATGCAAAATGAAGTGAGCAGAATTGGGAGAAAGGTGTATACAATAAAAGTGTTATTGTAATGATAATTAACTGAAACATTAGATGTCCCAAAAGTCTCAATAAAGTTTTGATAACTTGAGACCTATAAATGCACTAAATACTTAAAAATGAAAATATAATTATTAAAAACATTAAAATATTTATCTATTTTATTCAAATTCAATATAATCAGTACTTTGAACTATATACCCCTTTTAAATTATAAAATATTTTAGAAAGTTTCAATAATTGCTGTTCAATGACTAAAAGGATTGTGTATATAATCCTAACCTTAAGATATTGCCGAGAATGTTTTTAGGTATACATGGCAGCTTTACATGACCCCACATGTATATATATATATATATATATATATATATATGTATATATATAATGTTGTAGATTTGAGTTGAATAAACCAGAAAGAATAACTGACATTTTCTTGAAAATGTAAATCTCTAATCAAAGGAAATGAAACAAAAAAATTCACAAAACTAAATAAGAATATGAGTTAAATAAATTTTGAAAAGTTTTTTAAAGTTTATAGTCTTTATATTTCTGAATTTATTAAAGATTTTAACTTTACTAACATATTTGAGATATTTCATATTTATCTGAGCACATACTTCCTTGCCTCAACAACATTTCTTTTGCATTTAGAGCAGGTATTATTTTTGCTTCTTTATTTTGGGTGGTTTATAAAATATCTCTCAGCAAAGATATCTAAAAAATGTTCATTGATATGATTCAGGTTATGACTTGAAAAATTAATTGAGTTATATTCATTAATGTGTAGAAAGTTGGAATTTCCTGCACAGGATACAAGGGAATACTTTGTATAATTATTTGAATAATAATGTTTCTAATACTAGAGTTTTTATGAGCTAACTGCAGTTCAGTAAACCAATTTGGGGAATTGGGCCTTAGGATTCTCTATTTTTCTCTTCCTCCTTGATTGGCCTCCTCCCAGATTTCACCCTAAGGTACTCTATCAGTTCTAGACTTTCTATTAAGTTAATTTCATAGGATTGACTTTTTGAGATCTGAAACTTACAATAAACTATTTTCCTACTACTTAGTCTCAGGTTTGGTAAACTAAGAGCCTATCTCTTTAATACGTTTCATCTTTTAGTCATTTTTGGTTTGTTTTTCCTCCATTATTTCAGTTATTTTCCTATGTCCATAATTACTGAATTCCACTGAAAGAAATTCAATTAGTAAAAATTTTTAAGTATTTTCAATTCAGCACCTCTTTTACCATAGAATCTTTTCCTAAAGATTATGGAGAGGATACCTGGTACATATTAAAATAAAGACAGGGGATGAATGGTAGATCTATCATTTTATTGGTTAAGGGAACTAATGAATAAGGAAAGATCTTCTGACAATGAAGCTGTACACTTTAAGTCTTACAATCTCTGAAAATTTTAGCTGTCTGTCAAATTTTATTATGCTTGCTTATCTTATTAATTCAATCTCCATAATTTTCTGTTGTTTCTATGATTTGTTGTTTGGAATACTTATTCAGAATGACATAATTAATTCTCCTTTTTGACATGTATCCTTTGCTTATGTTGTCTTCTATTATAACTTTTTTCTTCTCTGAATTTATATAAAACCTAAAAGATGCTTCGAATTTGATAATTTTATGTCTAATTCATGAAATTTATTTTTAATAAAATTTTAGTTATATGTAGAATTAAATTTTGATAATTGTTTTGACATTTTTTGATTTAGATTCCCTTTCTCCCTCTCTCCTTCCCACCCTCGCCAATGAGGTAAACACTCTGATATAGATTATATCAGTGATTTCATGAAGTACAGATTTCCATATTCTTCATGTCATAACTAATTACATATATCTCATAAGCATAAAATTCATAAAGGATATAAAGTAAAGGATGGCATGGTTTGATCTGCAATCAGATTCCAACAATGGTTTCTTTGACTGTGAGGAGTAATTTTTTTTATCATGAATCAATCCCTTGTTTTGCTGATAATAGTTTAGTCTATTACAGTTGATCATCACATAATATTTCTTTTATTATATGCATTGTTCTATTTATCCTACTCACTTTATTCTGCATCAGTTCACAAAAGTCTTTCCTGGTTTTTCTGAAATCATTCCTTTCAGCATTTTTCATGGCACAATAGTTTTCCATTACAACCATATTTGTTTAGTCATTCCCCAATAGATGGACACTTCTGTTTCCAATTTCCAATTCCTTGCAACCACAAAAAGAGTTGCTAAAAATATTTTTGTACAAGTATGTACTGATCTTTTTGGAAAACAGACCCAAAAGTAGCATTGCTAGGTCAAAGGGTATACATGGTTTTATGGCTGTTTGGGCATGTTTCCATATTGTTCTCTAAAATGTATCAGTTCAGACTTCTACCAATACTGTATGAATGTGCCAATTTTCCTACATTCCCTCCTACGTTTATCATTTTCCTTTTTGAGTCATATAGCCCTAATAAGCTATGAGGTGCTATTTTGTAGTTGTTTTAACTTGTATTTTTCTAATTAATAATGATTTGGTGTATTTCCTAATATGACTATATATATAATTTTAATTTTTTTATCTGAGAATTGCCTCTTCATATCCTTTGACTATTAATTGGAGAATGTTTTATATATATAGTCATATTAGGAAATACACCAAATCATTATTTTATTCAGTCCTCCATATTTTTGAGAAATGAGACTTTGTCTCAGTTCTTTAGTTGATTAAAACTGTGGCTGTCTCTATATATTATAATTTAATTTACAAAGAGTGGTAGTTTTGTGTCTTTTCTTTTTCTGCTCAGATTGATTTAATTAGTGTTTCTATTATAATGTTAAAGACCAATGGTGATAATGAGCATTCAAGCTATATTCCTGATTTAAATGGGAAGGATTCTAATTCATCCCCATTAGAGATAATACTTACTAATGTTTTTAGATAGATGTCCTTTATCACTTTAAGGAAATCTGCATTTATCTCGATGTTATCTTATACTTTTTAAAGGAATGGATGTTGAATTTTGAAAGGCCTTCTCTGCATCTTCTACAATAATCATATGGCTTCTCTTTATTTTGTTTCTTAAAGGGCCAATACTAATAGTTTTTCTGCTAGTAAATCATCCATGCATTTTTGGTATAAAACATTCCATGTCATAGAGTATGATCCTTATGATATAATGCTTCAATCTCCTTTCTATGAATTATATAAATTTTTCATCATTATTCACTATGGAGATTTTAAATATCTGTTTTAGATCTTCCTGGTTTTGGTCTCAGTGTTATGTTTGTGTCATAAATTTGGAACAATTCCTTCTTTCCACATTTATCCACCTAATTTATATAATATTAGAGTTAATAATTTTTGAATGTTTATAAGAATTCCTTCAAATCCAACTAGTAGTGTGGTTTTTTAGATAATTATTTAATAGTTTGTTAAATTTATTTTTTTGTAATGGGATTAAGTATTCTATTTCCTCTTTTATTAATCTGGGAAGTTCATATTTTTGTAAACATCCATCTATTTCATTTAGATTGTCTTATTTTTTGACATTTAGTTAGACAAAATAATTCTTAATGATTGCTTTAATTTATTCTTCATTGGTTGTCATTTCACTTTTTTCATTTTTGATACTAGTAATTAAGTTTTCTTCTTTCCTTTTTTAAATGAAATTAATCACTTCTCTATTGCATTTAATGTTTTTATACACCAGGTTCTTATCTTATTTCCTAGTTAGAGATCTTCTTACTTTCAAATTTTATTAATCTCTCATTTGATTTTCAAGATTTCCGGGTAGTTGTTTAATTGAGGATTTTTTTATTTGCATGTTCAATTCATTGATCATCCTTTTATATTTTATTAATGTAAGAATTTAGAAATATAAATTTTCCTTTATGTACAGCTTTGCTACATACCATAAATTCTAGTATGCTGTCTCCTTGTAATATTTTAACTAAATTGTAGATTGTTTATATGATTTATTCTTTGGTTTATCCATTATTAAATATAAATTATTTAGTTGCCAGTTAATTTTTAGTCTTTCTGCTTCCCATTCTTAATGTAATTTTTATAGTATTATGGTCTGAAAAGGATGTATTTAATATTTCTACTTTTTGTGTGCTATTTATTATATGGTAAGTTTTTGTGACAGTGTCATGTACTGCTTAGACCAGGGGTCGGCAACATATGGATCTTGAGCCATATCTGGCTTTACTTCCAGACCAGCCAGTCTGGGCAGAGCCCCAGGATGTGCCCCAGGGAGCCCTTCAGCCCCAGCCCCATATTCCAGTGCCTTCCACCTCCATCCTCCTGCTTCCACAGGCATTTATGGCTCTCACAGCCAAAAAGGTTGACAACTGTCTCCTTCATTTCATCTTTCTTTTTGTTGATCTCCCCTTATCTAATTTTCCCCACCCTCCCTCTTACTTCTCTAGGGTAAGGTAGGTTTCTCTAGCCATCTATGTGTGAGTGTTATTCCCACTTTGAATTTATTCTGATGATAGTCAAGTTCAAGAATTGCTCATCACATCACCCATTGTCTCCCCCTTTGTATTGACATTTAGGCATTGCTCCATTTGAAATAATTTACTGCCTTTCATCTTTCCTTTTTTATTCTCCCTATAAGTTCCTCTTTTCTCTGTCTTGATTTTTTCAGGGTTATCAACCCATCCTATTCCACATACTTCCTTTTATGCCTTTTATGTATACTACTTACTGTCCTAATCATGATAAAGTTCTAAAGTACCTTAAGTATTTTAAGTGTCTCAAATACTTTAAGTACCTTGCGTGACTCAAGTATCACATATCTTTTAATTATCTAACTTATTAACTTTCTGAATGTGAATTTATTCAAATAAACATAATTGAAACCCTTGTGTTTTCACTTCTCCATTTTCCTTTTTCTTTTTTTCTTCTCTTCAATGTGGAATTTGGTCATCAAATTTACCTTATAGCTACATTTTTTGACAGGAATATGTGAAACACCATAATTTTCTGGGTATATGAATATTGGTTGTATGCCTACATTCCTTGCCTTTCAGAAAATCATATTCCATGCTTTCTGGTCCTTTAATGATGAAGTTCACAGATCTTGTGTAATATTGACTATGAGTACCAATTTTTAAATTTTTTCTTTCTGGTTGCTTGCAGTACTTTTTCCTTGGTCTGGGAATATTTTAACTTCTCTATAATTGTCATAGAATGCTTTATATTAAGGTCTCTTTCATGGGGTGACATGTGGATTCTTTCAATTTCAATTTCTCCCACTTATCTGAAGATATTAGGGCTGTTTTCTTCGATGATTTCTGGTTGTCCATGTTCTTTTATTTTTTTTTTAAACTCTTAACTTCTGTGTCTTGGCTCCTAGGTGGAAGAGTGGTAAGGGTAGGCAATGAGAGTCAAGTGATTTGCCCAGGGTCACACAGCTGCGAAATATCTGAGGCTGGATTTGAATCTAGGACCTCCTGTCTCTAGGCCTGATTCTCAATCCACTGAGCTACCCAACTACCCACCCCCCCATGTTCTTTTATTAGTGATAATTTTCAGATATTCTAATGTCTCTTAAATGATCACTTTTTGATTTACTTTATAACCTGTTCTTTTTCCAGGGAAGTATTTCAGATTTTCTTCTAATTGTTTTCTTATTCTTTTGATTTTGTTTGTTGTTTTCTGATGCCTTATGCAATTGTTGGGTTCTGTTTGATTGATTCTAGTTTTATGGAGTTATTTTCTTCCTTAAAATTTTGTGTTTTCTTTTCCATTTGGCCTATTCTAGTCTTCAAAAAGTTGTTTTCTTGAGTTTTTTTTGCCTCCCTTTCCATTTATTCCATTCTGGTTTCCAAGTTAATTAATCTATCTTTAATTTTATTGCTTGATTTTTAACTTTTCAAGTTCTTCCAAAAGAAGAACAATGTCAATCTTTCTCACTATCCTTTGAGACAACATGTTTCTTTTTTTACCATTGTTTTCCTCTTCTAGAGTTATATTTTGTTCCTTCACTATCATTAAAATATCTTTTTAAGTTATTTTTTTCTTTAGCTCATTTTTCTTGTTATTATGCCCTTCCCACTTTTAGCTTGTCTATCCATTGAAGTTCCTCTCTGCTTCTGGAATGAAGGAATTAACTGCTCCAAACTTGCAGTGTAGTCTTCTGTATTGCTTGGGGTAGGCTCTTCTGGCTCCATGTCCCTCAGTGTGTATTTCCAAGGGGCAAATGTCTAGCCTCTTGTGGGCACACTTGTAGCAGGTTGTTTAAGCTAAATTCCTCTTTCCCTGCTTTTAGTTTCCCAGTTGCCTCTTGTGTTAGGTGACTGTATACTCTATCTTTTCATTTTCTCAAGCCAAGTGAAAATGGATAGGGCTAGTGTTGAGCTACTCCTCCTTCTGCCATTTTCATTCTGTCAGGTATCTCACAGGTCTGCTTCTATCTCTGAATATTTCTTTCCTCAGGTCTCTGTCAGGCTACTATTGGGCTATTCCTTACTTGCTATTTTATTGCCCCATGCTATGTGGGAGTAGGTAGGACTGGAGCAATATGTGCTCTCCAACCTCCCCACAATGAATCACTCAGTGGTCTACTCTCCCCTCTCATTCCAGTGAGCCCTCGTGTTTCCCCTAGTTTTGAGGAGCTTTATCTTCTATTTCTGTATGTTTGGGAAAGTTTGAATGAGCTGAGCATCCTTTACTTAGCCATCGTAGCTCCCAGCGTCTCTAATAACTTAAACTTTTGATTATTATGAGGTAAATTAAATAAAAGCTGTGGATAAAGTTAATCATGAAATAGATTGAAAGAGACTTCAATTTTTTAAAGTGAGAATTCATTATTTTAAAATTATTTATTGAAGATATTTTTAAAATATTTCCCATGGACTCTTACTCATTTCTTCAAGTATTTCTTTATACTTAGGTCATTATGCAAATGGACAAATTTCTAAATATGGGCAATAATTTACTGGCTAATATATTAGAAAAATATTGTATGGCAAATCTATGAGAAGTAGAATTCTAGTTCTTCCTCTGTCTTCAAAATGGTTTGTGGCCTCCTTCAGTGGAATCTTACTGACTAATTTAAAATACCAAGTCTTTGGTTATTATTCAATTCTCTTCACAATTTATCTTCAAAAAAGTTGTCCAATCTTATTTTATATTATTTCCCTTCATATAATTTAATTTCCAAACTTATTTTATTTATTTGTGCAAGTTATTCCTTATGCCAGAAAGGTAGACTTTATCTCTCAGAATACTTTTCTAAGGTTCAGCTCAGGAGTCTGTGATCCTCTGAGTTGCTTATCATCTCTTTGTCTTTATATATGTCCTGAGTGAAAACATATGTTCCTTAAGAACAGGACCTGTTTCTTCTTTTCTTATACTCTATTCTTACGACATACCTTAGCCCATAGTGAGGATTTAAAAACAATTGGTGCAAGATATACCATTATGTTGAGCATTTGATAATCTCTTGATATTTATTTGCTTTTTGTGTAAAGCAATAAATTTTACTAAATAATAGTTTATAACCTTTTCTGTATCCCATACCCCTTCGGCAATCTACTAAAGCCTAAAGACCTCTTCTGAGAATAATGCTTTTAAATCTTTAAAGTAAAATAAAAGAGTAAAAAGAAAACCTATTGGAAATGACTATCAAAATACTAATCAAAGTTTATGTAATCAAAATAAAAAAAAACTATAATTGACTATTCTTATGCTCTTTCAAGCTGTACAAGTCAATTAATCAATAAACATTTATTAAAAATACATTTTGCAGAAGTTACTGTGCTAAGCTCTGCAGATGAAAAGAGAGGCAAAAACTTATTTTTGGTCCCAGTAAGCTAAAAGTTGTCTTGGTCATGTGTGAGAGGCGTGGCGATGAGTATTTGGACTTGAGGGTCATTGTAGCTGAGGAGTGTGAGAGTTAGACTGCCAGGGAGACTAGCACCTAGAGAGAAGGGTGAGATAAGAAGGACAGGAAAGGTTGAGGCCAGCATGCCTGAGAAGGACCGAGCAGGAGAATCAATGCACCATGACTGGGGACTATGATCTTGTTTATTATGACAAAGAAAAAGACTTTTATAGGAAGCATAATAAAAAGAATTATAACATTCTTGGTGGGTGTTACTTTCCTACTGGATAATGTATATGAAAATGACTTCACATATGAATGTCACCAGGGTTACTATTATAGATGTAAGCAAGTTGAGAAACAGTGATTGCTAATTTGTTCTTAGGGAAAGGCAGGTTTGATACTTTCAATCAAGATGTTACAAGGACTTCTTTGCTCTTCAGAGTGAGAGGGGGTTTTGTGTTCAATGATGACCTTTGTCCAGGAGTTATATATATGTATATGTATATATATATATATATATATATATATATATATGAGAGATTGTGACCTTGACAGCAATCTCAGGCAAGTATGGCTGCTTTCCTCAGTGGGCCTCACAAAGAGTCAAATATGTCTCAGCAGATTTTGAGTATCAAAAAATTTCAGAATTAGAGAGAACTGTGGATGTCATTTAATCCAACTCAAATTGAAAGAAGAATCCACTATAGTTTCCCCAAAAGTACTCATATAATTTCTGAATAAAGACTATCACATAGTCTTTAAAATTAATTTTTTAAATTTATTTAATTAATCTTAAATACTAAATTTAAATTTTAAATAAAATTAAAATTAATACTAAAAATAAAGAATAATGAAATGAGGCACAAAACTTCTTAAAGTAGTATTTTTCACTTTTGGAAATCCATAATAATTAGGTGTTTTTGACATGGAAGCTATATTTATGTATTTTCTACTTTCATTAGCTTGTCTTCTATTAGTCACAGCAAAACAGAAAGTTTAAAGTTCCACATGGCCATCCTTCACATACTGAAAGTGTTTCTATTTATCCCTAGTTCTTCTCTTCTTCATGATTACTAAACTACAACCAATGTTGTAGATCTTTCATTGTATATGGAAAAAAAGGTCTCCAGTTTCCTTACACTCTTTATTACTCTACATATAATACACTTACTTACTATTAAGTGTAAGCATTTACATATCATTTATTGGAAACTTGTAGAAATTGATGTTTGAGTCCCTATTCACTTATTTTCCAAACTTAAGTAGTAAGTAGGATCTCATGATATAAAATGCAAGGGAAATTAATAATGAAAATAATGGGGAAAAGGAGAGAAATGGAATTTTGAAGACATAAAACATTTCCAGTTAAAAGGGAGAATGAAATTCATTTTAAGGATATAGATATGTGGATATAGAGGCAACTCACTAGTGGAATTGTTTAATTAATTCTTTGTTTATAAGTTTATCTATTTACTTGTTTCTTGTTAAAGAAACTACAGGCAATGGAATCAAAACCAAGATACAGAAAAGTGAGTATGATTTGGTCTTAGCAAAATAATATCAGAAATGCCAAAGCTTAGAATAAGTGGGGACTTATGAGGGAAGCTAAGGACAGCAAAAAAGAGTGGGTTGATTTATTTTGAACTATGTGAGGAAGAAAGTGGAATGCTATATACATGATGATTCGTAACTGAGAGAAGATAGTTACTCAATTTTTTTATTGTTTTCTTTCTCTGCTAAAGAGAATGTACTTCAGTCTAAAAATTATAAAATAAAAATGAGTTACAGAGAATAAATGCCCAAGACTAATACAAAGATAATAAAGATGTTACCAAGCTGATGCTGTTGATGAATTCATGTCACTTGGCTAAGATGAACTACATTTTCATATCCTAAAGGAATTTATAGGTGTATATGTTAAGCCACTGACAGTGATCTTTACAAGATGAGGAAAAAGCCAGAGATGTGCCAGATTATTGAAGAAAGGTGTCAATTTTGTTAAAAGGAAGAGAAAATATCTTGCATAGTAGGCCAGTGAAACTGTTTTCAGAGAAAATTCTAGAGTGTACGGGAGAGATTAGAGAGATTGTTGGTAAACAGCATTTATGAGGCAGTGTGATGTAATGTCTAGGGTTCTGGAGAAAGAGATACCTTGGTTCAAATTCTCAATTCTGGCATATCTTTAAAATTTTAGGAATACTATACATAATCACTGCATTTCAATTTACTCATCTATAAAACAAAGGTGTTGAATTCAGTCTCTAATCTTCCTTTTAGCCTTAGATCTCTGATTCTGTCATTTAAAAGTCTGAATGACTTCACCAAGAAATCATGCCAGATCAAGTATTTATCATTTTTGTCAGGATTAGTGAGCTATTAGCTCTTTTTTTAGCAAAGATTGTCATAAATGGAAGTGTACTGTGTGGAAAATGGAGTTTTTTGTGTACTATCTCACTTTAGTTTAGCAGTGTCATGTAGCAGCTAGAACAGATCACATGATCTCAGACTTCATTAAAAGAGAAAAGTTTACAGAAATAGGAAAGTGAAATTCTGCTACAACACTGTTTATCCGTGATTTTATACTGAATATTATATTTGGTTTTCTAAGTTATAATGATGTAGATTAAGCATAGGGTGTACTTAAGACAAACAAAATGGCATAAATTTTGAATCAACTTTTCAATAATACTTATTAACACTTACCACTTTATGAGCACTGAGTTAAGCAAACATTATCTCTGCCCTCAAGTAATTTACATTTTTTGGAATATTTTTCCATGGTTACATTATTCATGATTTCCTCCCTCCATTTCCTCCCCCCTCCTGGAGTTGATGAGCAATTGCACTGGGTTATACATGTATCATTGTTCAAAACCTATTTAAATATTATTCATATTTGCAGCAGAGTGATATTTTAATATAAAAAACTAATCATATCCCTTTTGAACAACATGATCAATCATATGATTTTCTTCTGCGTTTCTGTTCCCACATTCTTTCTCATAAATTCCTCTAGATTGTACTAAGTACTTGCATTAATGCTAGTAGAAAAATCAATTATATTTGATTGTGCTATAATGTATTAGCCTCTGTGTACAATGTACTCCTGGTTCTGCTCCTTTCATTCTGCATCAATTCCTAGAGGTCTTTCCAGTTCACATGGAATTCCTCCAGTTTATTATTCCTTTCAGCATAATAATATTCCATCACCATCATATATCACATGTTAAAGGGATTTTCTTAATTTATCCCTCTGTCTCTTTAAGAGGCAAGAGAGCAGGATTTCTAAAACAGAACTGACAGATGTCTGTGAGCAAGAGCTGAAGACAAGGGAAGAGATAGGGAAGGAACATTGACAGTTAGAGGCTTTTTGCCTCTGGATCTCAAGATAGCAGGGGGTCTGTCTCTGAGGCAAAGAGTTAAAGGCAGTTGGCTACTAACAGTTGGCTTATGGAAAACTGATTGAAGGAGTTTGTGGGTGGTGGATGTCTGATTATTTAGAAAGATAGGTAGTTAGTGAATCAAATTTATATAGTGTAGGTAAGATAGGCCTGGTCATGCCAGGCAAGAAGAACCTGTCCTCAGAAGAGTTAGAAGTGGGGTTTAGAAATTTGTTAGTATTTAGGAATTTAGGTATAGTCATAGGGTATTAGAATAATAATCTCTGTTTCCTCCTTTTCTGTTTTCTAGCTGTATTTCTCAAATTAAACTAAATGTTTTATTCAATTGATTTCCTTACTTTTGTTGAACTCCTACTGCTTAACCCCTTCACACAATTTGTTCAGCCATTCCCCCATCTATGAATACTCTTCCCAATTTTTTGAGGCTATAAATATTTTTGTACTAGTTTTTCTTTCTTTATTATCTCTTTGGGGTACAAACCCAGCAGTGATATGCATGGGTCAAAGGGTAGGCATTCTTTTAAAGTCCTTTGTGCACTTTGTGCATAGTTCCAAATTGCCCTCCAAAATGTGGGAGGCCAATAAGAGAAACAGAGTCTCAAATAGATATTTTTATCTGGACCCCATCGAAAGCTACTCTGCTAGTCAGAGCCAGATAGGTTAGGCTATCTAGGATAAAAATCTGAGACTCCTCTTTTGACCCCTTTTATGATCCACACCTTTTCTTATTGGAAAAACATTTAAGTCTTATTGGAAAGGTGTAGGTTCCTAGCAAACCAATAGTGAAGAGATTAACATTCTCTCCTTTGCTCAGAAATAACTGTTTTTGTTTTAAAAGAAGTTCAGACAGCCAGGGCAAAAATCTAAACAAAACTTCCTCCAGTAGGGGCTATTCAGCCCTGAGAAAGTAATCAGATAGCTGAAAGTCCAACCTGGTTCTTATCTTCATCTTGAAGCTTCTGAAGCATCTTTGTATTGTCTAAGTTGTAATGGCATTTCTGCACAGCTGTAAATCTTTCTCTGTGCTTTTGGGTGAAAAGGAGTTTGAATTTTCATATTAAATTTCACAATAAACTTGTGACTCAATGGCACTTTGGAGCAGCAGCCATGAGCTAACAGAAAGATCTCCTGTGTCCCCTTACTTTCTTATCAACTAAGCTGTCCTTATCAGATTATCAAGAGATGAAGAAATAGCTTTCAACACCAGAATGGTTGGACCAATTCACAATTCCACCAGCAGTATATTGGTGTCTCAATTTTGCCACATCTCCAACATTTATCACTTTCCTTTGCTGCACTATTAACCAATCTTCTAGGTGTCAGGTCATACCTCAGAGTTGTTTTAATTTGCATTTCTCTAATAAGGAGTGATTTAGAACAATTTTTCATGTGCTTATTGATAGTTTTGATTTCATCATCTGAGAACTGCCTATTCATATCCCTTTATCATTTGCCAACTGGGGAATGGCTTTTAACTTAGTTCTTTATATATTTGGGAAATTAAACCTTTGTCAAAGAGTTTTGTTATAAAAATGTTTACCCATCTTGTTGACTTCCTTTTATTTTTGGTTGCATTAGTTTTGTTTGTACAAAACTTTGATATAGTAAAAATCATTCATTTTACAATTTGTAATATTCTTTATCTATTGCTTGGTCTTAAATTCCTTCATTTTCCACAGATATGACAGGTATGCTATTCTATGTTTACCTAATTTGTTTATTTATTTATTTTTTTAAAATCCTTAACTTCTGTGTATTAGCTCCTAGGTGGAAGAGTGGTAAGGGTGGGCAATGGGGGTCAAGTGACTTGCCCAGGGTCACACAGCTGGGAAGTGTCTGAGGCCAGATCTGAACCTAGGACCTCCCGTCTCTAGGCCTGACTCTCAATCCACTGAGCTACCCAGCTTACCCCCCTAATTTATTTATTATTTCACTCTGTATATTTAAGTCATTTACATATTTTGAATTGATCTTGGTATAGGATGTAAGATGTTGATCTAAACCTAATTTTTCCCATAGTGTTTTCCAATTTTCTCAGCAGTTTTTGTCAAACAGTGAGTTCTTGTCCCCAAAACTGGGATCTTTGGGGTTCTCAAATACTAACTTGTTGAGGTCATTAATCCCTAGTCTATTCCATTGATCCACCAATCTATCTCTTAGCCAGTACTATATTATTTTGATGACCACTGTTTTATAGTACAGTTTAAGTTCTAGTACTGCTAGGCTCCCATACTTCCCAATTATTTTTCATTTTTCCTTGATATTCTTGATCTCTTGTTCTTCCAGATGAACTTTTTTTATATTTTTTTCTAATTCTGTAAAAAATGTTTTTTGGTAGTTTGATGGGTATGGCACTGAATAAGTAGATTAATTTGGATAGGATTCTCTTTTTCCTTATGTTAGATCCTCATACCCAAGAGTAACTAAAGTTTTTCAGGTTATTTAGAAAATATTTTAATGGTGTGAGAGTGTTTTGTTTTTGTGTTCATATAGTTCTTGTGTTTATATTGGTAGATAAATTCCTAAATATTTTACAATGTCTAGAGTGATTTTAAATGGAGTTTCTATTTCTAACTCCTGCTGCTGAATGTTCTTGGAAATATATAGAAATGCTGATGATTTATGTGGATTTATCTTGTACCCTGCAACTTTTCTAAACTTCTTAATTATTTCCACTAGTCTTTTAGTTGATTTTTTAGGTTTCATTAAGTATAGCATCATATCATCTGCAAAGAGTGATAGTTCAGTTTCCTCATTGCCTACTTTAATCCCTTCAATTTATTTTTCTTCTCTAATTGCTACTAGCATTTCTAATACAATATAAAATATCAGATGTGATAATGGACATCCTTGCTTCACTCCTGATCTTAGTGGGAATATTTCTAACTAGTCCCCATTGCTGATGATAAGGGATGATGGTTTTGAATATAAACGTTTTTTATTTTGAGGAATGGCTCTTCTATTCCTATATTTTCTATTGGTTCCAATAGGAATGGGTGTTATATTTTGTCAAAGGCTTTTTCTGCATTTATTGAGATAATATTTGTGATTCCTGTTGGTTTGATTATTGATATGGTCAATTATGTAGATGATTTTCCTAATATTAAACCAACCTTGGATTCCTGGCATAAATCATACTTGTTCCTAGTGGATAATCCTTATGATAACTTGTTGTAGTCTTTTTTGCTAGCTTTTTATTTAAGATATGTAACAAGTGGATCTGGGAAATGTATAAAACTACATTTCCCTTGATCCAACATGGTCCAACTGGTTTCCGTTTCCGACGTCTTGACGCAGGGGAGCGCTTAAATCTCGTGGGTTAGGAGGGAGTGGTCTCTCTTTTGCCAGTAAGCTCTCTCTTCTTTGGCGAGTAGGGCTTGGCTAGGAGGCAGTATGGAGGCGGCAGTTTTGAATGCTTACAAGCGCGTGGTCTAATGATTTTATCTATCAACATGGCTTTAATTAAAATACTAACATATATATTTATACAAGTCTTTATCATTTTTCATATTTATAATTATTTGCATCTCTATTCATTAAAGAGATTAATTTATAATATCCTTTCTCTGTTTTTGGTCTGCCTGACTTTGGAATCAGTACCATATTTGTGTCATAATAAATGTTGGTAAGACTCCTTCTTTGCTTATTTTGTCAAATGATTTGTATAATATTGGGATTGGTTGTTCTTTAAATGTTTGATAGAATTCACTTGTGAATTCATCTGGTTCTGGGGATTTTTTCCTTAGGAAGTTCCTTGATGGCTTGTTCAATTTGTTTTCCTGAGATGGGATTATTTAAGTATTCTGTTTCCTCTTTTGTTAATCTAGGCAATTTATATTTCTGTAAATATTCCCCCATTTCACCTAGATAGTCATATATATTCATTGTCATATATTTGGGCAAAATAGTTCATAATTATTACCTTAATTTCCTCTTTATTAGAGGTGAGATTATTCTTTTCATCTCTGATACTGTTAATTTGATACTCATGCTTTTTTGTACTTAAGATGACACATAATAAATTCTGCTCCTGCCTTTTACCCTGAATCTGTGTGTGTCACCCCACCTCAAATGTGTTTCTTGTAAACAACATATAGTAGGATTCTGTTTTTTAATTTATTTTTCTATCCACTTCCATTTAATGGGTGAGTTCATCCCATTCACATTCTCTCATAAGGCTTGGACTCTTTTGGTCTTGACCAGAAGTCCAACTTTATTGTGAGATGGGCTTTCTTAAAATAAACCTATTTTCTTTTTGGCTTGGAGATTCAGTTTCTCTTAATTGCATTCCTATGGTTAGAAATTGCACAATACTGTCTGTCAATCTAGCTATCTGTCCACGTATATATCTATGTTACTATAGTAATACTGTTGATGTTGAGTTGTTTTTCAATGATCTATGTCTCCTTGTGCCCCATTTGAAGTTTTCATGGCATAGATGCAGGAATTTTTAGTCATTTCTTTTTCCAGATCATTTTACAACTGAGGAAAATGAGGCAAAACAATAAAATGACTTATTGGGGGCAGAGTCAAGATGGTGGCTTAGAATCAGCAAACATAAATTCCTCTATGAAAACCTTTCCACACCCATCAAAAACAAAGCTCTTCAAGGGGGACAGAAAACCAAATCCAACAAGAACACAGATCTGAGGGACCCTTTTGCTCATTTCAACTTAAAAGGTATGCAGAGAAGGTTGAATTCTCAGGTTTAAGGAAAAGAAAGAACGAAGATCCTAGGATCATTCTCCCACCTACTATGCTGAGACTTGGGCAGTTGCTGGGATCTTGGAGTGAGGGCTCCAGCCCAGAGGGAGTACCTTACTACCACACCTACTCAAGGCTCAAGGCTCTGACCATAGCAGGCAGGGAGGCAGCTGGAGGAGAGGGGCAGAGAGAAGGGTACCCTGGTTGCAGCTTTCAGCCACCACTCCTCCATCTTGGGCCTCTGCCTCTGAAATTTTAGCCATAAGGCACATTCAGCTTTGCAGATCAGCTTAACTGCTTCAATCTGATCTATCAATAGTGCATAAAAGAAGCCTCCAGAGGGCATAAAAGCTCAATCTCCAACACCCCTCCCCTACCTACTGTGCTGAGACCTGCAGTAAGAATCCTGCTGACTGGAATCCCAGGGCAAAAGCTCCAACCTCATCAGAGTACCTTGGTACCACCATGTGAAGCTCATTGGCTCTGATCATGGAGCTAACAGGGAGGAGGCCAACATAAAGGAAGGCAGGAGGAGGAGGGTAACTACCTTCAGCCTTCAGCAAGGGGAGGGGGGCTTTCAGAGCTCTCAACCTTAAGACATCATATTATCCCTCCAAGCCTACCTATAATTAATAGAAAAAAATGAGCAAACAACAAAAAAGGACCTAACTCTAAAGAATTGTTATGGAGACAAAGAAGAAGGTAATGATACAGAAGGGGACAATGAAAGCAAAGGAAACACACACCAAGTCCAAAGGAAAAATATGTATTGGGGGGGCAGCTGGGTAGGTCAGTGGATTGAGAGCCAGGCCTAGAGATGGGAGGTCCTAGGTTCAAATCTAGCCTCAGACACTTCCCAGCTGTGTGACCCTAAGCAAGTCAGTTGACCCCCATTGCCCACCCTTACCACTCTTCCATGTAGAAGCCAATACACAGAAGTTAAGGGTTTAAAAATTGTAAATCCTAAAAATTAAAGGAGAAATTAATAAAATTCAAAGAAAAAGAATTATTGAACTAATAAATAAGACTAGGAGCTGGTACTTGGAAAAACCCAAATAAAATAGATATGGCACTGGTTAATTTGATAAAAAAGAATACCAGACAAATCTAAAGTAGAAATTGATCTGATTAAAAGAGATGAGGTAGGAAATCACATTTAGTTAAAGGGTTCTATAAGCAAGGAAGTGATATCATCACTAAACATTTATACACCAAATGGCATAGCATCTAGATTTCTGAGGAAAAATTAAAGTAGTTCAAAGAAGAAAAAGGTAGATAGACCATAGTGTGGGGGAATCCCAATCTTCCCCTTTCAGAACTAGATGAATCAAACTGAAAAATAAATGAGAGAATTAAGGGAAATGACTGAAATCCTAGAACTATTAGAGTTAATATAAATCTTGAGAAAACTGAATAGGAAAAAAAGGAATATACCTTCTTCTCAGCAGTGCATGGTACATATACAAAGGTCAAACATATATTAGGGCATAGAAATATTGCAAACAAATTCAGAATAAGAGAAATAATTAATGTCACTTTTTCAGATCATAATGTGATAAAAATATACTTAACAAGGGTCCATAGAAAGGCAAATTTAAAGTTAATTGGAAATAAAATAATCTAATTCTTCAAAACTGATAGGTCAAAAAAAATCATAGAAACAATTATGGACTTCATTAAAGAGAATGACAATGAGGAGACATCATATCAAACCAAGGAATACAGCCTGTAAAAATGGGTCCAGTTAGCAATGGTGTCACAGTGTTTGTTTTGAATTCAGGGCAGTGCTATTTGGAAGTGTCTAGCAGACTCCCTATGGACACGTGGGAACTTTGAGACTACATTTCCCATGATCCCTATGGGTTTCCAGTTTTCAGTTTAAGGTGTGGGGACATCCAGTGTCCTCATGTATGAGGCAATTTAAATTTGGAGGAGGGCCTAGAGAAAGTCTCTTTCTGGGTTTTTCAGAGTGGCTGGCTGGCGTACCAGAGGGATGGGATGGGCTCCAGTGGTAAATATAAAAGATAGGCACGGTCTTATATATATATTTTTCCAATGTGGCCATAGCTTTAATTAAACCATTAATTTCTATTATTATATCAGTCTTTATCATTTTTAATTGTAACAACAGCAGGGTTCAAGGCTGAAGCTTCAATCAGTAACAGGAAGGAGGGGAGTAAGTGGATGGAATTCTTTCTCCTCCCCCTCCTTGGCAGTTGTTACCTCTGATAACTATTAAAACAGAATCCCTTTCTGTTCAAGAATGGAGGCTATTTTGACTTAGTTATCACAGGGCTATATCGGCTGGCAGAAAGGAAATAATCCCCCAGAAATTAGCAACTTCCACTGTTAGAAGTTTATTCCTTAAGCCCAAGATAGATCAAGTGTTCAGGATGTCTTCAGACAACTTTCTTGAACTCTGGATTACAGCTATACTCAGAGTCTGTCTGGATGGATATTTGGCTTAGATAATGTATGGATTGGGTTATAAAGCCTGAAAATACAATACCTCACACTTCAAAAATCTTAACAAGGGAAGGGATTTATTAATTCAGGGAAACAGAGAAGGAGGGATGAATTATAGGATTGAGGATGAGGTAAAACTATCTAATATATTCAGGATACTGTTAGAAATAGCAATCCTCCCCTAGAAGAGAATGCCTCTGATTAAAACTGTTTCCCCTAACTCCCTCACAATCTAAACTTCCTCTTAAATCTAATATTATCAAGTTCAGTATAGTGAAGGTAGTCTTGATTGTAGATCTGTATTTTTCAGAGATTGGTTGGGATGCTGCTTATCACAGTGCTCCCAGCCTAGGTATAGTCAGTATGGAGTATTCAGCAAAGAAATACCCTACACCCTGCGTTAGAGATAAGCTAGCTGAGAAGAAGTAATTCCTACCCCTTTCAAGCCACCCAGTTCCCCCAAAGAGTTTCTTTGCCAAGCTGGGTGTTCTGCCTTTTATACTCACATTCTTAACTGCTCCAACTGCTCCCTCTCCTGGAGTTCTGGGGAGGGGGTACTGTGGAATTCTGTGAGGCAGTTCACCCCACTTAAGATTATGTATGTTAAAAGCCAAAGCAGTACTTGGGAAAATTTATATCTCTGAGTGCCTATAGCAAAAAACCCAAGAGTGAAGAGGTAAATTAATTGGGCTTTCAATTAAAAAAAAATAGAAAAAATAAATTTAAAATCCCCAGATAAGAACTAAATTGTAAATCCTAAAAATTAAAGGAGAAATTAATAAAATTCAAAGTAAAAGAATTATTGAACTAATAAATAAGACTAGGAACTGGTACTTGGAAAAACCCAAATAAAATAGATATGGTACTGGTTAATCTGATAAAAAAGAAGAGAATCAAATTAACAGTATCAGAGATGAAAAGAGTAATCTCACCTCTAATAAAGAGGAAATTAAGGTAATAATTATGAACTATTTTGCCCAAATATATGAGAGGATGTCTTTTATGTCCTCAGAATATCACAACTTGTGAAATGATTCAAGACAGTGATAAAAATAGAGAGATGTGGATTACTTGAAGTAATAAGTAAATATTTCTATATTTCTCATTGGAGCCTGAATCCTACTTTCTAAGCCTGATGATGTCAAGAATGATGTATCCTAAGATGACCAGGATAAAAAGGAAGTGTAAGGCCCACAAGGGGGACAAAAGCCTGATGATGTATACTAGGGTGTACACAAAGGTGAAGGGGTGTCAACAGACTTCTAACCAAAGCAAAAGCTTCTATGCTAATGAAGACCCAGTCACAAGCTCAAGACCATGATTGCTGGAGGTGCATGATATAGCAATTTTAAGGCTAAGGCTAAAACTATGGCCTATGCTAACAAAGATTAACTATATTCAAGCAATTATCTTACATTAAAACTTATACTAAAATAATCATAAAAGGTCTACTAAAATCATCACTTATGCTATCTTAGAATTACAATTATGATTATCTAAAGACTACTTCTAACATTTAAATCTAATTCTCATATAAGGGATAAGGGATTTTTCACTCATAACAGGCAGAAACAGAGAGAGGGAGAGAGAGAGAGAGAGAGAGAGAGAGAGAGAGAGAGAGAGAGAGAGAGAGAGACAAATATGCTAGGTACTTTGGGACAGAATATTTGAAATTGCTATGACCTGTAAAATCATCATTGCAGTAATACCCTAATTAAGATTTCATTTGAAAGTGTTTGGGATTTATTTCTCCATACCTGAGTTGCCTTATGTATGGATCATCTTTATGTTTTATTGGAGGTACTTTGTACTTGTTGAAATGAGCTAAATTGATCCAAACCCCATTTATTTTCACAATCACTTATTATAATTTGATTCTTTTTTCTCCAAATATTTATATGACATATTTTCTGTTCATGCCAGTATTTTCTATTAGCTTAGGAATTAATGGAAGCATTCCACTCACTCCCTGATTTTCCTTCAATCTATCTTCCTCTGGAGAGGTCAGACTGAATTAATTATTTTAATTGGTCATTTTTCCCAAAACATCTAGAAAAAGAAGAAACTTTTCTGAATTTTTATGACATTGGTAGCTATATGTCAGGGATATAAAGGGATTGGACATTCTAACCATACTAAGAACCAACTATCTTCAACAAGATTTCTATTTATAGTGTACCTGCATGGTGTATGCTAATATTATTGAAATTATCTAACTGGTTTCCATATCTCCTGTTGTTTCCCACTCAAATTCATTTTCAAAATACAACCAGAATTGTTAAAATTTCACTTTCAGAAAGTGTTTCATCTTGACATAATTAAAAGTTTATTACTCCCACCAAAATATTTAAAGTATTTTAAATCATAATATGTGTAAAGTATGCCAATTTCCATGCCTGTGGTCTTTTTCAAAAAAAAAATTTGCATCAAAACTGGACACCAATATAAAGCCACTAAACTAAACCATCCTTCAGAAAGGAGACTAAAATCTACATATATATCTATTCTCTGAACTTTTATTATAAGCCCTAAATATAAGGAAAATGCCAAATCATTATTGGAAATCCAATAATAATTTATCTATAACTGTCTGACAATGATGTCTAGTAGGAAGAGAACAGGTACATGTGTACATGTACAAATTTATATGTATATAATGCACATACAAATAACATATTAAGTGAAAATAAATTTTTTATTTTTTGTTAATAAAATTCAATTAAATATGTATGTGTGTATACATACACATGGGTATGTGTGTGTAAAAATTTAAAAAAATTAACCTATTGTCATGAGCTATACATCATTTCAAGACTAATTGAGGTCAAGTTTTAAAATTGGGCAATTCAAATCTTCAAGAATCTCAAGTTACAGATAAAGCATCTACGTGCATAAGTAGAGAGATTTTCATAACCTAGGAATTCCCTATAACAAAGAAGTCACAAGTAGAATACTTAATCCTATTCATCCAATTGTTATCACTGATCTAGTGCTGTTAATGCAGGAAAATAAAACGGAAGTATAGGCTTTTCCTCTGTTAAGCCTTGAGTCAGTGGAGGAAAAAAATGTTTTTGAAGAAACCTTAAATTTTAATGCATTATCTGTTTTTCCTAAATCAATCTTACCCACCCCAAATTAAGAATAACTTGGTCTTATTTTACATCTTTCCTATAGAGTTAAAGATATTTTCATGCTTAGTAAGTATTAATTATTCTATGAAAAATGTACTAACAATGTGTATAATTAGATAACTATTGCCAATAGAATAAAATACTCATCAGTAAAATTCATCTCTGGCAGCTGGGTGGCTCAGTGGATTGAGAGCCAGGCCTAGAGACTGGAGGTCCTAGGTTCAAGTCCGGCCTCGGACACTTCCAGCTGTGTGACCTTGGGCAAGTCACTTGACCCCTATCGCCCACCCTTACCACTCCTGGGCTAAGGACGGTCCCTAACCCAGATGAAAAAGGAGGAGGGTTGGGCGTGGGGCTAGCAACACCACCCTGTAAAAACTACATCTGCTAAAGAAACTGCAACCTAAAGTAGGTGCAGCTGGGCCAGCTCAGTGGATTGAGAGCCAGGCCTAGAGACGAAAGGTCCTAGGTTCAAATCCGGGCTCAGACACTTCCCAGCTGGGTGACCCTGAGCGAACCATTGCCTACTGGTTGTGGCCCTATGCTCCTAGAATGGAGTCCCAGGATAAAAAAAAAATTCATCTCTCTAAAGGGGAAAATTAGGGTTTGGTTGACTGAATATTAAAAGTTTTGGTGGCCAATAAATTGATTCAATTGCTGATGAAAAACCTCAAGTCAAAATGACTTTTATGGTGGTTTATTTACAAATGAGAAGAAAGAATGAAAGGAAGAAAATCAGAGAGAGGATAGGGTAAGATGGCTAACTTAACACACTAAATAATCTGTTCTGGCCTCAGGCTCAAACCAGGCAGAGCTAATTAGTCCTCAGTCAGAGAAGGCTCAGCCTTGAGCTGAGGGATGAAGGCTGAGGTTCAGGTATTAATGAAGAAAAAGCTTCAGTCATGAAGCCTCTCTTGAAAGAAGAGTTCCTTCAGAGAAATCCAGAATGAGTCAGTCTTTGCATTTACCATGTGATAGTACAAAGGGAGAGGTTTAAGAACAGTCTCACCAAGGTCTCAGGTCTCAGGTCCAGCAAGCAGAGTCTCCAACTTGAATTCCAGCTCCAAGAAACAAAGAAAAACTGACTTGCTGGAAATTGTTAAATGCGCTTCTTTTGTGTTACTTCCTTTGCCTTCCTCTTAGTTTAAGTGTCCAATCACAACAAATGCTTTGCTTAGGACTGCCTGGGGAGCAGTTAGTCAATTCTGATTTGTCATCCACTCTTATAAACATGAGTTACAGACCTTCCCACTTGAGAATCAAGTGGTGGTGTTTACATTTTTAGTGATTAAATCTAAAAATGGGCAGGGTAAGTTTACTTTCATTATCACACCACTTAAATGTGTTCATTATCAGGTATTTGGACTGATCTTTAAATCAGCATTATTTATTTCTCCTTTAAAATTGAATGGATGAAAAGCTTTCTCTGAAAGTCAGGGACTAAAAGTCATGGATAAAGCAGTGCCATAGAAAAGTTTTCAAGACCTTACCTATGACTTTTTTTCTCATTTTGTTTTGAAAGCCTGTTATTATTCTTGTTTTCGTTCAAGGGGACAAGTTCTGGTGCTCTTCATTGTAGTTTTTCTATTTTCTTCATTTGTTCTAGTTTCTCCACAATTCTATTCTTCTCATTTAATCTTAGAGATAATTTTTTTTCTATATTACATGGCAAATTTTCTTAGAAACATCTGCTTCTCCATGACTTCAGTAGACCTTGTTAGTCACTAATAACTGAAAACTAGGTATGTGTGTATATCTTGACTCATATTCAGTATCAATTATAAAGATGTTTTAAAAATTATGTTAACTCACTATGACAATACAAGAGCAAGTTAAAATATGATCATAAATAGCTCCTCCTTATAATGAAATGAATAAGGATTATGCTGGAACTTTCAGATCATAGACAGTCAGGGTTTAGGAAAGCTGGTCAGAAAAGGAATACAGGAGAACCTTAGCTGGCACAGGTTAGAGTATTTTTTAACTTTGCCCGTATAGATATCCAGTTGGAAGTTCTTGGATGAGGAAGAGGTCTAGGATCCTTGAAGGCACAGCTACAAGAAAAAGGGGACTCTGATCATGGTGCCAGAAATTAAAACTCTGCATGTTGTTACTAACAGGCCAGAATACAGACCAAAAGAGCAGTGATATGACTTTTCTTTAGATTATACCATATAGGAAATAAAAGAAAAATTATAAAAATTAAAAACAAGATCTGAAAAGGAAAGATAAAAAAGTTACCATTAGATGATTCTCTATCCACTACTAGAGCAGAGCCCAACATTAAAATAAAAGTAAAAGTCTAGAAAAAAAATAGCTGGAAAGATGAGCAATCAAGAACAATAGCAACAACAAATACCTAATCAGAGAATGTTAATATGGTGACAGGGAAATTTAAAACACAAACTCTGAAAGAGACAACAATGCCAAAATGGCAAAGCCTGAAATAAAAATACAAATTGGTCTCAGTCTAAAAAATTACTCATTGGAAAAGATCAGAAAATAATTTGCTAATTCAAATGATTAAAAGAAAAAATGGGAAAAAGTGAGATTGATGCAAGGAAAATCACGGAAAAAAGCCAACAGTTTGGCAGAACAGACACAAAAAGATACTGAAGAAAGTAACAACTTAAACAGAATTGTCTAAATGGAAAAAAGTTATATAAAATTTCAGTGAAGAAAATGATTCCATAAGACAGAGAATTGGACAAATGAAAAAGGAGGGAAAAAGTTTTCTGAAGAAAATAATGTCTTATCACTTATAATTGGACAATTGAAAGCTAATGATTCCATTAGACATGAAAATTCCCGAAATAGTATGCTCAGTTGCACAGCTAACAGGAGAAGGGGGAACTATTGCAAGCAGCCAGAAAGAAGGAATTAAAATCCTACAAATCTACAGTCAAAATAACACAAAATTTAGCATATTCTACATTTAAAGGTAGGAGGACTTAAATATAATATTCCAGAGTTCAAAGGAGCCAGGATTATAATCAAGACTCACCCACAAAGTTGAAATAAGTTTAATCCTCTGTGAAAAATGATTATTTCATGAAATAGTATTATAAGTTCTAGCATTCTTAATGAAAAGACCAGAGCAACAATAATGATCTAAAAAAAATACTAACTAAATAGGAAACTACATCTTGCTGAAAGATATCACAGAAAATGAAGTAAAGATACTAAAGACAATAAATGATATGGCATACAAATTCTTAAAGGAAAGAAAAGTTAAATGAGTTGGAAGAGGAAATTAGATGTGTATTTGGTTAGATACATCTAGTTTCATATATATGTATATATATGCATATATATATATAAGATATTAAAGAGATGAATAGAAATATTGAAATGTTAGATACAATTGACCTCTGGAGAAAATCAAATATGAATAGAAAGGAACATATCTTTATTCCTCAGTAGTACATGACTCTATCACAAAAAGCATTATATTAAGGCATAAAAATCTTACAACCAAATACAAAACAATAGAAATATTAATTGGATCTTTTCCAGACCTTAATACAACAACAAAAAATC
The DNA here is from genome assembly GCF_016433145.1 of Gracilinanus agilis. Taxonomy (NCBI): domain Eukaryota; kingdom Metazoa; phylum Chordata; class Mammalia; order Didelphimorphia; family Didelphidae; genus Gracilinanus; species Gracilinanus agilis. The sequence goes on along the minus strand of NC_058132.1, from coordinate 542,785,949 downwards.
AATAAAGAACTGTGGAAACATAGATAATTAATTAATTATAAATTAAAGATTATAATTCTAAAGAATAAGATTAAAGAACAAGTCATGGAAATAAAACATATTTAAAGAGAATAATGAGACAACTTACCAAAACTCATGAGATCCAGTCAAAGGAGATTGTTTGGGGAAAATTTATATCTCTAAATAATAACATAAGTAAGTAGAGAAAAAACAGATCAGTGAATTGGGGATGAAAATAAAATAACTAGAAGAAAGACAAAATAAAAATTTCCAATTAAATATCAAATTTGGAATCCTGAAAATCAAAAGATATATTGATAAAAATAATTTAACTAATAAATAAGACTAGGAGTTGGATTTATTAAAAAAGATAAACAATAAAATAGATCAACCATTGATTAATTTGATTTAACAAAAGGAAAAAATACAAATTACCAGTATAAGAAAAAAAATGAATTCATCACCAATGAAGAAAAAATTGCAACCTAAGTAAAACAAATATTTATAAGGATAAAAATTTTCAAGATTAATAGAATTTCTATTCTAGAACTTTGATTAGGGGTCTTGCTCATTTGGGGCCATACTGCTAGTATGCTACTTACCCCTCTTTTCTCTAGACTATGACATTGAACTATGTATGGGCAATTCAATAGCTTTCTGCAACCAGTGCTACTACCACAGAATCCTCTATATTCTCCTTCTGACCATTTGTCCAACTCCCACTTACCATCAGTGGATCAAGAGCTCCTAAAGCTTTTAGCGCAATTGTTACAGCTGCCTACATGGTTCCTACTGCTGTCTTTCTGGGGCTTGGCCTAAGCTGCACTATTTTAAATATGAAATTCACAAAGGCAAATGACCTAGGATTACTGCCACTTTGGCAATTTCACTTTTCCATAGGAAGCCAGGTAACTTGTTACTTTTTGGGGTCATAATGTTGGTGCAGACATGAATCTTACCTTTCTAATATTTAATATTACTTGAATACTTCTATTTTATTTTTAGGTATAGAACATTCATTGTCTTATTAAGGCCAAATAAATTGCTGCCACTATCATCATACATTATAAATGTATTTACAATTTTCTTTTTAATCACTTAAATCTTGCAAAATATTGGTCATAGAACATGAAATATTAACTAAATTTGGGGGGAGAGGTCACTGACCAATTAAAACTCCTGGAATATTAAAGTTAGAAGGAAATTAAAAGGTCATCAGTTTCAGTTTTAACTGAATAATACATTGTCAAACAAGGACCACATCAGATAGCTGAAACAGGGAAAATTATAGTGTAAAACAGAGAGACATTGGTGTTGGTTGTCAGTATGCCACTAATTTAACACTAACTTAAAATCTTTCTTTGTACTTAACAATCCTCTGAAACTCTATTTAATGCAAAACTTGAGATAGAAAACGATAGCAAAAAACTTCTCACTAACCTGATAAAATTCATTTTAAAAGGGTCCAGCAAGCAACTTCAACCAAACAAATATCCTTTTCTCCAAACCCTGGTAGGCTTGGAAATAGGAGAAATCTTAGGGGAAGCATTTTGGACTTAGAAGATTGTTGGCACCCACTTACTAGACTTTATTAGTGGTGACTTAAATAATTATCCATCCTTGCTTGAAAACTAGTATCATAAGAAAAGAAACAAGGGAAATTATAATAAGAAGTTGGGTAAAATCTGAAAAGTAACTGATGTAATTTTACCATTTTACAGCATGGCCTGACATGCAAATTATCCCTTATAAGCATTTTTTGAAAAGATTTAGCTGCTAGTTACATGATCAGCTATAACACATACTGATTATCAGTACAATAGGGGAAAATTCCTTATAAGTACACAATGAACAGTACTCTGCCAGAATCTTCCTATGCCATGTAACAGGTAAAAGCTTTATTTGATCTCAAATGATACCTAGGCCAATTTTTTTGTGTGGAAAATTGCTTAATTTTCTCAAACATATGAAAATAACATGACATTTTCTATTCTTTACTTGTAAATATCTATTAATCTAATCTATCATTATAATACCTTAAGTCTTTGACAAGGTTTCTAATTTAGTCCCCTAAAGCACAATGACAGAAATAGAAAGTGTTCTTTTCACTTAAAATTGATACTTTCACACTCAACTCCTGAGGGTTCTAATGATTTTATAATACCTGAATTTTAACCAGAGATCATTTTGCTATGGTCCCCAAAAAATTCATCAAGGTTATAGATGTTCACACAAATGCCAAATAGAATGAAAGTGAGCTGAAGATGTTAGTTGTTGATTTCACTGGGCCCCAGAACAAAATGGATTTTTCTTTGTAAGATTCATGATACATCAAAAATAGTAAGCATTAGAGGGCAGCTGGGTAGCTCAGTGGATTGAGAGTCAGGCCTGGAGATGGGAGGTCCTAAGTTCAAATCTGACCTCAGACACTTCCCAGCTGTGTGACCCTGGGCAAGTCACTTGACCCCCATTGCCTACTCTTACCACTCTTCTGCCTTGGATCCAATACACAGTATTGACTCCAAGACGGAAGGTAAGGGTTTAAAAAAAATAGTAAGCATTGCTAGCAAGACCAGAAATTAAAAATGGACAATATATTGGACAAAACATTGGAAATTCAGCTGCTATGTGGATGGAGAGGTACATAAGTCCTATATGTTATTCATCAAGATAGGTGGCTAAGTCTAGTGTCCTCAGGCTACATCATTTGGTCGAAAAACCACATCAGAGTTGTTGAGGGCATAGAGGCATAGAGAAAGATGATAAAGATAAGATGACCTTAGGATATAGTTACAGGGCACATGTGAATGTGAAGTCCTCATGACCCCTTTTATGATTATAATAATATTAGCCTTTATAATTATAACACAGATAATATAGTTTGCTTCATATGAATTATAAACATTAGCTAAAATATAATTTAAGGGTGATATCAAATCTTGCTAACAAGCATTTTGACCTTAAACCTGAAATCCAAAGCCCACCACACCCTATTGCTAGAGCATAAGACAGGAGTTGCTAGATCATAAGACCATAGAGCAGTGATTCCCAAAGTGGATGCTACCGCCCCCTGGTGGATGCTGCTGTGATCCAGGGAGGCGGTGATGGCCACAGGTGCATTTATCTTTCCTATTAATTGCTATTAAAATTTTAAAAAATTAATTTCCAGGGGGCTAAGTAATATTTTTTTCGGGAAAGGGGGCAGCAAGCCAAAAAAGTTTGGGAACCACTGCCATAGAGGGTTGCTCTTGGGCCCAAATGTATCTTCAGTGCAAATGTCAGTCATAAAGGACATCCATTTAATTGCTGACTCCTAGTTGTCAGCAGGAAAAAAAAATTAAATAAATTAATTAAATCCTAGCCATTTATGGGAAAGAAATTGGAAAGGTCAATAATAATAATAGATATAAATTTACCACCAATAGTGATTATTTTTATACATACTTCCTGGCTTACTCAACAATTGCATGATCTGTCCATATAAAATTTTTTGTATTTAGTGTGTCTTTTATGACAGGATGTCATCAGATTACTATGTATAAAAAAAAGGATATCTCCTAATGCTTGGGGTCTCTGGTCTTGATCTTGACAAGAGCCAGACTTTATTATGAGACTGACCTGTTTTCAATAAACCTATTTAGCTTGGAGTTTTGTACTGGTATAAAAAATTTTTACCACATGCATTGTAAGACCTGTTGGTCCATTGTCCCACCAAAAGGGATAAAAAAAGGACACCCAATTTTATCCAAGCTGTGCAAGCAGTGAAGTAGCACAGGAGAATTCTGGGAAGCCCTCTCTAAGAAGAAAGTTACCTGCTCTAAGAAAGGAGAAGGTAAAGAGGATTGGTGTTCTTTGTGATTGTGAATTTCCTTTTCCTCCCTGACTGGCTGGTTTTTAAATGACCTGCATAAGGAGAAGAAAGGGGGAATAGGTCTCAAATATATCACTTCTGAATTCGTCAGAAACAAAATTTCATTTTTCTGAAGGAGAAAGAACTATCACAGGGGAGTTTTCTTTCTTTTCTTTTTTTGGCTTCATACATTTACTGGTAAGTTTTTGAATAAAATTTCATTGAACAGTAAGGGGCAAACTATACACAATTGCCTCAACACTGGTAGTTGGGCTTACACACATACACACACACACACATACACACACACACACATACACACAAACTCATTATTTAAACTTCATGTCTACTGTGCAACAGATTGGTCAGTTGAATCTAATTGTCTCTCTCTGTCCTGTGGGCTCTGGGACAAAGAGCAAGCAAGGCCTGGCTGAGCTGTCAGTAGCTATGGGGAAAGCTTCCTGGATATCCTTTCCCTCTTTAAGTCTTCTCATATATTCTCTTTTCTTTGAAATATTTTGGATAAAAAGGCTACAGGCCTCTCCCTCCCCCAATTTATATTATCTAAACCAGTGATGGTGAACTTATAGCACAGGTGCCAAAGATGACATGCAGAGCACTTTCTGTGGGCACACTCACTGCCCTGCCTTGCCCAAAGTTTATTACTAGAAAGGCAGAGGAGCTCAGGTGGAGCTGATCCTTTCCTCTTCTCCATAGTGCCTGATGACATTTTTTCACTTCACCTGCCCCTCCACCCACCAGCCCAATGGGTGCACTTTTTACTCTATAAATGAGAGGGTCAGGGTTTGCTCAGCCCTTGGTGGGGGAGGGACACAACACACATATTCTTTGGATGGGGAGGACATGGCACTCAACCACCCAACTGGGGGGGGCAGAGGTGAAGCCAGCACTTCATCTCTAAAATGCTCTCCATCACTGATCTAGACCTTCCCTCTTTCCACTCCCACCTTCCTGAGCTTGTCTCTTCTCAAGGGTTCAGAGATCAGTTTCTGTAGCAGCATCCTAAAGTCTTGGCAGGGTTGGGAACTGTGGGAGGTGAGAATAGAGGTCAAGAAGAAACAGAGGCATGACCAGAATGACAAAAGGTCACATCTACTTTTCTTCTTTATTATATACTTTTTTAATACTGGGGGTGGGAATGGGGAATCTGGACTATAAGGCTTGGCTCCAAGCTCCAGATATATAGCAAAATAGCTATAAAAATTTGGGTCCAATCTGGGCCTCATCTGCCTTGCTTACAAAATGGGGAGAATACCTACCTCACATTTGGTGTTCTTGGAAGCAAATAAGGTGACAGATGAGAAGCTGTCTGGGGAAACTAGCAGTCGTGGCTTAGAAAGGAGGGAAGGAGGAAGCCTTTTCTCTCTTTGGGGTCTGGAATCCAGAACTGGTGAGAGATGGGCTCTAACCCTGGATATCTAATGGATAACAGAGAACCTGCCTAAATTTCACTAGCATGACCTCAGGAAGTCTTTCCCATTTTGTCTGGACCCTCAAACCCAAGAGCTAATGCCTAAGGCCAACTCTCACCCAATCTGGTCCCCACTCCCTCCTGCATTTTCTTCCCCTGACCTAGAAGAACTGGCAGTATAAACCAAGTTTCCCCCGAGACTGATAGCACCATTAAAAAAAAAAGAATCATAGTCACATTTTTCAACATCCATTTTTTCTTGAGGTGTGTGTGGGTGGGTTGGGGAAGGAAGATAAAGAGGTAAAGCCTTTGGTCAGAATTGGGTCCTCAGTCTTGGCCTTGTCTCTACTTCCCCTCATACCCCCAAAGAATGAGATTTCAGAGGGGATGGACTCAGTCAAGTTACTACCTTCTGGAATTATACTCATTCCTATAGTATAGCAACTGGGGATGCCCAGAAGTGACAGACACAGCTAGTTCTGCCTTTCTTACCTAGCCCATAGGAGAGAGAGAAAAATTTACTCATGAGAAAATCACATATTGTTACCACGTGGAACAAAATCAATTAGACATCTATGTCCCCTGCTTAAACACTCTCTAGGAAGTCTCTCCTTGTGGGCATCAAACCCCTGAATGTACCTTCATTTCTTCTGCATGCCAAGGATGGCAGAAGGCAGGAGTAGTGAGCTGGCAGTGCAGGCTAGGCACTAGCTTCTGATGACTTGCCCATCAGCCTGCCCACCTATCTCTCCAAGGGCATTTTTTTTCATTTCAGTTTTCTCATATGTAAAATTCCAATACTTTTCAAGCTTCCTAGACAGGAAGCACAGCGTATGAAATGTTGGTATCAGGAAGACATGAGTTCAGATTTGACCTTAGATATTTCCCAGTGGGGTAACCTTGAGCAACTCACTTAACCTCTGTTTGCCTCTGTTTCTTCAACTGTAAAATGCAGACAATAATGGCATTTGACTCAGGTTTTTTGTAAGGATCAAATGAGCTAACATTTTGAAAAAAGCATTCAACACAGTAGCTGACACATGATAGGCTTTATAAAAAAACCTTTATTTCTTTTCATTTAATCTCCCTCTTAGGGCAACCGAGGCAATGACAGTAGAAACCAAGGAAGGAATAACCTAATTTAAAATTAAATGAAATGAAATTTCCCTTCAATTATATGTAAAAAGTTTCCAAAATTTTTAAATAATTTTGGTCTCAAATTCTCTCCTTCCCTCTCTATATTACCCTCTCCCCTCCATACTGAGATAATAAACAATTTCTAATAGACTTTTACATATTAAATAATGTATTTTTCCATGTTAATCATTTGTGAAAGGAAAGTTGAGCTAAAAAATTAAGTAGTTAAAAAAAGTTTCCTTAAATATGAATTCAGATGCCATCCATTCTTTTCCTGAAAGTAGATGCCATTTTTAAATCATAAGTCCTTTGAGATTATTTTTTATCATTTTATTGATGAGAATAAGTAAATTATTCACAATTGTTTATTGTACAGTATTCCTGAAATTGTGTACAATGTTCTTCTGGTAAACATTATTTTACTCTGTTTCAGCTCAGTCCAGGTTTTCTGAGCTCCTCCTTATCATATTTCATTTCAATCATATATTATAACTTACTCAACCATTCCCAATTGATGGATATTCCCTCATTTTCCAATTCTTTGCCCCTGGAAAAAGAGCCAATTTATTTATTTATTTATTTTACACATAACTCCTTCCCCTATTTTTCTTTTTATCTTTTCTTTTTCTTTTCTTTTTTGCATAAAAAACTCATAATGATATTGCTACATCAAAGGGAATGTCCTCTTTCATAGCCCTTCCTTTGGGCACAGACCAGAATGTGCTCCAGATTGATTGAAAAACTTCACAACTCCCACAAGTCGGTTAGTGTCTCAATTTTCCCCAAAGCTCTCCAAGTTTTGTCATTTTACTTCTCTGTCACACTAGCTAATCTGATAGTTGTGGGGGGAATAATGCAGAGCTGTTTTAATTTGCATTTCTCTAATAGTGAATTAGAGAATTCCTGGCTAAGATGGCAGCAGAGTAAAAAGCAGCTACTCAACCTCTCCTAACCAAAACATACAGGACTCCTCAAGAAGACATAAAAACAAATCCAGATGAACAAAGGGACCCCACAACAGGGCATAGCATTGGAGGTACGTGGAATGGAGGCATTTCCATGCTATCAAGGGGTGAAACAGCTCTCACTAAAACGTGAGCTGAGCAAACCCTCCCCCACCCCACACCACGTACAGTGCCAAAACGAGCAAACAAGAGTTAGAGCAAGTTTGGGGCACGCATTAAGTCCTTAGCAGCTACCTGGGGTCACCAGGTCTTGCTCCTGAGAGCAGAAAGACTTACAGACCCCAAGAGGCTGAAGAACGCACATGGACTTTGAACACAGACCCTAAGCAAAGGCACAAGTATGGGTGAGGACACAGGCCCAGACACTGATATTGAGCTCAAGCGAGGACTCAGATCTTGAGCACAGGAGCAGACCTTGAGTGGGGACCCAGTGCAGAGGGGTTCACAACTGTGGCAGCAGCACCCTGAGACTGCTAAAGGAGCCTCGGTCAGAGGAACAAGCAAGGGGGCCACCAGGAGGCTTGAATGTGAGAACAACTAGACCTGATACCTCAGGAGCCTAAAGAGCACAGACAGACCCTGAGTGTGAGGATAAACCTGAGAGGGCACAGGGATAACAATGGCAAGCCAGAGACAAGAACCCCAAAAGAGAAAAATGATCAAGAAGAAATCTGTAACACTCAACAACTTTTACACAGATAAAACCCAGACAAAAGAGCAAACAGCAGAGGAGAACAAACAAGTAATCATATCCAAACCTTTACAAAATAATGAAAACTGGCCACAAGCTATTGAAGAGTTCAAATCTGAAATGATGAAAAACATGGAAGAGATCTGGAGAGAGAAGTGGGAAATAGCTCAAAAGGAAATCAACAGGTTAGAAGACAGAAACTCCCAATTGGAGAAAGATGCCCCAAAATCAAACAAAATGGTAAGCAAATTGGAAACCAAAATCTGGCAAGAAAATAACAGTTTAAAAGGCAGAATTTTGCAATTGGAAAGTGAGGCTCAGAAATCAAATGACCTGATAAACAAATTGAAAACCAGAAATGACCAGATTGAAAAGGAAAACCAGTCCCGAAAGGCTAGAATTGAGCAATTAGAAGCTAATGATCTCTCAAGACAGCAAGAACAAATAAAACAAAGTCAAAAGACTGAAAAAATAGAAGGAATCATGAAATATCTCAATGGGAAAGTGACAGACCAAGAAAACAGGTCTAGAAGAGACAATCTGAGAATCATTGGCCTTCCTGAAAAAGCAGAAATTAATAGAAATTTGGACTCCATACTGAAAGAAATTATTCAGCAAAATTTCCCTGAAGTTCTACAACAAGAGGGCAATATAGACATTGAAAGGATCCATATATCACCCTCTACACTAGACCCAGAAAAGATATCACCCAAGAATATAATAGCCAAATTCAGAGCTTCCAAGTAAAAGAAAAAAATGTACAAGAAGCCAGAAAGAGTCAATTCAGATATCAAGGAGCACCAATCAGGATCACACAGGATCTGGCAGCCTCCATACTAAAAGACCACAAGACTTGGAATATGATATTCAGAAAGGCAAAAGGACTGTGTCTACAACCAACGATCACCTATCCATCAAAACTAACTATATACTTCCAAAGTAAAGTTTGGACATTCAACAAGATAGAAGATTTCCAAGTATTTGCACAGAAAAGACCAGGACTAAATGGAAATTTCCATATCCAACCACAAAAATCAAGAGAAACATGAAAAGGTAAATAAGAAACAGAGGGAAAAGAAAGAAAACTCATATTTTTTAAATTTGCCACTTTAAGGGCTTCAATATGATCTAATTATTGGTATTCCTATGTGGAGAAATGTTATGAATAATTCTCTGTAAGGAACTGTATTCACTATTATAGTATTCATTATTATAGTAATTAGAAGAATTATTGATAGGGAGAGCTTGGAATATTAAATGGTCTAAGATGATATGGGGGTGGGAAAGAGGGAGGTGAATAGTAAAGGACACCAAGAGAAACTTGATGAATAAGAAAAACAGGATATTCTATTACATACAATGAGGGCATGGGAAGGGGAAGGAATGAATACTATTATAAGAAGGAGAGGAAGAGAGCAATAAAGGGTAATATTTAAACCTTACTCTCAGTGTAATTAACCCCCAGAGGGAAGAGTAGCTTTATCCACTGGGATATAAAACTCTATCTAACCCTACTGAGAAAGACAGAAGGGATAAACCAAGGGGAGCATGGGAGTGGGGAGGTCAAAAAAGGGAGGGGAGAAGAAGGGGGAGGGAATTCACTAGGCTTTAAAAATAAAAAGAGGGGAATAATAAGGGAGGGGTAGAAAGGGAAGTAAATCAAGGGAGGGAACAAGGGTTACTGGCATGAAGCAAACCACTGGTTTAAAAAGTAATAGTGTAAGAAAAAGTGATAGAACTAGGAGAGGATACCAAAATGTTGGGGAATACACAACTGATAATTATAACTCTGAATGTGAATGGGATGAACTCACCCATAAAAAGGAAGCAAATAGCAGAGTGGATTAGAAACCAAAACCCTACCATATGTTGTCCACAAGAAACACATATGAGGCAGGTGGGCATACACAGGTTTAAGGTAAATGGCTAGAGCAAAATCCTTTGGGCCTCAAATGAGAAAAAGAAGGCAGAAGTGGCAATTATGATTTCTGACAAAGCCAAAGTGAAAATACATATGATTAAAAAGACAAGGAAGTTAATTACAACCTGATTAAAGGCAGCATAGACAATGAGGAGATAATAATGCTCAATATGTATGTACCAAATGCTATAGCAACCAGATTCATAAAGAAGAAACTGGCAGATCTCAAGAAGGAAATAGTAAAAATATACTAGTGGGAGATCTAAATATCACTCTTTCAGATCTGGATATATCAAACCAAAAAAAAAATTAGAAAAAGGTAAGAGAGATGAATGAAGTCCTAGAAAAATTAGACTTAATAGATATGTGGAGAAAAATAAATAGGGACAAAAAGGAATACACCTTCTTTTCAGCAGCACATGGTACATTCACAAAGATTGACCATATTCAAAGTCAGGCCATTCTGACTCCATGTTCAGCATTCTATCCCCAGTAGCATCTAGCTATATGATGGGCATGGTGGACTGTCCCATGTTTGGCATAACTGGCACATCCTGTACAGCATCTCTTTGATAAAGTTTTATAAGAAACCAGTGAGGAATATTATAGTCCTTAACACTGCACAAAGGACATATAAGGTTTATTCCATTTTTACACAACCTTACAAACCCTGCTCAATTATGGGAAAATGACAGATAAATAGGGAAGATTTTTGTTCAGTGAATATTAGAACAATGCCAAAATATATACACAGAGAAGTATTTGTATATATATGAATACACACACACATTGTAAGGATTTTTAATAGCAGCCATTTCGGGTCAAGCTTGACTGCCAATTATCTGATTGGAATCAGAATGAACTGAGGGTGGCATGAGCCTGGTGTGAGCCAAAAGGCAAACCTGGACCAATCCTGGTCTCAGTCTTGAGATACAACCGGGTAAGGAGGGAAGTTCTTGGGCTTAGGCTAGGGCAGAGTATATTCTGATATAACTCTCAACTTTTATCAACCAAAATATATTCAAATTTATCAACTTCAGTTCTCTGAATACCATCAAGAAGATTTATTCAACCAGATCAACATCTTCTGAACAAACCTTCAAATCAGAAGAGGTCAGGCCTTCTGGCCTAACCAGGCTGTCAAGCCATCCAATGGCTCCTGCATATCAATTATTATCTGGGAGATTTCGACGATTATTCATCAGCTTAGACGTAATTTAGAAACCCTATTCCCACTTTCTATCATCAATCCTGTTTTCCCTTTCACCTATATATAACAACATTAAACCGATTTACCAAGATTCCAGACAGAGAAGTGTCAGTTGAAAGTCATCTGGGTTGTTAGGGAAATACTTCAAAGTTGTTAATCCTCAAACCAGTTTCAGAATTAATCTGCAGTCAGAACAAATTATCTAAACTAATTAACCTTGTTAAATTTAACACACAAGTTACTAGTTTAGGAATTAAAAGAATTACATCTATCTTCATCAATTACTTAAGGGTTTAGGTAGAAGTGATCAGCTATGTTCACCAATCAGCTGATTCTTCAGTTCTAGCTGTAATACCAAACAACTGTCAGGAAGTCATCTATTTATTGGAGTAAGAAGATTCAACACATTTCTTACTGAACTCAACTGCACTTGGGGTTGACTTTTTGGGATCATTTTTATATCCATGACCCATTAGGATATACCTCCAGGTGATTATCATTAACAGTTTCACAAATTATCCTAACAATATATATGTTCACTTTTCTAAAAAATGTATGTGCACATGTGCTTGTGATCTTCATTTCTGACTGTGTAAACCCAGTGTTATGTCATTGCTGCGTACCTATGACATGGAATGGAATTGGGCAAGTTCAGACCATTAGCCAGTTCTTTCGTTTCCTATATTTTTAGCTAATAAAATTTCTGAACTATATTTTTAATCAGAGAAGGAATGTGGTAGGCACATTAATGTTGAATAAAATAATGTGAACTTGAAAAGTTGAACTTTTCCAAGATTATCCTGAATGCTATCCTTCCACATGTGCCATTATTATTTATTCTGATTCATTATTCTATTAAATCACTTTCAATTATTATTATTTGTAACCATTTAAAAAATGATACGTAGTGTTAACTTTTTGAAAAAGATAGAGAAGGCATTATAATATGTTAATATTGAAGATTTAAGAACTTGAGGACCTAGAAGAAATTTTTGAGTTATAATCTTTTTCTTTTCTCCCTTCTCAGAAACCCCTTGGTACTTATTTACTAGTTTTCTCCAATTTCCAACCCTCTTTACTGGGTCGTTTGAATAAGCATTTTCTCAGATATCAGTAGAAAATGCCTCTTATTGAGTATGCCTCTAGGATTACTTATTCTGATGGTTAGGTGGTCACCTAGGCAACAATCCACTCTAACCTCACTCCTTCTCTGAACATTTATAATGTAGTTATATTTTTGTTATGTATTTCAAGTATTCTTGAAGTATGGAGTGGAAGAAAAATTGGGAAAGAGAATAACATCTTCTTTTCCTTCTCCTTTAAAAACTCAGTAACTGTCAGACTGCTAATCAAATGGATCGTTTAAAAACTGACATTAGACTCAAGAGACCTCCAGCAAAGGCCTCCAGCAAAATGCTTTCTGTCTTAAGCAGCCTTGAGTATTCTAGAATGCTTTTACTTAATCGTTAAGGACCATCAAAACTACTATATGTATTTTTCTGATTTCATTCTAAATATTTTAATTGAAATTCTAACAGCAATGAAGCAATACACCTGCTGTTGTGACTAAGGACTCTAAGTAGCCATTCACATTTTACCAGCCTGCCAGGAAAATTTGTAACTTTACTATATCTTCTCTTAGTGCCTTTAAAAAAATAAGATCAGATGCTATGATTTTTTTTTTATTATTATGTTTCCAATGATAGCCAGAAGACAGTTTTTTTGTATTTTTGACTGCAGTATTTCAGAAAAATATAAGAAATCTTCATACATAACATTAGCCATCAGTATGTCTTTGAACAGACTATTCAACAAAGCTTGGAATGTTGTCTGTCCTCAGTCTCACATCCTATAATTCCCAGAAACCCTGGCTTGTGTTACTTCCTACATGGATTTTTAGCTAATCTCCCAAACTGTTAAGACATTTCTCCCCATCTCAAAACTACTTCATAATTACCTTGTGTATTTAGTATTGACTTATCTGAGTACTTGCTATTTTGTCCCACTATAATGTAGACTCTGAGAGCAGCCTCAATTATCTTTCTTTGTATTTACAGGTCTACAACAGTGACTTTTACATATTTTAAATTTAATAAATATTTACATTGAATTCAGTGTTATATATGTTTGTGTGAAATCCAATTTGCAATAATCCTAAGAATGTTTTAGTTTCTGAGAATAATTCATTTTAGTGAATAACCTATTTTGTTTGATAAGACATTATTTAAAACTTTTCTATAGTTATTTTACCAACAGAGAATATAATTATTAGTAGTTTTAGTGTAAAAAATGTATTTTCCTTCCATATAAATATGATGAATATTTTCCTCCATTTATTTATAGATGAAACTTCTAATTGTGGAGGAGAAGATTGGTTAAAAAAATCAAACAAAATGGTACATTGCTTGAATATTGGTCTTACTTTTTATGAAAATTGTATGAAATAAATATGTATGTAATTCAATCACCACCTTTATTCATATATGACAAATAAATTTCTATAAAATGTTTTTCCAATTTATTTCCACAAGATTTATTAAATAACTTTTCTGTTCCAAGTAGTTCTGTGTTAATTTCTAAGTAAATAAATAAACAGAAAGAAACACTCCATTTCCTGACCTCTAGGAGTTTGTAAAGTAATGGAGATTAGATATATAAAGACTAAAAGGAGGGTGTTCTTTGAAGGTATTCCTGTTAGAGACAGACAGACAGACAGACAGACAGAGACAGACAGAGAGAGAGAGGGAAATATATAAAACAAATATTCACAAAAATACATCTACAATTTTAGAGAAAAAAAATTGGAACTATACCTAAAGGATTATAAAGATTACTACCTTATGGCAGTAATGGCAAACCTTTTAGAGAATGAGTGCCCAAACTGCAGCCTTATGCCACATGTGAGACACCCCTTTACAGAATGGGGAGGGAAGAAGAGCTCCCAATGGGCTGCTGGGCAGAGGGTTAAATGATATGAGAAATGTCCTCAAGCACATATGGAGAGGGGAAGAGGAGCAGCCCCCTCTGGCACACATGACATAGGTTTGCCAATAAAGTCTTATGACCTAGTAATATCACTATGAGAGCCTATGTCTGAAAAAAATCAAAGAAAAGGCAAAAATACCTATTTGTATAAAAATAGATATATCAATTATGTTCATCATGGCAAAGTATTAGAAATCAAAGAGATGCCCATCAAATGGGGAATGGCTGAACAAATTTTGGTATATAATTATGATGGAATACAATTGTACTGCAAAGAATGAAGAGTGGGATGGTTTCAACAAAATGTTAGAAGAAATATTCATACATGTAAAGTGAAGGAAGCAGAATGAGGAGAGCATTGTATACCGTTTCATCACTATTATAAGAATGCTCAACTAAGAAAAACAGCTACTCTGATCAAGACAATGGTCTAGGGCAGTCATGGGCAAACTTTTTAAAGAGGGGGCTAAAGGAAAGGAAATGCTCTTCTGCCAGTCTGTTTCTAAGGCAACTCTTTTAAAGTTTCATCATACCGTATGCTACTCATTGTATTCATCAGATTAGGAATAATGTCCAGCAATCAGATAAAACATTTCAGGGGGCTGCATCTGGCCCACTGGCTGTAGTTTGCCCATCACTGGTCTAGGGGGCATTTGGGTTGCTCAGTGGATTGAGAGTCAGGCCTAGAAATGGGAAATCCTAGGTTCAAATATGGCCTCAGACACCTCCCAGCTGCATGACCCTGGGCAAGTCACTTGACCGCCATTGCTTATCACTTACCACTCTTCTGCCTTGGAACCAATACACAGTAATCATTTCAAGACTGAAGGTAAGAGCTAAAAAAAACAACAGTGGTCTAAGACAATTCCAAAGAACCTATTATAAAAGATGCTCTCCACTGCTAGGTGAGAACTGATGAACTCCAAACTTAGAATGAAATATATCTTTTTTTCATTTCTTTATTTTTATTGTTTTGTTTTCTTTCACTACATACCTAAGATGGAAATATTTTTGCATGACCTCACATGTATATTGTTATCAAATTCAAAGTGTGAAGAGGCAGGGAGATGATTTAGAACTCAATTTTAATGGGTTAAATTTTTTTGCATGTAATGGGGAAATACTTAATGACAAAAAATATTTTAAAAGAACTACATGTGATCAAAGCCACAAGAGAGAAAAAAAAAACTTTTCACTCTAAACAAAATAAAATATTTTCCCCAAAAGCAAAAGACAGTAAACATGTTGTTAATGAAATTAGAGACTCTTGAAATTCAGATGTATATTTCTAGATGTATCCTTATTATAATAACCATTAAGGAAAGTCAAGGAAATCACATAACTGGAAAGGAATATTCCCTCAACTATCATCTTCTCTTTCATAAATTAACACTGTTTCTTTTCATAAGACTCCATCATATCTAGGGGGCAGCTATGTGGCTCAGTGGATTGAATGGCAGACCCAGATATGGGAGGTTCTGGATTCAAATTTGACCTCAGACACATTCTAGCTGTGTGACTTTGGAAAAGTCACTTAACCCCCAGTTATGATGATAATAACAGATAATTTGGAGAAGCAGATAATGTGTCAGGGCCAATATTAGAGGATCAGGTCAAGAGCCAGAGATTGATAGGCTTCAGTGAGGAAAGGAGGGAGCTAAACACCCCTTGCTCTCAAACCCCTCCTCCCTAAACAGTTGTTGACTTCAGTTGGTAATGAAAGCAGGAATGAGATTCTTCTGGTAAGTTTCTGTTATGGCTGAAACCCCAATAATGTTCCTTTTCTTTAATTTATATTCCTCACAGGTCAGTAAGATGAGTATATAGAAGCTAGTTATTTAACTGTGGAGGACAGAGAAGATCTTCTTAATATGGCAGCAGACAGGATTCAAACTAAATGTCTAGACTGAGTTATGAGTATTCCCCCAAATAATTATCAAGCACAAATTTGAAGATAAAGGTTATATTAGGAAATAACAAGGAAAACTAGAAAAGGTTAATGAGGGTTTTAGGATAATGAGAGGAAACCCTGAACTGTTAAGTTGATGATGCCCTTCCCCCTCCCCACAGGAGGGGATGAAGACACTTAACTAAAACTGGCACTCTTGCTATTAATGAATATCTTTACTCTCTAATCGTTGATATAATCTAACTCTATTATACAGGCTAATCCTTATGTAGTAACCACACTGGCTATGCCACTATGGCCTCTCAAGTGAACCCCCAAGTATGGAGAGGTAAGCAGGGTGTCTGCTCACTTCCACCTCCACCAAATAACTGTCTCAAACCCTTCTCAACTGCCCCCTCACCCAAAGTTCTCCAGGGGGGTCCCCTGGAATTCTGGGTGAGGCTATCCCTGTACCTTTGCAAGGATTCCATGCTTTGCATCTTCACACAATACCCCTTTGCCTAGCTCTTACCATTCTTCTGCCTTAAAACCAATATGCAGAATTGATTTCAAGATTTAAATATACACATATATATGTATATTTAACATATATGTGTCTTTCTGTTTCTTTTCTCATAGTATTAATTTCTAAATACATATTTTTTTCTTATCTTTCTAGGTATTATATACAAATTTTCCATACTTTTCTTCTGATTGAAAACTTAAAATACTTTATTTTGTCATAGAGACTTCACCAGTTCCAAATTCTGAGAAAGAAGTATCTCATGATTCTTATTTTTCTATTATCCTACTATGTATTAGAATTTTAGTGTTTCTGATTTTATTAAGTTGAAAACAAAGCATCCAATGATTCTGTTTTATTATACTTTGCAAACAATTCTGTTGCCAATTAAATATTAAAAATTCAGATGTATCTTTCCTAAGGAAAAACTCAGATCCTAATAAATTCTCCCAGAATTGCTGACTTTAATTTAAAAAAATTAAGATTATATTTATAAAATATTAATTACTAGGACTCCAGAAGCAAAAAGAAATATTATTAAAACAATTATGGACATAGGCAAATGATATTTTTAATTAAAAGGAAAAGTAACTAAAATATTCACTCCAGTTCTTAGAAAATTAGATTATATAAATATGGCCTTCCAGATAATTTATCTCCTCTATTTATATAGACAATCATTAACAGATAATGTTCTGGGGATCAGTGTAGATCATGTTTTGTTTTTTTATATTAATGCCACAGAAAGTCAATAATATCTTAACTTCAAATTAGTATATACCTAATAAAGGAAAATTTTAAAAATAGTGAGAGGATGTCATTCTGCTCTTCAGAATATTAGAATGCATAAAAATTTCACTAGTAAGAGAAAATAGAAGTCTCATGAGAAAATAAGGAATAGTAGTGTTTTAAGCAGAATGAGTAATATCTAAATGAGAGGAATTAATATTATGAATTTAGAAGTAAAAATGAAGTGATATAAAGGAGGAGAAGGAAGAAGGACTTCTCAGGATTAAAAGATAAGCTTTCCTTATCCTAGAAGATTTAATTAGGATTTACAAGCAGGAATCAAACTTTCCTATTGTATCAGAAAAAAAAAAGAATACATTTTTTTTTACATTCCACCAAAAATGAATATTGTGCACAGGAAAAAGAGGTTTAATATAATTCTCCATTGCTAGCATTACTCTGAAAAGCAGAGAAAAAGCTAAATATCTCAAAGTAAACAATTAGAAAAATAATTTTTTTCTTCTATACTTAGATGCAGAATATGAAGAAACATCTACACATTCCTATCAAGGTTGAAGACTAAACCACACTATTTCTCATACATGTGACAACATGATTTCATAAGAATGTTCCTGAAAAGAAATTTTAAGAATTAGGAAGTCATAAATGTAAAATTGTGGGAAATAGAACTACAGGAACTGTTTCATGACAATTGTAAAAACAGGACAAAGAAAAAAGTTCATTCTAACATCTGGAAAAGATATATATAACAAAGAAAATTGTATAGGGAATTTTAATTGACATAAGTTACAGGAATAATGCTTTCTTGGACCTGAACTGATAATAGCAAGAGACAAAATCAATTTGTCTAAATATTAGCTGGTCATTAATGATGATTTTAATTTACAATGGGGGTGCCTGATATAGCAAATAATAATTGATTTGAAGAGCGAAAGTATAATAGCATTAGAGGTTGTCAGGAATCTGTCAGAGTCAATCATGGAGAGACAGTCATCAAGAAT
The DNA here is from genome assembly GCF_016433145.1 of Gracilinanus agilis. Taxonomy (NCBI): domain Eukaryota; kingdom Metazoa; phylum Chordata; class Mammalia; order Didelphimorphia; family Didelphidae; genus Gracilinanus; species Gracilinanus agilis. The sequence goes on along the minus strand of NC_058132.1, from coordinate 542,767,596 downwards.
TTTAAAATATTTAATACCAAGTGCTAATGATACCAAGAAAGGGAGGGAAACATCCCTACCCTCAAGATGCTTATATTATAATTAAAGAGACAACTTGTAAATAATCCAAATTTTATTTCTGGAAGATTTTTATTATCTGGAAGATATAAATGGAGTTGATGAAATATAATCTGAAAGGAGAAGCTATTAATACCCTTAGAAATGGCAAAATTTCTATCAGATAGGATTTGTAGTAAATCTTAGCTTAAATTAGGGAAATCATGAAGTTGAGTTTAAGAGGCAGAACAATCAAGCCTAGAGAATAACAAGTAGAAAAGCATAAAAACTAGAGATTAAGTATTTCACAAAGAACAGAAAATATACCAGTGTAGTTAGGTTGTAGTGTGTACAGAAGGGTGTAAAGTATAATAAGATAGGAAATTAAAAAAAAAAAAAACTTTAAATGTGAAATTGCTGAGCTGATCCTAGAGTTAATAGGGAGATATTGAAGCTTTCTGGCAGAGGGGTGGAGTTGGAAATGTTAAGGAGAGCCTTAAACTTTACAAAAATCAACTTTGGCACTGATAGAAGAACGGAAGAGAATGAAGAAAGAAAGACATGTGGTAGGGATAACAATTCAAGAACTAGGTGAAAGAGGATGAGGAATTGAACCAAGTTGACAACTTTTTGAGTAGAAGGAAGGAGATAATATTGTAGAGCTAAAATTGACAAAACTTGGGTACAAATTCTATTTGTTAAGTGAGGGAGAGTGAGGAGATGAAGATGACACCAAAGTCATAAGCCTGAGTGAACCACATGATGGTGATATTCTTGGAAAACATGAATAGGTGGAGCAATAATAATACCAATGAGTTCAGATACATCAGTGAACAGTGTGAATTTAATTGGGGGAAGGAAATATTCCTACATATGACTAGTAAAATGCAATGTGGCTAATGGTAATTGATAAATTTAAATAAAAAAACATTTAAAATCTACCATAAAATTTGATTACCAAAACCTTCAGCACATTTTAATATTGTAAAGTTGAAAAGACCTGGTACCTCTTTAAACTACATTACCCAAACTCCTTTTCACCATACCCATAACCCCTTAAGCCTTTTCTGCAAAAACTGGAAAACAGTATAACATAAATTAAGCATAGCGCAATACCTCATGCCATATACCAAAGTAGATTCAAAATGTTTTTCTGATTTAGAAATAAAGGGTGATACTATAAACAAATTAGGGGAGCACAAAATAGTTTTCTTCTAAGACATTGATAAGGGAAGAATTTAGGTCTCAACATGACATAGAGAACATTGTGAGAAGTAAAGTAGTTAATTTTGACTACATTAAATTAAATTTTTCCACATAAACAAAAACAACACAAATAAGATTAAAAGGTAAACAACAAACTAGGAAAAAATCTTTGTAGGAAGTCTTTCTGGCAAAGGCTTAATTTCTCAACTATATAGAGAATGGTATCATATTTGTAAGAACACAAAGCATTTCCCAATTGACAAATGGTGAAAGGATATCAATAGGCAATTATCAGAAGAAATTAAAATTTCCTTTAATCATATGAAGAAATGCTCCAAAATTACTATTATTAGAATTTGCATTAAAAAATGCAAAGGGGGCAGCTGGGTAGCTCAGTGGATTGAGAGCCAGGCCTAGAGACGGGAGGTCCTAGGTTCAAATCTGGCCTCAGACACTTCCCAGCTGTGTGACCCTGGGCAAGTCACTTGACCCCCATTGCCCACCCTTACCACTCTTCTGCCTTGGAGCCAATACACAGTATTGACTCCAAGATGGAAGGTAAGGGTTTTTATTAAAAAAAAAAAAAAAAAAGGGGGGGGGGCAGCTGGGTAGCTCAGTGGATTGAGAGTCAGGCCTAGAGACAGGAGGTCCTAGGTTCAAACCCGGCCTCAGCCACTTCCCAGCTGTGTGACCCTGGGCAAGTCACTTGACCCCCATTGCCCACCCTTACCAATCTTCCACCTATGGGACAATACACTGAAGTACAAGGGTTTAAAAAAATGCAAATTAAAGCAACTGTGAAGTACTGCCTCACAAATTCAGACAGGCTAATGTGACAAAAAATGATAAATTTTATCAAAGATGTGAAAAAACTGGGACACATACTCTACTGATGGAGCTGTGAACTGAAACAACCATTTTGGAGAGCAACCTGGAACCTTGCCCAAAATGACATTAAATTGTGCCATTGGTGTCACTACTAGATATGCATTAAAAATTTGAAGATGGGGAAAAGAACATACCTGAAAAAAATATATTTATAGCAACTCTTTTTGTGGTGGTAATAAACTGGAAAGTGAAGAAATGTCTAACAATTGGGGAATGACTGAAACAACTATAGTATATACTTAAAATGGAATATTATTTTACCATAAGAAATGGCAAATAAGGTAAATCACAAAAAAAGCCTTGGAAGATTTATATGAAGTAATACAAAGTAAAGTGAGCAAAACCAGAAGAATGTTTTACAGTGACAATAATAATGTGTGATGAGTAACTATGAAAGACTTGACAAGTTATGGATCCAAGAAAACTCCAAGAGTTTTATGCTACAAAAAGGTGCCAAAGCAGGAACCAAAAGTGTCTGAAAGCAAATCAAAATATACCATTCTTTATTTCCTCTGGAATTTTTCTCTAGCATAAGCAATATGTGTCTTCTTTTACAACATGATGAAAATGGAAATATTTATTATATGATAATGTATGTACGATTTGTATCAAATTGCCTGCCTTTTTGAGATGGGGAAGATGGGAGTGAGAGAAAAAATAATTTCAAAAAATCATAAAGTGAATAATAAAATTGCATTGACCTACAATCTGAAAAAAATTAAAAATTTATTATGTAAAAAAGTAAAGTGCAAGTGAGAGTTGCAGAGTTAAAGGATTCATGGCTCAATAAGAAGGCAAATGAGATCCAGTTTTACACTGATAGAAAGAATTCAAGGTACTTCTATAATGTCTAAAGAACATTTATGAGCTAACATCCTCTATAGTATTTTAACTACATATCACTGATGGGATCCTCATTGAACATTGTTAAGAACAAGGTTCTAGATTAATGGATGGTGAAATGAGAAGAATTAGAAGAAAAGTTTACATTACAAAAACACTTTTAAAGACTTAGAACTCTGTTCAATGCAATGATTATCCATGATTTCTATTCACTGAAAAAGAATGATATCTAATTCCAGACAGAAAAGGGAAGAGCCTCAAATTTTTTAACATAGTCAATGTGAGAATTTGTTTTCTTTTACTATACATATTTATTGATTTTCTTTCCCCCCCCCCAGTTTCTGGGAGTGTGAAAATTGAAAAAAATATTTAAAAAAGCAAAACATTCATTTTATTTTACACAAATATTCAAATTCCTTTTGATTTTGTTTTCTCTGTTGATGGGAATTAGCTTGGATACCTGGATAAGGGAAATAAAAGACATAACTTTATAAAACTATGCTGATGTGCAAAATAAGTAATAATTCTGTAAGAGCACCTGATTGAAAAAATATGATAAACCCTTAAAGAAGTTATTTCATTTTTTAGTGTTGCACTTTCTCTAATAACAAAAAGTGCCAACCTCTCTTTAGTTTTCAGAGAACAGATGACCTTCTATTCCCTAACTCGTTTTCATATTGGGTTTTTACTAACTCATACCATACCGATTTACTAGAGTTTTTACTCACCCCAAGCATATCAATTTACTAACCCTTGATAATCCAATAATACCAATTCGATATCAAGAAAATGTATATTAGTATGAATTTTACCAAATGAAATAATCTCTAATCTTAGAATTGTACTTAGTTTCTCCAAATCCAGGATCTGGGACACAACTATGTGGATAATTAAAATGACAAGTTTAAGGTGGATGGAAGAAAAACTTCTTTAATAACTTTTTTTTTTTTTTTTGCAAAAATGCCATGGATTGCGTAAGTAAGCAATTTGTTTCTAGAAAGTAGATTGTAGAATTTGCTTAGCCCTCAAAGCAGTTTTTCTCTTGAGTAGGCAAAGTAGTTTAAACAATACAATTCAGTTTGTAAATTATGTTCAGTTTGTAAATTATGTTTAGCCCATTCAGTTGGGCAACATTTAGGTGAAGAATAAGATATTCTATATTCATGACCTCTTTCATCATAGACACCTAATTTAATCTGTTTTTCTATTTTTTTTTAAATTGAATTAGTTGTCTTGGAATAGTTTGATTAAAAAACATCAACTACTAGCTATGTTATATCAATATGGTAGCCTTTATTTCTCTGACTTTCCATTATGTTTTCTTTCTTTTTTTATTTTAATTTTTTAAACCCTTACCTTCTGTCTTGGAGCTGCAGGAGAGCAGTGAAGGGTAGGCAATGGGGGTCAAGTGACTTGCCCAGGGTCACACAGCTGGGAAGTATCTGAGGCCAGACTTGAATCTAGGACCTACCGTCTCTAGGCCTGGCTCTCAATCCACTGAGCTATCCAGCTGCCCTCATTATGTTTTCTTTTTGATGGACATTTTGGATTTAATTTGTGAGATACTCCCTTAGGTAAAAACTCCTCTACCCATAAAGATTGACAATTCTTCTATAATTCATTATCTCATACAATTTCCTAGTGGTACAGAGAGGATAAACACTTTGTTCATAATCCCACAGTAGGGCTTGGAATTAGAGAGTTTTTTAATCTAGAAGTCTAGATGAATTCATATACATATATATATGTATTATATTATCATCATATATCTATTATACTATCCCATCTTCCTTCTTATGCTTTGAGTTAAACTTCTTCAGCTTCAATTTCTAAGTTCATTAATAACTATCACTATTTGGAAAATTACCTCTATTTGCCATTCTCCACAAAATAAAATCATTAAAACTAAATTCTACTCTTGGTTCAACTAAAAAGGAGATATATATTTTTGGACCAACTGTTACCTTCAATCCACCTGTATTTCCTTCTCTTTAATTCAAGGATATCAGATTAGGTGATTTTCATGGACTTTTCATTTTTGATTCTCCATTCTTTAAACCTCTTTTTAGAAAGTGTAACAATAATGTCTGACACTTAACCTCTCTCATTCTTCCTCAAGTCAATTAGACAGATGCACATAATACCCAGTCCATGAGAGTATTGTGTTAATGAGATGATTAATAGCAGTTATTCAATAAGTATTTATTAGACACCTACTATACACCAAGCACTGTGCTAAACACATTATTTTAACCACTGAATATGTGAGGGAAAATGGATCAAGCTTGGCATAATTATTCCCTAAAAAACCAACTATAAAAGTTCACCATAATGTATTACCAAAAGTCTACTAATTAATAATTATATTTTGGAAGGATTTATCTTTTATAATAAATAAGATCAAATTCTCACTTTAACAAAAACTCCTCAAGTGTATTAAACAAATTGGAAAATGAAATTTGCTTTACAGATTGACTTTAAATTATGTGATGAGAGAATTGTTTGAACATAATGATTTCCCTTGAAGTATTATAATCTGTCATTTTCTCTAATTGCTTAACTGTAAAAAGAAACATTTAACTTTATATCTTGGTTTTATTTTTAAAGTTCTCTTGGCAAACAGTTATACCCTTTCATTGTTTATAATAATTCACTGCCTATGAACCTATGGTCCTGTGAATCAGTTTAAAAAATATTGTAAAAATGAGGTTATGTCTAAAGTATATAATGAAAAATAATAAAATTAAAGACTTTTATTTTAATCTTTGAGTGAATTAATCTATATCAAATATATAACAATAGGAATATAAATGGGTCTTAGAAAAAAATTTCCTATTACTCTACTTAAACTACTTCAATTTAAATTTCTTGTTTTGATCACATCATATTGAAATAAATTAATTAAATTATAAATAACTCACTCTGGCTTTCTTTATTTTATATAAGTCACTAAGTACTAGGAATAATAACAGCTATTACAATATAACTCCATTTTAGATACTATTATTTCTTATCTGCATTATCTCTCTGCGTTAAGCACTATTCCTTGAACATAAAAGTCACTTAATATTTATTGAATTTTAGTTACTGAGAAATAGGAACTAATGACTTTAGGCATAAAAATAATTGATTTGTTATTAATATTATACAATTCCACTGCTTTTAATTCATAGTCTCAATCAAAGAAAAAAATAGCAAAGATATTAAACATTTGAAATCTCATATAATTGAAAAGTGATTTCACCAGAGTATATTTCTCTTTTAGTTCTTTACTTGGATTCAATCTAAAATATACTTATAAATATTGTATTCATTCCTTTCATAAAATATGAATTGAACATTTAACTTGAAATTAAATTTAACATTTAAATTTAACATTTAAATTGAAATTCATCATTTTAGAGTATTTTCAAATATAAAAGACAGTCAAAGTAAAATTGAAATTGTTTATATAAAAATAGAAAAAATTGAAAAATCATTTAAGGGAATAATTTCAAGATTTTAAAAATTCATCTGGTTCATTATTTATCATGATTTAATTCCACACTATAAATGGAAAAAAATCTATTTTTATGAATATGGGTTGTGTGCTTGTGCTCCCACCCACTGTTGGGTCATATATAAGTGTGATAAGAATGTGATCTAAGTCAGATAAAATGATAAACATCTGAAATCTGTATGGCACTGTTTTTTATTATACATAGTTTTTGCTTTGAAAATTAAAAGAATTTTCTTCCCAGAATTAATTCAGGAATAGACTAGTATGTCTCCTATTTAAAGTACTGACTCCCAACATTTACAAACTCAGTTGATTTCTTCTCTAGATCAGTTGAGGACGGTCTTTCTTTCATTCAAATAAATTTCTTTCATTCAAATTATTATTTTTTTTATTTCTTATGGTCATCACACATAAATGCTTTTTTGCCCAGATTTTTATTGTTATTGTTTTTTTTTCAGTTTTCAATCACAATAAATGTCTAAAATAGATTGGTGTATTTTTGGCTTTTTTAGTAGCATGTAAAAACAATATTTGAAAATTATTTTCTGACATTTTAGGAATCAGGTTTTCTCCTTCCTTCCTTTCCCTACTTCATCCTCAATGTAGTAAATAGTTTGAAAAAGTTCTACTAGTGCTTTCATGCAATACACATTTCCAAATTGTTTATGTTATGACAGAAGAAACATATTGCACATAACAATACAAACATTTCATGAAAAAATAGAAAGTGACATGCTTTTGCAATCAGTTCTTTCTTTGGTTGTGGATAGTATTTTTTTTACATGAATCCCTTGTTGTTTTCTTAGAAAATAGCTTTGCTGAAAATGGTTTAGTCCTTTACAGGTGATTATCATATAATATTTTTGTTGTTGTATATTTTGTTCTCCTGATTCTATTCATTTAACTTTACTTAACTTCATTTAAGTCTTTCTAGAATTTGTTGATTTCATTCTGCTTTTCATTTCTTGGGGCACAGCAGTATGCCAATATAACATCCTACAACTTGTCCATCCACTCCCCAGGAATGGAAAATAATTCAATTTCCAATTCTTTACCACTACAAAAAGAGATGTTAAAAAATGTTGGAATAGATAGGTCCTTTTACCTTTAATCTCTTTGTAATGCAGACTCAGGACTGCTATTCCTAGGTCAAATAATAAGCATATCTTTATGGTCCTTTAATTATGGTTCCATGTGACTTTCTGGAATGATTTTATCAGTCTAATTTCATTTTATTAATGCCCCAATTTTTCCACATCACCAACATTTATCACTTTTCTTTTTGTTGTGTTAGCCAATATGATAAGTCTGAGGTGGTATCTATCTCAGTGTTGTTTTAATTTGCATTTCTCTAATCAATAGTGAACAGGTGCATTTATCCTACGACTAGAGATTCCTCAAATTTCTTACTCTAATAATTGACTATTAATAGCCTTTGATCATTTATCAATTGGTGAATCCTTTGCATAATTATATATTTGACTCAGTTCTCTATATATTTGAGAAAAGAGGTTTTTGTCAGATATTTGCTATAATTTTCTCCAAAATGTATCGTTTCCCTTTTAATCTTGGTCTCATTGGCTTTATTTAGATAAACTCTTTTAATTTAATATAATCAAGATGATTCATTTAATTTTTCATAATCTTCTTTATGTTTTGTTTGACCATAAAATCATTCTTTAATTCTTAAGCCCAACAGATTAACTTTTTCATGTCCTCCTAAATTGTTGATGCTGTCACCCTTTATTTTTAGATCAAGTATCCAGTTTGACTTTATCTTGGTATATAAAATGAGATGTTGGTTTATTTTCTATAATGCCATCTTCCAGTTTTCACAGTGGGGTTTTTGTCAAATAGTGAATTCCTTCACCCAAAGCCATGATGTTTGAGTTTATTGAACATTAAGTTACTATGGACATTAAGGTCTATGTGTTGATATCCTGATTTATTCCTGCTTGATCCAATACTCTATTTCTTAACCAGTATCATATAATATTGACAACTACCACTTGATAATATATTTTAAAATTTGGTATGGTTAGAATATATATTTTGTTCATTGGCTGGCTCTTGGGCTTTTGTTCTTCCAATTGAATTTTATTGTTATTTTTTTCTAGTTCTATGAAATAATTTCTGGGCAATTTGTTGGATATGGCATTGAAGAGGTAAGTTAATTTAGATTGAATTTTCACTTTTACTATGCTGATTTGTTCTAATCATCAGCAATTAGTTTTTTCAATTGTTTAGGTATGATTTCATGTGTGTGAAGAATGTTTTGTTACTGTGTTAGGATACTTGCAGTATTTGTTTGGGATTGTATACACTCAGATATTTTACATTGTTGAATTATTTTGAATGGAATTTGCTTATCTATCTCTTGCTGTTGGACTTTGTGGGTGGTAAATTAAAAATAAAACTGATGACTTTCTTGGGTTTATTTTGTATCCTGAGATTTTGCTAAAGTTGTTAATCATTTCTATTATTTTTTTCAATGATTCTCTAGATATAGCATATATCCTCTGCAAAGAGTCATAATTTCTTACTTTATTGCCTAATTCCTTCAGTTTCTTTTTTTGTTCTTATTGCTATGGCTAGTATATCTAGTACAATATTAAATAATATTCATGATAATGGACATCCTTATCTTACTCTTGATCTTGTTGGAAAGGGTTTTAGTTTATCCCCATTAAAAGAACCCTTGCTGATGGTTTTAATAGATGCCATTTAATTACTTTAGGTAAGGTTCCATTTATTTCAAAGGTTTTCTATTTTTTTAAAAAAAATAAGGAATGGATATTGAATTTTATCTGTATGTAAATAATCACATAGTTTTTATTGATTTTGTTACTGATGTGGTCAGTTATGTTGTTAGTTTTCCTCATTTTGAACTATGTGTACAATCTTTGTGATATACATCACTGTACTGTAATCTTTGCTAATCTTTTACTTAAAATTTTTGCATCAATGTTTATTAGGGATATTTGTCTATAGATTTCTTTCTCTGTTTTATCTATTTTTGATTTAGGAATCAGTACTATATTGATGTCATAAATGAGTTTGGAAGAATTCTCTTCCCTTATTTTTTCCAAAAACAGTATTGGAGTTAGTTTTTCTTTCATTATTTAGTGGAATTCACTTGTTAATCTGTCTGTTCTTGAGACTTCTTTTCTTTGATGATTGGTTCAATTTTTTTTCTGTGATAGGGTTGTTTAAGTATTCTCTTATATGTTAATGTGAGTAATTAATATTTTTATAGAGATTCATCTAGTTCACTTGTATTGTCAGATTTATTGGTATATCATTGGGCAAAATAACTTCTGATAATACCTTTAATTTCTTCTTCATTGATTCTGATTTTACCTTTTTCATCATTTATATTGATAATTTGATTTTATTCTTTCTTTTTGTAATCAAGATAACCAACAATTAGGAATATTTTTTTGGCTATTTAAAATTTCACTTGGTTTTCTTGCTTTCAGTTTTATTCACCTTGCCTTGATTTCATGACTTACAACTTCACATTAATTTGGAGGTTTTTTGGGTTCTTTTGCTAGTTCATTTGTTTTTCTTTAATTTATACCTAATTCATTGATCTCTTTCTTTATTTTATTGATATAAGCATTTAAAAATATAAATTTTCTCTTCAGTACAGTTTACCTGATTCCCATATATTTTACTATATTGTCTACTCCTTGCCATTTTCTTTAATATAATTGATGATTATTTCTCTCATTTTTAGGAAGAGATCTTTTATTTTCCAAATAATTTTAGTCATTTTTTTCTGCCTTCCTTTCTTAAATTTAAATTTTGTTTCATTATTGTCTGGGATAATATTTCCACTTTTCTATATTTGGTTGTGAAGTTTTTGTGTTCCTTTTGATGTTCAGCTTTTGGGACCATGCCAGTATTGCTGTGAAAAGATGGAATCCTTTCTCTTCCCATTCTATTTTCTCCAAAGGTCTATCAAGTCAAACTTTTCTAAAGTTCTATGTATCATCTTAAATTTTATCTTCTTTACTTTTCTTTGGATTTATGAACTTCTAAGAGGCAAAGTTTCAGGTGCTCCACTAGTAACATTCCACTATGTATTTCTTCTTGCTTGAGGATATCAAAGCAGTTTTACCTGATTATTTCTCATAATATGCTGTTCTGGCTCTTTCTTTCCAGTGATTGTGAGATGATCTCTCCTGGATCTATTTGCCATGTCATTTGTTTATTTTAGATTTTCTTCTATTTTTTTCATTAGAATTTTTTCTTTTTTTTTTTAAGTTTTTGGAATTCATTAACTTCTATTTGTCCAGTTCTAAATCTTAGAGTGTTATTTTCTTCATTAAGCTTTTGTGTTCTCTTTTTCATTTGGTCAATCTTACACTTTAAAGAGTTATTTTAAGTGTGTATGTTCTTTTTTGGGAATTGTTTTCTTCAATGTATTTTTCTGTCTACATTTCCCTTTGGCATATTCTAGTTTTTAAGGAATTGATTTCTTTGAAAAACATTTTTCCCAGTTGTTGAATTTTTCTGTCAAGTCTATTATTACTTGTTTTTAATATTTCTTTTCATGTTGTTCCAAAGATTATTTTTGGATCTGACATACTTTAAAACATTTTTTGTTCTTCATATGTTTCCTTTTCTGCATTGTTGTCCTCTTTTGAGTTCATATTTTGGACTGCCCTCTCACTAAAATAACTTCCTGAGACCAGGTTTTTTTCCTTGTCTATTTTTCATTTTCTAGTTTTTTTTTCTCCCATTACCTTATCTATTCATTTATGTTCTTCTCTTGGGCTAGATGGGACACTGATTCAAGCCTGCAGTGTACTTTCTTTTTTTTAAACATTTATTAATATTAATTTTTAACATGGTTACATGATTCATACTCCTACTTTCCCATTCACCCCACACTCTCTCCCCACCCATAGCCAATGCACATTTCCACTGGTTTTAACATGTGTCATTGATAAATACCTATTTCCAAATTGTTGATTTTTGCATTGGTGTGGTAGTTTTGAGTCTACATTCCCAATCATGTTCACCCCGACCCATGTGTTCAAGCCGTTGTTTTTCTTATATGTTTCCTCTCCTGCAGTTCTTCCTCTGAATGTGGGTAGTGTTCTTTACCATAGATCCCTCAGAACTGTCCTCTGTCATTGCTTTCTGCTGGTACAGAAGTCCATTACATTTGATTTTACCAAAGTATATCAGTCTCTGTGTACAAAGTTCTTCTGCCTCTGCTCTTTTCACTCTGCATCAGTTCCTGGAGGTTTTCCAGTTCACATGGAATTCCTCCAGTATATTATTCCTTTGAGCACAGTAGTATTCCATCACCAGCATATACCACAATTTATTCAGGCATTCCCCAATTGAAGGGCATACCCTCGTTTTCCAGTTCTTTGCCACCACAAAAAGCTCAGCTATAAATATTTTCATACAAATCTGTTTATTTATGATCTCTTTGGGGTATAATCCCAACAATGGTATGGCTGGATCAAATGGCAGGCATTCTTTTATAGCCCTTTGAGCATAGCTCCATATTGTCAGCCAGAATGGTTGGATCAGTTCACAAATCCACCAGAAATACATTAATGTCCCAATTTTGCCACATCACCTCCAGCATTCATTATTCTCTCCTTCTTTCATTTTAGCCAATCTGCTAGGTGTGAGGTGATATCTCAGAGTTGTTTTGATTTGCATTTCTCTAATTATTAGAGATTTAGAACACTTTCTCATGTGCTTATTGATACTTTTGATTTCTTTCATGGAAAATTGCCTATTCATGTCTCTTGCCTATTTATCAATTGGGAATGGCCTGATTTTTTATACAATTGATTTAACTCCTTGTATATTTGAGTAATTAGACCTCTGTCCGAGTTTTTCGTTATAAAGATTTTTTTCCCAATTTGTTGTTTCCCTTCTGATTTTGACTATATTTTGTTTGTACAAAAGCTTTTTAGTTTAATACAATCAAAACCATTTAATTTACAATTTATAATTTTCTCTAAATGTTGCTTGGTTTTAAAATCTTTCCTTTCCCAGAGATCTGACAGGTGTGCTCTTCTATGTTCACTTAACTTATTTATAGTTTCCCTCTTTATATTCAAGTCATTCACCCATTCTGAATTTACCTTGGTGTAGGGTGTGAGATGTTGATCTAAACCTAATCTCTCCCATATTGTTTTCCAAATTTCCCAGCAGTTTTTGTCAAATAGTGGATTCATGTCCCAAAAGTTGGGCTCTTTGGGTTTATCATACACTGTCTTGCTGATGTCACTTAACCCAAGGCTATTCCACTGATCCTCCCTTCCTTCTGTCACTTAGCCAGTAACATAATGTTTTGATGACTGCTGCTTTATAGTATAGTTTAATATTTGGTACTGCGAGGCCCCCTTCCTTCACATTATTTTTAATTATTTCCCTTGATATTCTTGATCTTTTGTTATTCCAAATGAAATTTGTTATAGTTTTTCCTAATTCAGTAAAAAAAATGTTTGGTAGTTTGATAGATATGGCTCTAAATAGGTAAATTAATTTGGGTAGAATGGTCATTTTTATTACATTAGCTCATCCTACCCATGAAAAATTAATGGCTTTCCAATTGTTGAGATCCAGTTTTATTTGTTTGGAAACTGTTTTGTAGTTGTTTTCCTAAAATTGCTGTATTTTTTTTGGTAGATAGATTCCTAAGTATTTCATATTATTTAGGGTGACTTTAAATGGTGTTTCTCTTTCTACCTCTTACTGCTCTAATATGTTGGAAATATATAGAAATGCTCATGATTTATGTGCATTTACTTTGTATAGTGCCACTTTGCTAAAGTTGTTGATTATTTCTACAAGCTTCTTAGTTGATTCTCTAGGAATTTTTAGGTAGACCATCATATCATCTGCAAAGAGTGATAGCTTAATCTCCTCCTTGCCTATTTTGATGCCTTCAATTTCTTTTTCTTCTCTAATTGCTACTGCTAGTGTTTCTAGTACTATGTTGAATAAGAGGTGATAATGGGCATCCTTGTTTTACTCCTGATCTTATTGGGAAGGCTTCTAATTTATCCCCATTGCATATGATGCTTCTTGATGGTTTTAGGTATATACTGTTTATTATTTTTAGGAAAGGTCCTTCTATTCCTATACTTTTCAGTGTTTTCAATTTCTTCTGCTGTTAATCTAGGTAATTTATGTTTTTATAAATATTCATCCATATCTCCTAAATTGTTATATTTATTGTCATATAATTGGGTGAAATAGTTTTTAATGATTGCCTTAATTTCCTTTTCATTAGAGGTGAGGTCTCCCTTTTCATCTTTGATACTGTCAATTTGATTTTCTTCTTTCCTTTCTTTTATTAGATTGACCAGCACTTTGTCTATTTTATCTGTTTTTTCAAAATACCAGCTTCTAGTCTTATTTATTAATTCAATATTTTTTTACTTTCTATTTTATTTATTTCTCCCCTTATTTTTAGTATTTCTAATTTAGTTTTCATCTGGGGATTTCTAATTTGCTCACTTTCTAGTTTTTTGATTTGCATGCCCAATTCATTAATCTCTGCCCTCCTTAATTTGTTAATATATGCACTCAAGGATATAAATTTCCCCCGAGTATTACCTTGGCTGCATCCCACAGAGTTTGGTAGGATGTCTCATCATTGTCATTCTCTTCAATAAAACTGCTGATTGTTTCTATGATTTTTTCTTTGACTAATTGGGTTTGAAGAATCATATTGTTTAATTTCCAATTGGTTTTTGATTTGCTTGTCCAAGTGCCCTTACTAATTATTATTTTTATTGCATTATGATCTGAGAAGGTTGCATTTATTATTTCTGATCTTTTGCATTTGTTTGCTATGTTTCTATGCCCTATTACATGGTCAATCTTTGTGAATGTACTATGTGCAGCTGAAAGATGTATTCCTTTTTGTCCCTATTTATTTTTCTCCACATATCAATTAAATCTAATTTTTCAAGGACTTCATTTACCTCTCTTACCTCTTTCTTATTTATTTTTTGGTTTGATTTATCTAGATCTGAAAGAGGAATATTTAGATCTCCCACTAGTATGGTTTTACTATCTATTTCCTTCTTGAGCTCTGCCAGTTTCTCCTTTATGAATTTGGGTGCTATGCCACTTGGTACAAAAATATTGAGCAGTGTTATTTCCTCATTGTTTATACTGCCTTTAATCAGGATGTAATGACCTTCCCTGTCTTTTTAAATCATATTTATTTTTACTTTGGCTTTGTCAGAAATCATAATTGCCACTCCTGCCTTCTTTTTCTCAGTTGATGCCCAAAAGATATTGCTCAAACCCTTAACCTTAAAATTGTGTATGTGCACCCGCCTCATTTGTGTTTCTTGTAGACAACATATGGTGGGATTTTGGTTTCTAATCCATTCTGCTATTAGCTTCCGTTTTATGAGTGAGTTCATCCCATTCACATTCAGTTATAATTATCAGTTGTGCATTTGCTGAAATTTCTGAATCCTCCCCTATTCCTACCCCTTCTTTTTACACTATTTCCTTTTATACCAGTGGTTTGCTTTGAGTTGGTATCCCTTATCCCCTCCCTTGATTAACTTCCCTTTCTTCTCCCTCCCTCATTATTCCACTCTTTTTATTTTTAAAGGCCTAATGAATTCCCTTCCCCTTCTTCTCCCCTCTCTTTTTTGACCTCCCCACTCCCCTGCTCTCCTTGGTTTATCCCTTCTGACTTTCTCAGTAGGGTTATATAGAGTTTTATATCCCAATGGATAATATAGCTACTCTTCCCTCTCTGGGATGATTACACTGAGAGTAAGGTTTAAATATCACCTCTTAATGCTCTCTTCCTCTCCTTCTTAAAAGAGTATTTGTTCCCTCCTCTTCCCATGCCCTCTTTGTGTGTAATAGAATATCCTATTTTTCATATTCACTCAAGTTTCTCTTGGTGTCCCCTAATATTCACCTCCCTCTTTTCCAACCCCCCATGTCATCTTAGACCATTTAGTATTCTGTCCTCTCCCTAGGAATTATTCTTCTGATTTCTATAATAGTGAATACTATAATAGTGAATAGAGTTCATTACAGAGAATTATACATAGTATTTCTCCACATAGGAATACAGATAATTAGATCTTATTTAAGCCCTTAAAGAGCCAAATTTAAAAAAAATGAGTTTTCTTTCTTTCCCTTCTGTTTCTTATTTACCTTTTCATGTTTCTCTTGACTTTTGTGGTTGGATATCAAACTTTCCATTTAGCCCTGGTCTTTTCTGTGCAAATACTTGGAAATCTTCAATTTTGTTGAATGCCCATACTTTCCCCTGGAAGTATATAGTCAATTTTGATGGGTAGTTGATCTGTGGTTGAAGGCCCAGCTCTCTTGCCTTTCTGAATATCATATTCTAAGCCTTGTGATATTTTAGCATGGAGGCTGCCAGATCCTGTGTGATCCTGATTGGTGCTCCTTGATATTTGAATTGTTTCTTTCTTGCTTCTTGTAAGATTTTTTTCTCTTACTTGGAAGTTCTTGAATTTGGCTATTATATCCTGGGGGTTGTCTTTTCTGGGTCTAATGTAGAGGGTGATCTATGGATCCTTTCAATGTCTATATTGCCGTCTTGTTGTAGAACTTCAGGGCAATTTTGCTGAATAATTTCTTTTAGTATGGAGTCCAGATTTCTATTAATTTCTGCTTTTTCTGGAAGACCAATGATTCTCAAATTGTCTCTTCTAGACTGGTTTTCTTGGTCTGTCACTTTCTCATTGAGATATTTCATGTTTCCTTCTATTTTATTAGTCTTTTGACTTTGTTTTATTTGTTCTTGCTGTCTTGAGAGACCATTAGCTTCTAATTGCTCAATTCTAGCCATTAGGGACTGGTTTTTGGTTATATTCTTTTGGTTTTCCTTTTCAATCTGGTCATTTCTGGTGTTCTATTTGTTTATCAGTTCATTTGATTTCTGAGCCTCACTTTCCAATTCCAAAATTCTGCCTTTTAAACTGTTATTTTCTTTCCAGATCTCTTCCATCTTTCTCATCATCTCAGATTTGAATTCTTCAATAACTTGTGACCAGTTTTCATTATTTTTTGATGGTTTGGATATGATTACTTGTTTGTTCTCCTCTGTTGTCTGGATTTTCTCTGTGTAAAAGTTGTCGAGTGTTACAGAATTCTTCTTGATCATCTTTCTCTTCTGGGGTTCCTGATTTGGGTTGCCATTGTTAGCCCTGCCCCTTCTCAGCTTTATCCTCACACTCAGGGTCTGTCTGTACTCTCTAGCCTCCGGAGGTCTCAGGTCTCATTGTTCTCAGGGTCAAGCCTCCTGGTCGTCCCTGGTCTGCCCCTCTGCCCGAGGCTCCTTCAGCAGTCTCAGGGCTCTGCTTCCACAGCTGTGCTCCCATCTGCACAGGGTCCCCACTTGAGGTCCAAGCCTGCGCTCGAGATCTTTGTCCACACCTACTGCAATGCCTTCACCTGCACAGGTGCTCAGGAAAATCTGTGTGCGTTCTTTAGCCTCTTGGAGTCCTAAGTCTTGCTGCTCTCAGGAACAAGCCCTGGAGCTGCCAGTGACTTAATGGGTGCCCCAAACCTGCTTTAACTTTTGTGAGCTGGCCTTGGAGCTGTACATGGTGTGGGGTGTGGGGGAGGGGCTTCTTCCTCTCTCGTTTTAGTGAAAGCTGTTTCACCCCTTTATAGCGTGGAAATGCCCCAATTCCACATACCTTCAATGCTGTGCCCTGTTGTGGGGTCCCTTCATTCTTCTGGATTTGTTTTTATGTCCCCTTGAGGAATCCTGTATACTTCAGTTAGGAGAGATCAAGCAGCTGCTCCTTACTCTGCTGCCATCTTAACCAGAAGTCCTCTGCAGTGTATTTTCTCTAGTACTTGTGTTAATCCCAGGTTTTATTTTTTTTCCCACAAGGTTTCCGTTATTGCAATACTGGTTAATTTGGGAGAGGTTTATAGCTGTTTTGTCCAACTGGATTAAGAACCTCATGTTCCTATTTCCCCTTTTGTTTTATGGACTCTGCTACTTCCTTGACTTTGCCAAGTGGCTTGGGCTTGTTGGGTCCTTTGCTATGTGCTCTAATTCCTTCAGCTTCTCTGCCCTAGGTACTCTTCTGTCATGTTGGAGTGAATGGGCTTCACTAACCATGTGGAATGTCTTAGCTGGGGCCAGTACCCTGCTCTGCTACTGTGCTGCCTCAAGTGCTCTACAGGCACATGGGAGTATGTAGGTTTCCTCCGATTTCTCCCTTTTCTACCCTTGTGGAGTAACATTCTCCTTTGTTGTCTTAAGTACTCTGTTGCCATGTAGGAATGTTGAGGTTTTTACCCTCTTCCTTTACTGTTTCTGTTGAGTAGCTTAGGTTGGGCCATTCCTTTTTCCATATACCACCTGGTGCTTTACTAACATGATCATTCCTCTGTCACTTGAGAGTTTGTAGACATAAGGGCCTCTCAGACTTTTCTAATTGTGTCAAGTATCTTAAACTGGGCTAGTCCCTTATACCTGCCATCTCTAGCTTCTGTACCTTTGTGGAATGGTTCAGGTTGGGCTCATTCTTGTTTTGCTGATAGATTTTCTCTGGTGGAGTCACAGCATGTCAGGCTGATCCAAGTTCTGCTTGTTCCCTCAGCTGCTGTGCTGCCTGGTCTAACTTGCTCTCTTTTCTTAACTTAGTGAAACATTTTCTTCTTGCTTGCCTTTTTCCTGAGGCAATTTATTTTCTTCTTGCCTGTATATGGAGGGATAGGGGATGAAGAGTGTCCTTTACCTCACTATTTTAGCTCTGAGCATGCCCAGTGTATAATTTTTGCTATGACATGAGGATAAGGTAAATTCTATTTACTCTTTTAAAGAATGACATGGCCTGACATACTAATGAAGTCACATCTAATATTAGACTTGCTTTCAAATGATGATTATTCTGCTCTAGGACATTCAACTCTTTGAGGAATATGCATTTGTTGTTTTCTTCTTTCTTTGTATCAGCAAGCAAGATTGACAGTTTCTCCATAGAATTCAAAATTCCTGACTCCTTCAATCCAGTCAAGGGAGTTACTAAAAGTGGGTTATCATTTATTTTCTATTTCCTCTTTTATATGAATTCACAAGTCCCTCTATTCTACTAATCTCATGGTCCACTTCTGCAACCATTATTCTGCTCAGGACATGAATAAAGCCAGTAAAAATAATGACAACATATTGCAGTATTGAAAGGATCAATGATATTATATGGATCAACTGATTTATTCCTGTGGAAATAATTCCTCATTGGAGATATTATGTAATCTTTAGAAAAATAAAACTTATACTTTAAGCATACCAGATGCATATTATGGAGAACAAAAGTTAGGAAATTTATCGAATGGTCAAATTAGGAGAAAGGAGAGCACTTAAATATGTAAAAGGGTTTATTTGTTTAAACTTAGGGAGAGACATGAGTTGATGTTGTGTAATTAGAATCTGTTACCCTAAAAACTACAATTCCCAGCATCCCACTCTCCTCACATTATATGCTGACATAGGGAGGATATAAATGTAATGTAGTCCTTATTCTTGCTTTCTTGCCTTCCTGTTGGGACTTTGGTAGAGTGGGCTTTTTAAACAGGCAAGGAGAATTTAGTCACATAGTCTTAATTTTGTTAAATAATTAAGTTTTTTTACTTCTATTTCCTTTTTATTCCTTCTACTTCAAGTGATTTTTAATGAATTCATAAAATTAATACTTGGAGTTGTTGGATATTAATTTAATTCCTACATTTTATGGCAACCAGAAGGTTAGAACCCTTAATTCTCTCTGAGTAAATTAGTTTGAAAAGAAACCATATTTCTCCTGCTATGGCCTTCTTGCCCTACCACTGGGGGAACTCCAACTACTGCTACTTCTGCCTGCCTCCCTAACTGCCTGGGTGGTCCTTGCAGAGCCTGAAGCCTCTGATGCCTGCTGTTACTTTTGCTGCTCCTGATTCTGCTCCTGCTGCAGCTGCTGCTGCTGCTGCTATGTGCCTGCCACTAGTCAAGCTGGGAATTCTTGCAAGCCACTTTTTGAGGGGCTAGTAAAGTACAAACCCCTGTTTCTCTTATATTACAAATAGCTGAGTGATTTGGAAACCCTTGTGTTTCTTTTAGGCAAAAATCAGCCTCTTAAAAGCTTTTACCTGAGATGAAGCTTCCACCCTATTAATTTCCCCCTATACACATGTGGGTCTCAAGCTTGTGATAGCTTGGACCTGAAAGGCTTTCTAGACTGGCAGCTGTCGATACTCCTGGGTGTAGGGGTGAGAACTGAGGTGTCACATGGCCCCTGGCATTTCTACCCCTAGCGGGTGGAGAAGGAAGGTTACTCTTCCAAACATGAAGTGGAATTGTAAACATAGCCCAGTTTCCTGCCTATCTTAAATAGATCCCATTTAGGAGAGGCTTGCACAGCTCAAAGTTTTGGGGTATCTTCTCTTACTATTGTTCCTCAGTGCACTGGTCCCTGTGATTAGCTTGAGTAATCCTGAGATTCAGGGGGAGATTTAGCTGTCTAAACCCCTTGCCATTTTGGCCTGCCCAAGTTCTGCAACACATCCAATATGGGATTCATCCACACTATACCCATTGCAGGTATAAGGAAGCCCAGAGGTGTGGCCAAAGGAATCTAGATGGATGAAGATACTATTTTGTTTTTATAAAGCTGTTTTCTTAGTGAAAATTATGTACATTCTGTGGATTATAACTAAGTTAAAAAGGAAATGGACTCATTTTTGAGTGAGAAACATTTGCATTCTGCCTCTCCTTGGGCAAGCATGGTGTGTCATTAATTGTGAACTATATATTTTTGATTTTTTTAAAATTTATTATTGTTTTTTCCTTGTATGTGCAATAGAGTATTTGAGTATTCTTCTTTCTCTCATTTTTGTACTTGAAGCACATTACCAGTATTAATGGCTTTTGATTTTGACTAATATGTTTGAAATATCCACTTGCTCTAATATTAATGCATACCCAAAAGCTTTAAACTATGGGAACCTGCCACTGATTGTTAAATATTATGGGACTTTGATTAATGATTATGTCTAATTACAAGAGAAAGGATCACAAAAGAGCCATTATATAGTACCAATGAAACACAAAGTTAATCTCTACAGTGCCTATAAGCACAAGGTCAAGTAGACCAACTAATCTCAATAGTATTGATAAAAATCTGCACCAATACAGAGGACTTGTTTTAGGATTTGAGAAAGTAGCTATTTGACAACATCAGACACAGGATTTCCCTGTGCCATATTCTGAAAAGCACCTCAGTTTGGCTAGAATATTGGCTTCTCTATCTCTGAGAGCAAAAGTAAAATTAGACCATGGGATGCTGTTTCCTGTCTGCTACAAAAATTCAGTGACTTTTCTCTCTTTCATAAGTGTGCCAATTTTCTGTAGTCCTGGCTGTTGATTGGGTAAGTACATATTGCTTCAATGATCCTATAGGCATGTGGGGTATGTCATTTGAAATTATTGTAAGCCCTGGAAGACTACATCTCCCAGGACCTTCTCTGATACAACTTCCCCTGTCACCTCCCACTTCCTTTGGGGGAAGTGTCAGGGAAAGTATAAAAGGGAAAGTTTGGCGCCTTTTCTCTCTCTCTACCTTGGAGGCTGGCTGGGCGCTCTCAACCTGCTAGCACTCTTTACCCTGAGACCTTGATCTCTCTCTTGAAGCCTTTTTCCCTTTCTTCCTACCTCCTAGTTTTCCCTAGACATTTTCCATTCTAATTAAAATAAAACCTAGCTATTCAAACCCTAAAGTTGCTCTCAGATCATTCATTTGAGGGCTCTGGTCTATTTCCTTTCCCTTCCTCAACCTTCATTTCTCCTTTCTCCCATCCATCCTTTCATCCTAGCTTCCTCTCTTCACTTTCACCACACAGGGGCATAAATCAGTTTATTGGGCCCTGATTCTATGACTTGTTATAGGCTTATTCTTGCCTACTCAGAATTTTTATATATTATTTAATTTTGATATTTTTTCTTTTTTATGTTTTTGATTTCCTTTTAACAATTGGTTCACATACCTTATAACTCAGCCATGTATTCTTGAGTGATTGTTATTTGTGCCAACACCCTCCTAGGGGATGATTGTATAATTGTCATAAAATTCTAGTCTTATAAAACTTTTTCTTGTTTGAGAGTATTTTAGGATAAGAAACTTGCTACCTCCCTGAATTAAGAAATTGAGCTGCTTGGAGAAGGTGCCATGAAGAGGCCTGCAGAAACCACACACTGCACGAAAAAATCCAGTATGAACTTTGGGATTCAGTGAAATTGAACTGTTGGGGTTTGAACACATTTCTTTTGATTGTAAACTCTTATGTCAAAGGGGACTGCCCTGTAATTGGCTTTTTATCAATGTGGTTTCTCTCTCTCTCTTCTATTTCCTTCTTATCTCTAACTATTGTAGTTTCCTCTTAGAAGTACATTACTGTATGCAACTTTAGTTAGAAGATCTTTAGAAGTATAAGATAATTATGTTTAAATGATCCATTGAGGAGACTAGTCTCCCAAAGTATCACAGGGGGAATTGTGTAATTAGAATCTGTTATCCAAAAAACTACAATTCCCAGCAACCCACCCTCCTTATGTTACATGCTGATGTAGGGAGGATATAAATTTGGTGTAGCCCTGTCTCTTGCTCTCATCTTCCTGTCAGGGCTTTGGTAAAGTGGGGTTTTTAAACAGGCAAGGAGAACTTAATTACATAGTCTTCATTTTGTTAAATAATTAGGTTTTTTTTACTTCTATTTCCTTTTTATTACTGCTACTTCTAGTGATTATTAATAAACTTTATAAAATTAATACTTGGAGTTGCTAGATATTAATTTAATTCCTACAATATGGTTAGGAAAAGTATGGTGGGATAGAAGACACAGATTAATGAAATATTGGGTAAGCTTCTCAAAAGAGAAAATAGATGACAACTTAGTAAAGGGACCTTATAGAAAAAAAATGTTGAGGAAGACTACTAAAATAAAGCTTATATCTGAGCTAATATCTTTTAAATTTGGTAGCTTGTCAATGAATGTAGACAAAAATCTATTGTCAAATATAAGAGATTAATTTAGGAGATGGGATTGGATGGTTCAGATAGGGCCAGTATCAGTAGATTAGCAGGTTTGGGAAGGCCAACCAAGCTTAGTGCAGGCAGAGTCAGACACTGAGATGACATAGACCACTAAGTCACAGGGATGAATGTTGTATTTATTATAACAAGGAAAGGTTAAATATGAATTTTGGGTAACCCTAACCTCATATCAACTACCTAAACACTACAGAACTAAATGTCTTGTCACTGAGAGTCTTCACAGGTCTGATCCCTACACTGATCTTTACTTAACTATAGATTCCAGTCCCTAATTTAGTCTACACTAAACCAATGGTGTTTAAGGTAATGGTGTATGGCAAACTTTAACAGTGCCCAGGGAGAGATCTTGGATCCACAAGGACCCCAGACCTGATCTTACAGACAGATGGTCCAAACAGTTCAGGATCACACCAGGAAACTCAGTAGGCCACAGTAAGCAGCAGGTAATCAGTTAAGATGGTAAATCAGGATAGTGCAGGGTAGTAAAGGATAGTACAATCACCAAGGAAAAGCAGCTAGTCCCTCTAGGTCAAACCAGAGAAAAACAGAGCTCCATCTTAGTTAACTGTCTGAACCCACTTTCACATTCTAGAATTCTCTCCCTGTTAGTCTCATGCCTCTGCCCTCTGTAAATTTTCTCAATCCCTCTCTTCCTTATAACACAGTTCATATTTTAAGAAAAATGATGAAGTCAAAAGGGTACTACTAAATATTTAACAACTAGCTGCACCAAAAAAAGTTTTGCATAACATTTCAAGTTTAATATTCAAGGTTCACATTTCCTCTATCACTTTCTTAAACAAAGACAAAAAAACTAACCCAATAAATTCAACCCTTATTTAGAGCATTTGCTTTGTTTGTGGTCTTTATGCTCAAACTGAAAATTAAATAATTTCCTTTAGAGAGTTGATTGCAATTGCCTGAAGCACAGCCTTAGAAAAAGGATTTCCTTCTGTACCACTATGACTAAGTTAATCATTGCAGGCAAAATCTAAATTGAAGAAAACACACACAATAGACAAGCAAATAAATTATCAGAACTGTGTCAATAAATCATGGTGTCTTCAGAAAAAGAGAAACAAAGAAATGATAATGAAAAGTCATCGGATGTTCATTATCCCAAGGAGGCATGATTGAGGATCAGTATGACGTGTGTCATAGTTTGGCTTTCAGTATGAAACAATCAGGGACCAAAATAACAGATCTCTAGAAAATGAAAGTGACTTGGTTATCCACATAAAATATCCATTTAAACTTTGTTCTTTTTTTTTCCTTTACATTAATATGCATGTGCCAGATATTCTGTATTTTGAAAATTCTATAAGCAGAGTTTAAAAAAGAAAATATCTTATAAAAATATACAATAGATTATAGAGCAAACATCAGAGGAAGGAAATTGACTGGAAAAATCCAGCCAGAAAAGAGGTCAAGCACAACCAAGCACAGGCAACAGTGGAAGTAAGTGAGCCCAACAAAGTCCACTTCTTGTCACATTGAGAAAAATCCAGCTCTAGTTAGTTAAAGAGAAAAGCTATTAACTTCATACTGCAGATCAACCAAGAAACTTATGCAGAGTGCTCAATCTGAGACCAAGATAGCTGAGCTGATCCTGGGCAAAGTACTAGTATAGGACAGTACACCCTTTACCCCAGGAATGGAGGTAAGCTTCAGAATATAGACAAAATCAAGTGAAAAAAAACTCCCAAAATAGCAAGAGACAGAGAAAAATAGCTTTAAAAAGGAGATGACCAAAATATAAGGTCATAAAATGTCAGCATAGAAAAAGGGAAATTTGCGAAGCTTTAAAGAAAAATGTGAATGATGCCCAGCCCAAAATCAGCCCCTGTAAGAGTTCCAAAAAATGATGGAAAATGAATAATAAGAAAATTAGAAGGAAAATTAGAAAAGCAAATGATAGAAAAAATCAATAGCTTAGAACAGAAACCTACTAAAGAAAACAATTCTTTAAAAAAAGGAAATATAATGATTCAAAAAGGATACTAACCCCCTGAGAAAGGAAATGCAAAGCCTCAAAGAAGAAAATAGCACCCTAAAAATTAGAACTGGACAAATAGAATCTAATGACGTCATGAGACAGTAGAAATCAATAAAACAAATTCAAAAGAATGAACAAATAGAAGAAAATTTGAAATCTTTCACTAGAAAAACAATTGGCCTGTAAAATTGATCCAGAAGAGATAATTTAAGAATCACTGGATTGCCTAAAAGCCATAATCTAAAAAGAACCTGAACAACATATTGAAAGAATTATAAGGAAAAAATTTTTTACTGATGTTCTTGAATAAGAGAGGGTAATGGAAACTGAAAGAATCTACCTATCATCTCCTAAAAGAAATCCTAATTATAAAAGTCTAAGGATAATTATTGTCAAATTTCAGAAATCCTAAGTCATGGAAAAAGAAATACTAGCAGTCAGAAAAATAAAATGGTTCAAACATTTTGAAACCACAATCAATATTACGCATGACCTAGGAGCTTCTACATTAAAGGATCAGAAGGCACTACATCTGATATTCCTCAAGGCAAAGGATCTAGGCCAACAACCAAAATTCGCTTACTCAGTGAAAATGAGCATAATGCCCCAGGGGAAATAAATGGATATTTCAGGTAATAGAGGCATTTTAGTCATTTCTGATGGCTGGAGTTAAAAAGAAAATTCTTTTTAGAATTAAAAAGAGTTAAAAAGAAAATTTAGCCATCAAATTTGACATGAAAAAGAAGCATAAAAATGTAAACATGAAAAGAAAACCCAAAATGCCTTCCAATGGGTTCATTCCCATGAAACAATGTGCAAAGTGAATGGATTTTTTAAAACATTTATTAATATTCATTTTTAACATGGTTACATGATTCATACTCCTCCTTTCCTCTTCGCCTCCCACACTTCCCCCACCCATGGCCAATGCACATTTCCACTAGTTTTGTTATGTGTCCTTGATCAAGACCAATTTCCAAATTGTTGGTAGTTGCATTGGTGTGGTAGTCTCGAGTCCACACCCTCAATTATGTCCACCCCGACCCATGCGTTCAAGCAGTTGTTTTTCTTATATGTTTCCTCTCCTGCAGTCCTTCCTCTGGATGTGGGTAGCATTCTTTACCATGAATCCCTCAGAATTGTTCTGGGTCATTGTATTGCTGCTGGTGCAGAGGTCCATTCCATTCAATTTTACCATAGTATATCAGTCTCTGTGTACAATGTTCTTCTGGCTCTGCTCCTTTCGCTCTGCATCTGTTCCTGGAGGTCTCTCCAATTCACCTGGAACTTCTCCAGTTTATTATTCCTTTTAGCACAATAGTATTCCATCACCCGCATATACCACAGTTTGTTCAGCCATTCCCCAATTGAAGGACATACCCTCCTTTAACAATTTGTTGCCACCACAAAAAGTGCAGCTATAAATATTTTTGTACAAGTCTGTTTATCTATGATCTCTTTGGGGTACAAACCCAGAAATGGTATGGCTGGATCAAAGGGCAGGCATTCTTTTATAGCCCTTTGAGCATGATTCCAAATTGCCAGCCAGAATGGCTGGATCAGTTCACAGCTCCACCAGCAATGCATTAATGTCCCAATTTTGCCACATCCCCTCCAGCATTCATTACTCTCTCCTCTCATTTTAGTCAATCTGCTAGGTGTGAGGTGATACTTCAGAGTTGTTTTGATTTGCATTTCTCTAATTATTAGAGATTTGGAACACATTCTCATGTGTTTATTGATACTTTTGATTTCTTGCCTATTCATGTCTCTTGCCCATTTATCAATTGGGGAATGGCTTGATTTTTTATACAATTGATTTAACTCCTTGTATATTTGAGTAATTAGACCCCTGTCAGAGTTTTTCGTTATAAAGATTTTTTCCCAATTTCTTGTATTACTTCTGATTTTGACTACATTGTTTTTGTTTGTACAAAAACTTTTTAGTTTAATATAATCAAAACCATTTAATTTACATTTTGTAATTTTCTCTAACTCTTGCTTGGTTTTAAAGTCTTTCCATTCCCACAGATCTGACAAGTAAACTATTCTGTGTTCACTTAACTTGTTTATAGTTTCCCTCTTTATATTCAAGTCGTTCACCCATTCTGAATTTATCTTGGTGTAGGGTGTGAGATGTTGATCTAGACCTAATGTCTCCCATATTGTTTTCCAAATTTCCCAGCAGTTTTTGTCAAATAGTGGATTCATGTCCCAAAAGTTGGGCTCTTTGGGTTTATCATACACTGTCTATCTGATGTCATTTACCCCAAGCCTATTCCATTGATCCTCCTCTCTGTCTATTAGCCAGTACCATATTGTTTGGATGACTGCTGCTTTATAGTATAGTTTAATATCTGGTACTGCTAGGCCCCCTTCCTTCACATTTTTTTTTCATTATTTCCCTTGAAATTCTTGATCTTTTGTTATTCCAAATGAAATTTGTTATAGCTTTTTCTAATTCAGTAAAGAAGTTTTTTGGTAGCTTGATAGGTATGGCGCTAAATAGGTAAATTAATTTGGGTAGAATTGTCATTTTTATTATGTTACCTCTTCCTACCCATGAGCAATCAATGGCTTTCCAATTGTTTAGATCCAGTTTTATTTGTTTGGAAAGTGTTTTGTAGTTGTTTTCATATAATTGCTGTGTTTGTTTTGGTAGATAGATTCCTAAGTATTTTATATTGTCTAGGGTGATTTTAAATGGTGTTTCTCTTTCTACTTCTTACTGCTCTAGTGTGTTGGAAATGTATAGAAATGCTGATGATTTATGAGTGTTTATTTTGTATCCTGCAACTTTGCTGAAGTTGTTGATTATTTCTATAAGCTTCTTAGTTGATTCTCTAGGATTTTTTAAGTAGACCATCATATCATCTGCAAAGAGTGATAGCTTAGTCTCCTCCTTGCCTATTTTGATACCTTCAATTTCTTTTTCTTCTCTAATTGCTACTGCTAGTGTTTGTAGTACTATGTTGAATAATAGAGGTGATAATGGACATCCTTGTTTTACTCCTGATCTTATTGGGAAGGCTTCTAATTTATCCCCATTGCATATGATGTTTGTTGATGGTTTTATGTATATACTGTTTATTATTTTTAGGATAGGTCCTTCTATTCCTATACTTTTCAGTGTTTTCAATAGAAATGGATGCTGTATTTTGTCAAAGGCTTTTTCAGCATCTATTGAGATGATCATGTGATTTTTTTTTTGTTAGACTGTTGATATGGTCAATTATGTGGATGGTTTTCCTAATGTTGAACCAAACTTGAATTCCTGGTATAAATCCCACCTGATCATGGTGGATGATCTTCTTAATTACTTGCTGGAGTCTCTTTGCTAGTATTTTATTTAAGATTTTTGCATCTATGTTCATTAGGGAGATTGGTCTGTAGTTTTCTTTCTCTGTTTTTGATCTCCCTGCTTTGGAAACAGTACCATATTTGTGGCATAAAAGGAATTTGGTAGGACACCTTCCTTGCTTATCATATCAAATAATTTGTATAGTATTGGGATTAGTTGCTCTTTGAATGTCTGATAGAATTCACTTGTGAATCCATCAGGCCCTGGCGATTTTTTCTTAGGGAGTTCTTTGATGGCTTGTTCAATTTCTTTTTCTGATATGGGATTATTTAGGTATTCTATTTCTTCTGCTGTTAATCTAGGCAGTTTATACTTTCGTAAATATTCGTCCATATCTCCTAAATTGTTATATTTATTGCCATATAATTCTGCAAAATAATTTTTAATGATTGTCTTAATTTTCCTTTCATTAGAGATGAGGTCTCCCTTTTCATCTTTGATACAATCAATTTGGTTTTCTTCTTTCCTTTTTTTTATTAGATTGACCAGTACTTTGTCTATTTTATCTGTTTTTTCAGAGTACCAGCTTCTAGTCTTATTTATTAATTCAATGGTTCTTTTACTTTTGATTTTATTAATTTCTCCCTATATTTTTAGTATTTCTTATTTAGTTTCCATCTGGGGATTTTTAATTTGCTCGCTTTCTAATTTTTTGAGTTGCATGCCCAATTCATTGATCTCTGCCCTCCTTAATTTGTTAATATATGCACTCAAGGATATACATTTCCCCCTGAGTACTGCCTTGGCTGCATCCCACAGAGTTTGGTAGGATGTCTCATCATTGTCATTTTCTTCAATGAAGTTGTTGATTGTTTCTATGATTCCTTCTTTGACAAATTGGTTTTGAAGAATCATATTATTTAATTTCCAATTAGTTTTTGATTTTCCTGTCCAGGTGCCCTTACTAATTATTATTTTTATTGCATTATGATCTGAGAAGGTTACATTTATTATTTCTGCTCTTTTGCATTTGTTTGCAATGATTCTATGCCCTATAACATGGTCAACCTTTGTGAATGTGCCATGTGCAGCTGAAAAGAAGGTGTATTCCTTTTTGTCCCTATTTATTTTTCTCCACATATCAATTAAATCTAATGTTTCTAGGACTTCATTCACCTCTCTTACCTCTTTCTTATTAATTTTTTCGGTTTGATTTATCTAGATCTGACAGAGGAATATTCAGATCTCCCACTAGTATGGTTTTACTATCTCTTTCCTTTTTGAGCTCTGCCAGTTTCTCGTTTATTAATTTGGGTGCTATGCCACTTGGTATACACATATTGAGCAGTGTTATTTCCTCATTGTTTATAATGCCTTTAATCAGGATGTAATGACCTTCCCTGTCTTTTTTAATCATATCTATTTTTACTTTGGCTTTGTCAGAAATTATAATAGCCACACCTGCCTTCTTTTTCTCATTTGACACCCAAAAGATTTTGCTCAAGCCCTGAACCTTAAGCTTGTGTATGTCCACCCGCCTCATATGTGTTTCTTGTAGACAACATATGGTGGGATTTTGGTTTCTAATCCACTCTGCTATTTGCTTCCGTTTTATGTGCGAGTTCATCCTATTCACATTCAGAGTTATAATCAATAGTTGTGCATTTGCTGACATTTTCGAATCCTCCGCTATTCCTACCCCCTTTTTCCTTATACTTTTTCCTTTTAAACCAGTGGTTTGCTATTGAGCCTGCTATCCCTTATCCCCTGCTTTGATTAACTTCCCTTTCTATCCCCTCCCTTATTTTCTCCCCTCTTTTTGTTTTTAAAGGCCTTATGAATTCCCTCCCCCTTCTCCCCTCCCTTTTTTTTGACCTCCCCACTCCCCTGCTCCCCTTGGTTTATCCCTTCTAACTTTCTCAGAAGGGTTAGATAAGAGTTTTATGTCCCAATGGATAGTATAGCTACTCTTCCCTCTCCGGGTTGATTACTCAGAGAGTAAGGTTTGATTATTACCTCTTAATGCTCTCTTCCTCTCCTTCTTATAATAGCATTTGTCCCCTCTCCCTCCCATGCCCTCTTTGTGTGTAATAGAATATCCTATTTTCTTATTCACTCAAGTTTCTCTTGGTGTCCCCTGCTATTCACCCCCTCTTTCCCATCCCCCATGTCATCTTAGATTATTTAGTGTTCCACCCTCACCCTGTGAATTATTCTTCTGATTACTATAATAGTGAATAATATAATAGTGAATAGAGTTCACTACAGAGAATTATACATAACATTTCTCTACATAGGAATACAGATTATTAGATCTCACTGATGCCCTTAAAAAGGCAAATTTAAAAATTATATGTTTTCTTTCTTTCCCCTCTGTATCTTATTTACCTTTTCATGTTTCTCTCAATTTTTGTGGTTGGATATCACACTTTCCATTTAGTCCTGGTCTTTTCTGTGCAAATACCTGGAATTCTTCAATTTTGTTGAATGCCCATACTTTCCCCTGAAAATATATAGTCAATTTTGATGGGTAGTTGATCCATGGTTGCAGGCCCAGCTCTCTTGCCTTTCTGAATATCGTATTCCAAGCCTTTTGATCTTTTAGCGTGGAGGCTGCCAGATCCTGTGTGATCCTGATTGGTGCTCCTTGATATTTGAATTGTTTCTTTCTGGCTTCTTGTAAGATTTTTTCTTTTGCTTGGAAACTCTTGAATTTGGCAATTATATTTCTGGGTGTTTTCTTATCTAGATCGAATGTCGCAGGTGTTCTATGAATCCTTTCAATGTCTATATTGCCCTCTTGTTGTAGGACTTCAGGGCAATTTTCCTGAATAATTTCTGTTAGTATGGAGTCCAGGTTTCTATTAATTTCTGGTTTTTCTGGAAGACCAATTATTCTCAAATTGTCTCTTCTAGACTGGTTTTCTTGGTCTGTCACTCTCTCATTGAGATATTCCATGTTTCCTTCTATTTTTTCAGTCTTTTGACTTTGTTTTATTTGTTCTTGTTGTCTTGAGAGATCATTAGCTTCTAATTGCTCAATTCTAGCCTTTAGGGGTTGGTTTTCGGCTATAATCTTTCGGTTTTGGGCTATGATCTTTTGGTTTTCGGCTGTAATCTTCTGGTTTTCGGCTATAATCTTCTGGTATTCTTTTTCAATCTGGTCATTTCTGGTGTTCAATTTGCTTATCAGTTCATTTGGTTTCTGAGCCTCACTTTCCATTTGCAAGATTCTACCTTTTAAACTGTTATTTTCTTGCCAGATCTCTTCCATTTTCCTCAAAATCTCAGTTTTGAACTCTTCAATAGCTTGTGAGGAGTTTTCCTTATTTGAGGAGGGTCCGGATGCTTGTTTATTCTCCTCCTCTGTTTGCTCGGTTGTCTGGATTTTCTCTGTGTAAAAGTTGTCGAGTGTTAAAGACTTCTTTTTCTTGTTGTTATTCTTTCTCTTCTGAGCTTCCTGAGACTGGGTAACCAGCGTTAGCCCAGCAGCTTCTCAGGTTTATCCTCGCGCTCAGGGTCTGTCCACGGTCTATTGGTAC
This sequence comes from Gracilinanus agilis, assembly GCF_016433145.1. Lineage (NCBI taxonomy): Eukaryota > Metazoa > Chordata > Mammalia > Didelphimorphia > Didelphidae > Gracilinanus > Gracilinanus agilis. The sequence continues at coordinate 542,736,188 of NC_058132.1, read as the reverse complement.
CTGAGGTCTGAGTTCTGGTTTTTTCCAAGGTCAAGCCCCCTAGTGGACCCCCTTGCTTGATCCTCTGCAGGAGGTTCCTTTACAAGTCTCAGGGCGCTGCTTCCACAGTCGTATACCCGTCTGCACTGGTTCCCCACTCAGGGTTTCAGAGCTTTAGCTCTTGGCTGTGTCTGCCTCCACCCACGTCTCCGCCCGCGCCTGCGCTCTGAGCTGGTGTTCTGCATCCTGCGTCCGTTCTCTGTGGCCTGCTCCCACGCTCAGAGTTTGTGTGTTTTCTTTAGCTTTTTGGGTTCCTAAATCTTGCTGCTCTCAGGAACAGGCCCTGGAGCTGCCAATGACTTGATGGGTGCCCCAAACTTGCTCTATTTCTTTTTAGCTGGCTTTGGCGCTATAGGTGTTGTGTGTGGAGGAGGTGAGGGTGGGGTGGTTGCTCAGCCCGTGATTTAGTGAGAGCTGTTTCACCCCTTTATAGCATGAAAATGCCTCGATTCCACTTACCTTCCACGTTGTGCCCTGTTGTGGGGTTCCTCCCTTCGTCTGGACTTGTTTTTATGTCCCCTTGAGGAGTTTTGTGTGTTTCGGTCAGGAGAGGTTAAGAGCTGCTTCTTACTCTGCCGCCATCTTAACCAGGAAACCCCAGTGAATGGATAATTCAAATTCTTCGTTATTTATATATTTCACAAAGTAATTGATATCTTAGTATAATTCCAACAATGTAATTTCATGCAGAAAGATCAAGTATCATACTATAGTTACAAGTCTACAAATGTTTGACATCTATTTAAAGACTCATGAAAGATTTTTGTATGAGCTCATGAAAATAGCAGAAAGGAAAGGGAGGGAAATCAAAGTTACTGATTAAGTAATTTGAGAATTTTTTTCTTAGCTTTTTGAGAGATAAGATATTAAGTGTATTTTTCATTGCCGCAACATTTTGTGGAATAAATAAAGGAATGGGTATCTTTCTTCACAGGAAGAAAATGTACTTGTTTAAAACTCTTCAACTTTCCCTACGACTTAATTCCTATTCTGCCCCTCCCATCTCCTTTTGATTTCCTACATTTTTATTTATTGAATTTGTTTGCATTGGGTGGTATTTCAAAAGTAGTTTGTATTGATTAAAAAATATATTAGAAAAGTCAAGTGACTCTGGATAAAGTACTCATGTCTAGAGACAAGAAGTCCTAGTTTGAAATCTAGCCTCAAACACTTCCTAAGTGTGTAACCATGGCTAAGATACTTACCACCAGTTTACTACCTCTTACCACTCTTGTGCCTTAGGACCTACACTTAGTGTCAATTCTAAGATGGAAGGTAAAGGTATAAATAAAACAAAACAAAACTAAAACTACACTGATTCCTAGGTTCCAATCTAGCCTCAGACACTTCCCAGCTGTGTGACCCTGGGCAAGTCACTTGACCCCCATTGTCCCCCCTTACCACTCTTCCACCTAGGAGCCAATACACAGAAGTTAAGAGTTAAAAAAAAAAGAAAAAGAAACTACACTGATAATAAATGGAATTCCTCCAATTGAGTTATTTTTACCAGTAAATTTTAGGCAGATGTGATTTAAATTAAAGTCCCTTTTAGTTTTCTTCTCTTTTATTAAATGAAATCCTACACTATAAATGAGTCTCACAAAGAGTTTATAAACTGAAAATAAAATTTAAGTCCCTATAATCCCTTATAATGCCTTACTTCTATCTTTGTGAGACATCCATTGTGACATATGAGAATACATGAAGACAGAGTGATCTTGGGTTTCTAGAAACTTTGATAACAGCAGTTAGAAAATTTGAACTTCTTTAAAGCTTTACCATTAAGTGTAATTGACAAATACTCATTGACCTTAAGCAGTATAAAGAATCTGGTCAAATGAATGTCCATATTCATCCTGATGATTTACACCAGTGATTCCCAAAGTGGGCGCCACAGGCCCCTGGTGGGTGCTGCAGCAATCCAGGGGAGCTGTGATGGCCACAGGTTCATTTATCTTTCCTATTAATTGCTATTAAAATTAAAAAAAATAATTTCCAGGGGGCTAAGTAATTTTTTTTTCTGGAAAGGTGGCAGTAGGCCAAAAAAGTTTGGGAACCACTTGTTTACACTATATCCTCTAGGTAGAAGTACTCTATGATTCTCAGAAAGTGTTCAATCTTCTTTTACCCAACTACTTCTCTCTTGGGGCCATATCCAATTAAAATAGAGTGTGCAGATTATTTAGGGACCTTAGGAAATGCAAATCCTCTTTAAATCTATCTGATAGTCCTCACAGATGTTTGGATCCCATTGAGAGCAGCACTACCAATCTGAAGAAGACTCAGATATTCTTGGGGAGTTTTGAACTTGGATCCATGGCATGGGGAATAGAATCAGAATGCAAATATTTCTGGGAGAAGCCAAACACTTCTGTGGTCAGGGTTTTCTCCATTTAAGCTGTCATACTTCTTGCCTAGAGCCCTATTTTTCCTGGCAGTTGCTCTGGTATCAAGAAGCAAAATGAATGTATTAAGTGGCTATTCCCAGCAAAAAAAAAGACTATAGTCCTGCTTTCCTAGTGTTCTTCTCCTCAACCTTGTGTCCCAGGACTAGTTTTTCTGAAATTGTTCCATGTCATTACTATTAACCTTTTTCTCTCTTGGATCCTGTACTAGATAGTACTGAATTTCTAGAGAAGGAAGGAAATGGGAAATGTGAGAGCTCAAATAATATAAATGTACTCCCTTATCATCTTAAAATGCATCTTGAAGTGAGTTTCAATGCTTCAACAGAAGGAAACAATTTCATATGAAAACATGAAGTGGCTTCATTAGCAAGCTCAAAGAAAGATCATTTTCCCTCAATAAAGAGTTTCTATAGTAGTAGTGTACTGACACATCCTTAGGCACATAGTTTTAAATTATTTTTAAGAGGTCATGAACAAGCAGAATTGTGGAAGAGGTGAGAAATAAGTGAAAATTACCTTTGATGCCTTTTCCCAGATTCTAAAACCCTTTCTTACTTTGGTCTAGTTCTACCTTCCCTGAATGAAAGAAAGCTCTTAAGTTGCCTTTTTCCTTTTTAATCCCCTCCCCCAAAGATTTGGTTGATGAATAAATATTAAGGCAAAAATATTTATATTTGTATATAAACACGTTATAAAATAACACATATCATATATATATATGAGTTTGTATGATATAAATTAATATACCAAAACATTCTTTTGGAGGTTTTCTTTATATGTATTACACATTAAACATGTGAATTTGTGATTTTTAATGTATAACTTACATTTAAAAATAAAATATACTCAAATGAATGAAGCTCAAATATCTTAATATTTGAAATATAGAGCATTATAAAAATTTTCATGAAATTTATAAAATGTAATATGTTTGATCAAGTAAAATTGAACAAAAATATTGATTTTTAAATGTTGGAGAAATTAAAAAAACAATGTTTGGTTTCCTAATCTTTCTCTGTCTCATAAATACATATTCTCTCTTCTTCCTCCCTCCATCCTATTCCTGTCTCTACCCTCCTTTTCTCAATCACATGTAGACTTCACAGTGTTTTCTAAATTATTTTAGGAAAAAAGAGAACTAATTAATGTATAATTAGCTCTTTATAAACTGTACTGTACTATTGTGCATAGAGAGACATTCTCATCCCCAGAAAGAACTGGGTCCAAGGCCTTCTTATAACAATTGCTTCCTCTGTAATCTTGAACAAATTAGTAAATTCTCAGTGCTCTAAGCAAGTTTCTAAGATTAGAAATTGTAGAGCACATAAAGACCTACACTGGTAGATATAACTTCCTTGTGTAAGAATTCCCTAAACCAGTGATGGGCAAACTTTTTAAAGATGGGGCCAAAGGAATGGAAATGCTCATCTGCCAATCTGTTTCTAAGGCAACTTTTTCAAAGTTTCATTGTATTGTATCCTACTCATTATATTCGTCAGATTAGGAATAATGTCACATAGCTGGATGGAACATTTCAGGGGGCATCATCTTGCCCAGGGTCATAGTTTGCCCATCACTGCACTAGACCAAAGAAACCACAGATGCAGTCCATATATTTATGCCATTTTAACCTTGATTATAGATTCAGCTACATACAGTACCTTTCATCTGAGGACTCAGAGAACTGAATTCAGAGAAACACATCTTCAAACAGTGAACATCTACTAAAGAACTGTATGATTACAGTAACAAATGAAATTTGTTTCCTAAAGGATAGAAGCGATTTAATCTCTCTGGGAAGAGGAGTATCCAAACCATCAAAATTTTGTGTCCTAGAAATGCTAACGTTGAAGTTATTATTAATTAGTGGCTTCAACATTTGCTATCATACTACTTTAGAAAAAAAGTGTAATATTGTACCTTAGTTATTATTAGCCTGCTATAATTAACACTTGCTTAATGTTAAAGTTAACACTGAATGACTTCTATGATCATATACTCCTACAATTTCCTGACCAAACTGGAATAGAAAAAAAAAAGAAATATAATATTGTATTAGGATTAATGAAGCCATAGGGCTAATAAGGACCATTTGGAGTAATTGAGAACTTAGTAGCTAAGGACAGGTTAAAATATAGTGGGTACAGTTTCTTTAAGACCAGACAGAATTTTTGGAAGGGTGCTTATTGGAATTCTGTGTAGCCTGAGTCATTTGGTTTTCCAACTGCCAACATACTCCTGGAGGTTTTTTTTTTCCCTAGGAGAAGGCTGGTGTTTCTATTCCCTGTAACACTGAAAACAAACCAGTGACAGGTGAAGGAGGAGAACAGGTTAGAATTTCTGCAATGAGTTTGTGGGGGAAATCAACAGAAAAGAGAAAAAGGGAGACTGGTTTTCCTCTGTGTGGCTGCTGAGAGGGCCAAGCCATTTTGAGGCCTGCTTAGGCTGAAAAGCTTAGGTAGGCCCAGAAGGGCTGGCAGTGGGCAGAAAAAGTGAATAACCAAACTGATTTAAAGCTGAAAAAGATCTAAGGAGACAGTGAACTTACATATATAACTGAGAGGATTAGTAATTATCATAGCTTATTTAGTATAGACCTTGAGTTTTTAATGATAGTTTTAAGGAGGCTTTTAAGGAGGTTTGAGTTCCTCAAGCAGGAAGCAAGCCTTTGCAGGCTAGTGGTGTGGGAAATTGTTTAGACCCCTTTAAGACTAGGGAATTAATCCTAATCCTCAACCTTTGTTACCTTTCCTTATCTTTCCTCAAACCTTTTCCAAAATTTATTAAATAGAGGTTTTTTACATCTATCTCCAGCAGTTATCCTTGTGTAGGCCCAAAACAGTTACACTGAGCTTCAGTAGCCATGAATTAAGTATCTAAAAGGTACCTGATAGTAATGGGGATTTTAACAGGTTAATGAATTGTTTGTTTAGGACCAGTAATTATAGGGAACTCAGGGTTTGGGAAAGCCAACAGGAGAAAGCTTACAGGATACCAAGTGCTATTAAACAGGGTTTATTTAAGTGAAGAGAAGGAAGGGAAGAGAATTGAGATGATCTATATAAAGAAAATAAACCTCCCCACCAAATCTAGTTATCTTCTGTAAATTGGTATCTTCACTATCAATTACTTCTCTACCTCAAAGTTCCATTTCTTACAATAAATACAATTTACTAACCAAATTCCCCCTTAGATGGTGAATAGAGATGGTAAGGATGGAAGGTAAGCAGGAAGAGAACTAAAGGGAAAAGGTTCACACTTTCTCACTGACATGGCTTTAGGTGTCTTTTGTAGCTCTGTTGGAATATCTATCAGTCAGCAGCAACAGGATACACACAGGAAAACAAGAACAAGTAGTTGGATCAGAAGGACAGTCACAGGAGAGGGAGAATAGCCAGTCTCACAAGGTCCACCCAAAGAGATCAGACAAACTCAACGTCCTCCTTCAATGGTCTCCCAGAAGAAGCTCTGTCACTTCCCTAGAATTCTAGAATCTTCCTGCTTCTGCCTTTTCAGCAGCTCCTGCTCCTGCTCTCCTTATTTCCTTATAACAGTCACAAGCTATTAAGCATCTGCCCAATGTACTACAAGCAGTAAAAACATACTGTTTCCAATTTCCCCCCACCCTTAACATTACTAGATTAACATTCCTGGCTGTTCCTATTTGCAAAGATCTTATTTGCAACAAAGAAGACTGACAGAATAAATGTATGACAAAGAAAAGACTGATTTTGGAGTTGCCTCTTCTATCATTATTTATTTATTTTTTTCACCCAATAATGCAAGTCAAAGTTTATTTATTTATTTTTTTATTGGACCATCCCATAGTCACTCTGGTTCACTGTCTCCTTTATTTTAAACTCATTCAATTTTAAGTAGCTACAGTTATCTGCTACTTGACTCTCCAGTGATCTGCTCTCCCTTCCTTACACTTATAAAAAGTACTATTCTCTTAATACCTTCCCATTAGCTATGCTAATATTTGGAATAACTTCACTCATGTGAATTTATATATATATATTTATATTTGAACTCGTGTGGAAGATAGTTGCCAGTTGTCCTAATAAAGTACAGATGATAATGTGCTTATGCATTTTTATGTCAGTATCAGAATTACTGAATTTTCAAAATGAAAAATACCCTGCTTGTGATCATTTTGCCAACCATTCGTATTTTAACGATAAAGAAATCAAGCTACAGTTAGAGAAACTAATGATAAAATTCACAAAGTAATTAGTGTCAATATAATTAGAAATCAGTTTTCCAAACTTCATCAATGTTTATTCTATTTTTGTGTTTGTTCTTCTCTTTAAATGAAAAGAAGTACATATGTAGCTATAAGATTGGAGCTATGTCTATTTTTAATCCTTTTTATTTCACAGTGGCATAGAAGTCAGAGAGCTACTTTAGAGTCAGCATGATTTGAGTTCAAATTTTTTCTCTCTTATATACTTCCTATAGTGCTAAGAGCAACTCTATAAAATTATAAATTTTCTAATGACTATTAGATTATATAGGGGAAGAATTGTAGGTGATGAGAAAGTGGGATGAAATTAAGATATATTTCAGGTAGTCAACAATTTTGCAACTGAATAACTAATAGGGAAGACAGAGAAGAAGAGAGAAGAATGAAGAATTATATTGAAGTTATGGATCTAAATGACCAAAAAGATGATGGCACCCTGAAGACAGTGGAGAAATAAAATAGTAGAGTGGATAAAAGGAGAAAAAGATAATACTTTTTCTTTTAGAACTTTTGAATTTGAAATGCCTATGGGATATAAAAGTGAAGATATAAGAGGCAACTTGTGACATAGGACTGGAGTTAAGGAGAGAAATTAAGATTATACATTTGGAAGACAACTGCATGGACACAATAATTGAAATTCTGAGAAATCATTAGGTCACTAAGAGAAAGGAATTAAAGGGAGTAAAGGAAAATATAAAAGAAGATATGTCCCAAGGCAAAGAGCTAGTACATAACCATTAGTGGGGAAAAGGGCTATGATAATAATGATAATGTAATAAGGAGACTTAAAAAGAATAGTGATAGAGAAGAGAGAAAGAAGTCCAAAGAATAAAATGTCACTAAACAGGAAGATTGGATATCCATGGAGATATGGCAATTATATATATATACATACATATATATGTATATATATATATATAATATTTCTGTGAGATCAAGAAGAATTGAGCTTAAGAAAAGATCATTATTAGAAGATATTCGACAAAGAAAATTTTCAAGAATGTAGTTTTTAGTCAAATGATAAAGTTAGAAGCAATATTAAGCTGATTGCAAGGAACTAAGAAGTTATTGAGAGGTAAAAAGTGTATCCACTGAATAGAGATTGGTTTTTTACTAGTTTGGGTGTTAAATGGAAGAAAAATACAAGATCATAACTTGTGTATATGAGAATGCCTGGTGCCATATTTGCATAAAATAGAAAGATTTACCTTGTAATATGACAACCTAGTTTTGAGTTATGGCTCCAACAGATCCTTTCTTATGCCATTAATGTAGATAAGTCAGTTCACCTCATTGTGCCTTGGCTTATTCCTCCACAAGAAAAGACAATGTTTATCCTATTTCCTTCAAGTTACTATTGTGATGAAAGGAATTTATAAACTACAATGTTCTATATAAACGCTAATTATTTTTGTAAACTCCCTGAGGAAAAGGATTACGTTTTATTAATCTATCCAGTTTTCCCAAAGCCAAGGTTGATCCATCATATATATAAGAAAAATATTACTAGAGTTTTGTGGTTTTTTTTTTCTTCTAGTGAGAGTGATCAGACAAGAATTAAAATTCTTGCTTTTACTTTATTTTGTTTACATTTGCTTTACTGGAACAAGTGCACTCTGTGAATTTAAAACTGGAAGATATCTAAGAGATCATCTAGTCAAATGCCTTAATTTCAGACAGACTGAAATATTGGAGTATTAAGAGACTTAATAAAGGTTACACTGGTAGAGAGAGAATCCAAATCTTGGCCCTCTAACACCAAATGAAGGGATTTTTTCTGTTGTATCACATAATTTTAGAAATGACAAGGCAAAACAATGAAAACTACAGAGACAAAATGTAGCATACTCAGAAAGAGGAAATATTAAGTGGAAATAATGTTCACCTGATAGCCAAAAATCTGAGTTTTAGTTCTGTCTTTGATATTCACATTTGACCATGTAGAGCAAATTACATTACTTTTTCTTATCTTTTATATATATTTACATATATATATATATATATATTT
>NC_058132.1:542714561-542727391 GCF_016433145.1 Gracilinanus agilis | reverse complement strand
ATTGGAGTATTAAGAGACTTAATAAAGGTTACACTGGTAGAGAGAGAATCCAAATCTTGGCCCTCTAACACCAAATGAAGGGATTTTTTCTGTTGTATCACATAATTTTAGAAATGACAAGGCAAAACAATGAAAACTACAGAGACAAAATGTAGCATACTCAGAAAGAGGAAATATTAAGTGGAAATAATGTTCACCTGATAGCCAAAAATCTGAGTTTTAGTTCTGTCTTTGATATTCACATTTGACCATGTAGAGCAAATTACATTACTTTTTCTTATCTTTTATATATATTTACATATATATATATATATTATATATATATTCATTCCATCTATTTGATTAGATAGTATCAAAGGACTCTTCTAAATATAAAAAAAATTCATTTTACTTATACATAAAGGTGAAAATGGTATAGAATTCTTTTAATCACTAGAAAATATTAATTATATTCCCCTTAAATTTAATCACCTTGCCTCCTTAAAGGTCAGGTTTCCTAAGCTAATTTACCTTCTTTGTATGATAGCTATACAAATACATATGGAGAAAAAGGAAACAAAAATATGCACTGACAAACATTTTATCCAACTGCATAATGCCTGTACTTTTCAGCAGTATTATTCGTATTAAAGATGTCTAATTTAAAAAGAGAGCACAAATCCGTGTATATATAACCACAGAGAGAAAATAAGTTTTAATTTCAGAAGGAAAAGCACTTAGGAGATCAGGAAAAGCCTTTCAGAAGTGGCAGTGAGCTCTGAAATAGTCTATAGATGCTAACATATAGAAGGAAGAGAAAGCACAGTCCTATTATGGATATTGTCTAAATAATAATAATAATAATAATAATAATAATAATAATAATAATATAGATTGATAGTGAGTTGAAGGGGACAAGGACAATGAGTAGTGTTTTAGATATGTTGCTGAACTGAGATGCCTTCAGGACAGTAAGTTCAAAATATTGACTAGGCAGCTAGTGATGTAAAACTAGAGAGATTAAGTAATGTTAGCTGGATATCTCTCTAGTCCTATACCATCAATAGACTAATAGGTATAACTAGTTATCTATCCAAACTTAATCTCTCCCATCCTTTGTTTTCCTCTACTATAATGAGCTCGAGTGGGAATAGAGAAGTGAAATAAATGACATCTTTTTTCCCTTAAAACATAAATTTATGATATTATGCCTTCAAATTATTCAGCTTTTAATTTGAGATGAAAAGGTTTGTGATTTGCTTCATATGTATAATCCTTACATCAATATTTAAAATATATAGCATTTTAAAATTTCCAAAGCAGATAGATATACAACTCACAATAATTCTATGAGGAAAGGACTCTTGGCATCATTAACCATTTTGATCAGTGAGGAAAGAAACCTTATATATGAGTTTTCCAGATTCAGACAAACAGAACACGTCAAAATTGTGATTTCACTTGGGATTCTCCTGGTTTGATATCTAATAGTCCTTATACTGCCCCATTCTGAGTCTCCACTGTTAATTGAATGGATCCCAAAATTTATGATCTTGTTGGCTGCTTTGTATAGTAAGCCTGAATTCAGCTTGACTATTCCTTGAAAAAGGAGAATTGATGGGGGCTCTATGAGACGAGTGCTGGGGTTTGTCATTAAGGAGGTTGAGAAAGAAAGAGAAGTATAGAGAGATAAAGATGAAGAGATAAAGCAAGGGCCAGACTAGGAGACAAGTTATCCATGAACTCCATTTATTATGACAAAAAGACTTCTATAGAGAGTAAAGTGCTAAGCACTGCAACATTTTGGGGGGTATGACTTTTCCACAGGATATTGTTTAGGAAATGACTTCACACTAGAACATTACTGGGGTTGTAAGCAAATTGAGAAAGAGTGACTGCTAATCTAGTCTGTGTAATTTAGGGAAAGGAAAATTTGGTATTTTCAGTCATGTTACAAGGACTTCTTTGCTATTCGGAGTGAGGGGGGACTCAGGGTTTAATGATGACCTTTGACTGAGAGCAGCAGTGCCTTTGTGTGAGAGATTGGGACCTTGCCAGCAATCTCAGGCAAACATGGCTTTCCTCAGAGGGCCTGACTAGTTCCAAGTAATCCATAGAGAATATTTCATTACTAGGTCTATATATGAAAGCTCTGATGTCCCACAAAATCTTATTATCATGACTTGAGTTTTGGCAGCATAACTACTACTGGAAACCAGAGACTCTTTCATGGAATGGTGAGGGATCAGAAGAGAAAAGACTTTAAGAGGCAAACATGCCACAGATATTAAAAGATCTCATTTATATTTTTATTTAAAATATTGTTAAAGTATAGGCTGTTGAAACCAAGTAAAATGAGTGACCTATCTTATAAACCTTGAAATATAGCGCAAGCTCCATTTTTCTTTGTGATTTCTCAATTCTTATACTTCTTAGTTCTTTCGTTTTAATCAATAATATGATAATTTTCATAATATGTAACTTTTCAAATGTAACATAATCCTAAATTTTCATTGTACATTTTGTACTATTTTATTATACTTCAAAGATAAAACTATTTTGTCATCATAAGAAAATATTGCCAATAGATCAATTATAAGCACTAGGTCAATAAAATAGGAATCATTGGGTCAACTGAGTGCCTTCAGTTTGAGGTCATATTTTTTTATGATTTTCCCTAAAAGAATATTTTTGAGAAGACTTTAATAAAGTCTCTGAATGGTATTTTTAATGAGGGGAAAAAAACTTTCAGGGGCTTTAAGGAGAAAATTTTCTGCTACAATGAACTTAGCAAGTCCATCAGCTACCTCTGGGACATGACAAGAAGCAGGTTATAGGCCAAGTTGATATTGCAAACTGGAAGTGACTTATTGTGATTCCATAAATATATTTATTACCTTTGAGTTTTTCTTTAAAATATTTTCTTTACATTTTTGCAGAAGGGAGGGTATTCTTTGTATTGCATGACCATAGATTGATTCATAAATGAACATTTTCTTTAAGAGTTAATTTATCAGATTCTATGAATTTATGATAACAAAATAATATAGTTATAAAAATAGTAGGAAAAGTAATTTTCTAGTAGAAAATTTCTAGAAGAAAAAAATGTTTTTTTGTGTAATCAGTCATCAAGTTCAGTATTAAATATAAATATGTGAACATATATAAATATTTATAAAGGGAGTGAAAACTGTATAGAAAATTATATTGAATGTTATATATGCATATGTATAATTATATATAACTATAACTATAACTATCTGTCTATAGTTATCCATGTTTTTTTTCCACTTTGGCATCTAAAAGTGTGTTTGCTTTTGTTTATAATATCTATATTTTTCTTTTCTTTCTTTCTTAGTTTCTTTAACTAAAATTAAAGAAAATATATGAGTACACATCCACATACATAATATGTGTATATAAAAATATGTCTCTATTATGTATGTAATATAACTAAATTATATTTGCTATATATAAAACATACATATGTGTGTCTGTAATATGCATCCACAAATATGAAGTGGCATAAACAATGTTCAGATATACCTGCATATCGACAGTCTATATGTGTGTGTATGTGTGCATGTATTTACATGCTGTAGAATATATGCAGTTCCTCAATATGTACACGTTCTTTAAGAAGTATATAAATGGAACTAACTCTAAGGATTACTGTTATATATACACAAAGTTTCCTTTTGTACAAAATTCTGCAGAAAATTCTGGAATGAAACTGAATATGGTTGCAAACAATTAAAAAATATCCCAGAGGGGCAACTGGGTAGCTCAGTGGATTGAGAGCCAGGCCTAGAGACAGGAGGTCCTAGGTTCAAACCCAGTCTCAGCCACTTCCCAGCTGTGTGACCCTGGGCAAATCACTTGACCCCCATTGCCCACCCTTACCACTCTTCCACCTAGGAGCTAATACACAGAAGTTAAGGGTTTAAAATTAAAAATATATATATATTCCAGAGGAGATATTTTAGCTTGACACAGGGATGGAATTCTAGGTTTGGAGAACTAACTGTATGACTGACACAAATTGGAAGCCTAAATGGCCCAGTTACATAAATAATTGAACCTACCATTTCTGTCTAGATACTAAGTATGTTCCAAATTAGAGAGAGGATGGTGACTTAGAACGAGACCTCGCTTTAAAGTCAATTGACTTGTTTTTGAAATTCAAATCTATTCGCTAAAAACACTGTGATTGTGAGAAAGTTTCTAAACCCTCTTTGAGCCATATTTCCCCTTTCTATACTATTGGGGTAGTAATAATGTGAATGTGCTATGTCATAATAACAAGGTAAAGAAAAAAATTTTTTTACCTCATATAACTAAAGGACTGTTACCCTTAGGTTCAAAAAAAGTATAACTCAGATAACCCAAGATTACTTATTTTGAAGCAATATTTGCAAAATTATAAGAACATTTTTAAATCCTTACCTTATGCCTTAGAATCAATACTGTGTATTGGTTCTAAGAGAGAAGAGTGGTAAGGGCTAGGCAATTGGCGTTAAATGACTTGCCCAGGGTCACACAGATGGGAAGTGTCTGAGGCCAGATTTGAACCTAGAATCCCCCTTCTCTTGGACTGGCTCTCAATCCATAAGAACATTTTTGAAAGATATTTTGATTTTCCACCTTGAATTTAAAAAATTAGGCAAATTAACTGTTTAATTCTAAAAAGTAAAATATAAAAAAAACCTCACTACTTATTTTTGTGATTAAATACAATATATTGTGTTTTTAAAACACCTTCAGTGGTATTCTTTTTAAAAATTGTTGTCTGTTCCTTATGATTTTTATACCCTGATACAGTTCTCCTTTGAAAGAAAAATAGACTACTATAATCTTGCCAAATGGATCAAAATATTGACCATATCTGATACGTGCTATATTTTTAACCTATTTCTTGGTACCCATTTTATGAGTAGTGAGAGGCAAGTTTCACTTTGAAGTAAAGTAATGATAAATTTGAGGATTGAAAGCAAATCTAATTATATTCTTTCTTTAGAAATATTAGGCCTAATATTTTAAGATTACTGTTAAAACTAAATTCATATTTACAGAAGACATTTTGATAGATTTTTATGTTCCTATTAACTTAAATATTTGAATGAAAACTCTCTCTCTCTTTCTCTCTCTCTCTCTGTTCTCTCAAAATTGTTTATCCAGTGGAGTTTACATCACTGTGAATCGTATTGTTCAATTTGAAAAATCCACTAAAGCACTATGTAATTTTATAAGTAATGGCTTATGAGTACTTAGGAATGAATATATTCATGAAAAAATGAGTATGATTTTATCCAGAGTAGATAATATTAGATGAACTCAGGGCTTTTTAGATGGTATTTACTTAACTTTTCAACTGAATGAATGTTTCAGACATAGTAGACCTGAATTTTAGCAAAGCAGTGATAGAATTTCTCATTCAGTCTTTATGGATGAAATGGAGAATTATGCAATTAAAGATAATACAGATTAGCAGAATACAGAAATAACTGAATAATTGAATCCAAAATATAATTCCAATTTGTAAGGAAGCCACTGAGGTAGTATCTGAGAGAGATGCACTTGATATTATGTTATTCCTTCCTTCCTTCCTTCCTTCCTTCCTTCCTTCCTTCCTTCCTTCCTTCCTTCCTTCCTTCCTTCCTTCCTTCCTTTATTGATTGATTTATAACCTTATTCTCTGTCAGAATAAATACTAAGTAATGGTTCCAAGACAGAAGAGTTAGTAAGGGTCAGGCAATTGGGGTTAAGTGACTTGGACCAGATCATACACCTAGGAAATGTCTAAGGACAAATTTCAACTCAGGACCTCCCATCTCCAGACCTGGTTCTCTATCCATTAAGCCACCTAGCTGCCCTGATCCTATGCTATTTAACATTGGTTTTAGTTGTTTAGATGATAACAGAAAAGGCAAGATTTTCCAATAAATAAAAGGCAAGAAGCTGGGAAAGAAAACTAACAAAAATCATATCAATATCCTAGAATGATGGGTCACATTCTTGGATTTTCCTAGTTAAAAATTGACTTTTCTTTTTAATAAAGATGTAAACCTAAAGGAAATTAATTTTAAACCCCATGTTTTCTTTTAAAAATGGCTATTAAAAAGTTTAGAATGGAGCATATATGGAGAGAAGAAAATTGTAGGGTTGTTAATGAGGTAAAAACACAATATGAGTTGATACTATTACATGGAAGAAATAAAATTAACATGAACTTTGGTTGCATTAAAGTAGTCACCTATAGTACATAAAATGAGTGAAGTGAAAGTTCTTCATATGCTAAAATTATAAAAAAATTGATTTCTTTGATTTTTTAAAATTTCTTATCAAATCATTGCATCATCAGCAAATAGAAATAGCATTGTTTGCATTTTGACTATATGTATGCTTTTTATGTCTTTGTCTTGTCTTCTTACTATTGGTAGCTTTTCTAGAATTATGAAAAATAATAAAGGGAATGGGGGAAATACTTCCTTTACTACTCTATTGGAAAATTATTTAATGATTCCTCATTACATATTTTGCTGCCTTTCTGTTTTAGATATATTTTTAATCATTTCAAATAAAGGTCTGTATGTTCCTATAAAAGTTCTAGCACAAGTGAGTTTTTTTTACTCTAATAAATATCCATCATTAATTTTCTGATATAATACATTGCTTTTTTATTTTTTGTTTACAAAGTGATAAATTATACTTTTTCTTAATGTTGAATTTTCTTCATATGTAATAACATTAATCACAGCAAATATTTGCAGATATATTGCTGTAATCTATTTTGGCAAAATTATTTTTTTTTGCTTTTTTTATTAATCTATTTATAGGACCATTTTCCTATTGTTCTCTTTCTTTGACTTATTCTTCTCTAATTTCTGTTTTAAAGATACATTTTATCTCAGGAAATAAATTTATCTCAGGAAAGTAAAGAGTTTCCTGGTTTTAATTTTTATGAATGATATGTTGATCATACTAGGGATAGTAATTCTTAAAAGTCTCTTAGACTTTTTATAGACTTATATTCTTTGTTAGTTCTTCAGAACCAGTTTAATTTCAAGGATGTTGACTTGTAGCAAATCAATCTTCATTTTCTGATGATTTTTCAGTGATTAATGAGATGGTGGATCAGAGAGTGAAAAAATGTTTGGAGAAAGTAAATAATCTTTGATTTCATTGGTCTCAAAACTTCTTACCTTGCTTTTATAGATTGACTAATGTTAATCTCAGACAGTAACAGAATCTAGCATTCTTTAATTATTGGCAAAATACTTCGACTTCCTATTTCATTGCTTTTGCTTCCTGATATCACAACTTTCTTTTTGTGGTATCATATGATCTGATAATTAAAAAAGGAATATTTATATTTTAAAAGAATCATAGAATTGTAGAATTTATACTTGAAAAGAGGATTATAAATCATATAATGTGATATCGTAATTTTGAAAATATGACAAGTGTGGATTAAAATGAATATCAAGCAGATAAACCATATTTTAGCTTAATCTTACATCTATTGATTTCTTGGTCAGCATGTTTTCCATTATACTAACTTGTTGTTTAGCCTTATAGCATGTTTTTTTTTTGGTTAAAATTTTTTCTGCACAATAAAAATATTCTTTCGAATTGCCATGTCTAAAGTATTTATGACAGTGTTGAGTTACTTATTTTTCACCACTATGCAAACCATTTGCTCCAAATAGAGCCATCTAGAAATTACTTTCTGCTGGCATAGCATTTGAGAATCAAGGGTCACTTTTATGATATAGTGAATCATGAGAGTATGACTTTAATGATCAGAGTAGCATATAAGCAGTTAAATAGTGAGAAAAGAAGAGAAAGAAGATGACAACAACATGTTGCAAAGGTAAATAAACAATATTAAGATAATGTCCTAGAGGAAGGACAAGAACATATTTGTTGCATTCGCAATGCGAGATTATAGAGGAAAATAAATAAGACCTATAATGTATGAGGAAAGAAGACATAGATCAGTTGCAATCTGCTCAACAGAATTAAGCCTAATCTGTAATAACATGAGAGATCCACAGGGATGTTGAAAGGTTTTTTCATTTGCTTTCCTTGTAAAATAAACCTTAGGATCACAAAAATATTTGAGGCATAAAAAAAGAATTTACATTAACAATTAGGGTAACCACATTTCTTTTAAAAACTAATACATAAAGGCCATTGTCATTTCCTTATCATTTGGAAATCCTTTTAGATCAATTATTTATTTCACTAAGGTAAATAAACTGCTTTAGAATACATTGACTATGTGATGAAGAAGTTATGTATAACTTATTTGCACTTGGAAATAGGTTATAGATATAGTGATGGTCTTGCTACTTCCTTCCAGAGAATATGTTACATAGCATTTTAAGTGATATCCAGGCTTTTTGAAAGTAACACAATCCACTGTGTTAAGTTCACTTTTTTTAAGAAATCAAAAGAAAAACAAGTTTGTTATTTTCTGTTTTACTTTTGGTAAGAACATTTTATCAAATTCTCAGTAGCCAAAAATGTACTATCGATTTATAAGCAGGGGTGAAAGTATTACATTTACCATGACTAAGCTTTCCTAAAGATAAATGGGCATACATTTTGGAAGAATTAAAAAAAAAAAAGGTCTAAACCTTTCTTGTATTTGACTTTGTTTATCCTTGGCAAATACACAGCTTCCTGTTTTAAGGAAAAACACTTCATAAATCTTATTTAAAAGGCTCAAAAGGCAACTTTAAGATCAAGGAGCTCTTTAAAACAAAAGTTTTATGGTTTGATTGTGAATAAATCAAATATTTATGGATTATTTGTCTTTTAAATTGTAGTTTAAAATGAGTGGAATACACTACATCTCTATAGGTATATTATGGGTATATGGATATATATGTAGAGAAAGAAAAAATTACTTGAAAAAATCAAAAGTGAACATATGGAAAAAGTTTATTAAGAAATATTTATTATTCAGCATAAAGAACAATTTCCTTATGGACAATATTGATTGAAATACTAATGTATTAATATCAAAAAACTTTTAAAATACATAATTATGGTTGGTTTTAGATATATATACATATACATATATATTAATATAATAATTGCCTAGATAGTATGATATGGTTTTATCACATATCATTTTTAGGAAATGTAATATGGGAATAAACGCATTTTGATGCTCCTTATAAAGTTATGATTCCATGTTTTGGGAAGAAACAAACTATACGATTTCAGAACTAGTATATTAAAAATTCTGATTCTTAACCATAAAACTTACTATCACTTAACAGTTAAATTTAGAATTAGAAAAAAATATTCAATATATTACCACACATTCAGATATAATTTAGTCAGTGCAATGGAATAGAAGTTCAGGAGGTTCAAAGTAAGGGTATAATTTCAAATTTTGCCACCTTTGTAACTTCAACTCTTCACATCCAGGACTCTATTTTTTAACATATAAAATAAGTTTTTTGTCTAAGTGATTCCAAAGTTCATTTCATATTCAAGACATTCTGAACTTATATGTATTCTAGATCATTCCATAAAAGAAAAAAAGAAATCAAGGTGATCCTTGGATACTTTATTTGTGAGATTATTGAGTTCTTTATTTCTTAACTGTTTGTTTTGGCTTCCCAGGGACATAGCCTAAGGCAATGCACATAAAAGTGACTACTAATAGAATGCTGAAAAGGAACTTTGTCAAAAACTAATGTCTTTAATCAAAAACCTGCTGGCTATCTCACTTTCTGTACCTCTTTGACACAAGAGCCAAAGACAGCAGTGAAATATTATAAATGCTAAGATACAGCTTATCATCACAATAAATAAAACATAAATATGTTCCTGCTGATGAAAATTATGTTGCATGAGTCAGAGATCAGAAAAGGCACTTATAAAAGAGAAAGTATATAGTTTAAGAGGTAGAATATGCATTTTGAGGTCATATCTTTGTAAGTAAAGTCAAATCAGTGGGCCAAAAATTTTAGTATATTGAATAAGAAGGAATTTTGGAATATCATGTAATCAGGACATAAAAATGTGAATTCCATTGTTTTTGTAGCATTAAAAACCCCAAGAAGAGAAACCAACTAAAGGTTCTAAACCTACACCACCATTTTTGCATTGCTGCAAATTTTACATAAGGATAATTCTGAATACCACAACACTTCAGAAAATATACTTATAAACTTCCTTTGACCTCATTAAAAAAAAAAGTAAAATGTTGATAATAGCAGGGAGAGAGAGGGTTAAAAGGCTCATTAAACTAAACTACAGGCCACAAAGCCTTAGCAATCAGAGAGGCTAGAAGCCTACTTAAGGTAGAGTCTGGAAAAATGCCAAGGTAGGCCAAGGAAGTCAGCCTAACTTACCCAGGTGACAATTCATACTGGAAGCAGCCTGAGGTCTCAGCTGAGAACCTTCAGCACCAAGTTCAAAGTGGGAACTGCCTCAACAGGAAGTAACCAACATACTTGAAGAGATAGTGTCTCTCGTCACTTCCTGTGGGTCCACCTCTAATTCAAGTGGACAAATGGCAGCCTCTACACTGATTTGGACTGCCCTTTGGGCAGTCCCTTGTTCTTGATTTTTTACCTATTGTCACGTGTGGGTAACTCATCTCCCCTCCCCACTAAGGGAGGTGGGGATGACATCATCTCTGGTAAGTAGAGTTTTGACTATGAATGGACTAGATCTAATTCCATTTACAGGAGCAAGCTGGGAGGTGCTTATCTGTGCTCATAAAGAATGAGGGGAGTGTTCAGAGGGTATCTTCCTCTAGCTCAAAGTCACCTTCCCTAGAACTGCAGGAATACAAGGAAAAAATGAGTTTTATATACTCTGGCCTGGCCTGGAATCTGGGATTTTGGAGGTGTCTAGTGGAAGCCTATATCATATGCATATGTGCATATAAACACATGTGAAGATAGAATTAAATCTCTTTGCCTATTTTTAAGTTAATCAATCAAAAAATTAAATACTTCTACTTAGTACCTTACCAGTCACCAAGTGTGAGAGTTCACAAGTCACTTGCAAGAATGGCAACTCCAGAGGCTACTCCCCTGCCCCTGGGAAGTGCAAGGAAAATTGAAAGGCTGTGATTGGTTCCTGAAAAGTGAGTAAAGGATAGGAAGAGATATGGAAAAAGAACTATAAAAAGTCCTGAACTTCCTGTCCAAGGGGTTTCTCCTTTGAATTTCTCCTTTGGAGTTCATCTTTGGAGACTCTGTGTTGGTGAGCTGGACTGAAAGAGGAGACTCTCCTGTGTCAGGTTGCTGGGTGAGGCCTTCCTTTCCTGGTTTCTGGAAAGATTGATTCCAGAGATGCCTTCCTTTCCTGAAGGAGGCTGCATTGGTGGAACTCTTGCTGAAGACACCATGGTCTCCTGGCTTAAGAGATCACCATGACTCCACATGGAGATCAGTACTTAAGATCCCTTGCTGGGTGGTGAGCTGGAGTTCTTTGGACAGAAATTATAGGGCATCTAGCTAGGCAATACTTTCTACTTCCTACACTTCTCCCTTTTACTATATCTCTATTAAACTAAATTGTTAAGAGCAGCTAAAGACATGTGACTTCATAGTTAATTTTTAAAATCAGCAACCACAATATTATTTTAGAACTTTCAAATTTAGCATAAAAAACTAAATTTTAAATTCTAATATATATATTTAGAGAAAGAATTTTAAAGTGTGTATATATGTGTACACAAACACACCATACTTTTTAAACTTTAGAGTGGCATATAAATATACTAATTAGTAGTAGTGGTTGCATTTCTCAGGGAAAGAGAGCAACATAGAATTTTTTTCTAAGTACGTCATTTGCACAAAGCTTTAATAGTATGGTTCATAGGTCAATGTATATGTATACATATGTGTACATGTATATATATGTATATAAATACATATGTCATTTGTATAGATCTGTGGATATACCTTTGAAATTATACTTCTAAACAGAATTGTACAGTAGAATATTTTTAAATAACAGATAATTTCCCCCTGAAAAGACCCCTTACATTAAAAAAATCAAGTAAAACCTCTGTTGGTTAAATTTACCATAATGGTTATCTACCACTGTACATTTGGGTTTATATTTGTACCATGAGGTGATTCATGGGAGTACCCTACACAATATATATAATAAATGGACACTCATTTCAACAGAGGACTTCGTTAAATTCTTATTATGACAGGACATCTATATTGAAAAAAAGATATGTAGATATATAATAGAGTAGATACAAAGACAATTGTAATAGAAAATTTGCTGATCTTAAGAAGATATATTAATATCTTCAAATATATATATATATTGGAAAAAAAGTTTCCAAAAATGTTATCCAATATAGATATCCATATCTGAATAGCTTAACTAAACACACTGATAAACACAGAATCTTAGAGTTTGGAGAAAAAACATTTAGTTACATTTATGGTAGTCTTTAAGGTTTGCAAAGCAATTTACTTTTTTATACCATCTGATTCTCACAAATATCCTTTTGAGGTAGAAGCTATCATTAAACCTATATTTTTAAGAAAATGAAGCAAAAAGAGTGCCTCAAGTGACTTGCCTGGTGACAGTCATCTACTATCTGGAAGAAGAGTTCAAATCAGGTCTTTGTGACTTCAAATCCAGTTTACCACTGAGCTAGCTAAAAATCTGTGCTTGTCCAGAACTCAATACATGGATGTGAATCACTCCAAGTGAAAAAATGAATACATACATACCTACATACATATATATCATATATATATATATATATATATAGAGAGATAGTAAGAGATAAGAGTTAGAAAGACAGATATATATATATACATATATGCATATAAATATATATATAT
>NC_058132.1:542654031-542699654 GCF_016433145.1 Gracilinanus agilis | reverse complement strand
GCAACTTAATTTTATATTATATATTATTTATATATAATAAAATATGTTATTTGTATTATATATGATTATATATCATTTATATTCAAGGACCCAGTAGTTATATGGAATCATTCTACTTGGGAACTGAAAGATTCAGAGGTTTACATCCTCACATGAAGTTGCCTACTTGCCAGGGGTCAGGTGGTCTCCAGAAAAGCTCCCAAGATCACCTTGGACCTCAGCATTTATGTAATAGTATCAAACTACCTTGCTTATTTACCATTTTGTTTATGAACTACAATAAGACATTAGAGAAGCTCCAAGTTTTACATCTTCATGAGGAAATTTTTTTGTGTGGGGGCAGGATAATGCATACAATCCACTTTTAATATGTAAATTCAAGATTTCTTATAAAACATGTGAATTGTTTATATGTCATACTTGTCTTAAAGAGAGGAAAAAGTATATTTATCATCTTTGAGAACTTTAAGAATTTAGGCCTTATAGTAAAAATATTTCCAGAAGGAAAATATTGTCAAGAATATCTAATCACTCTCTATAGTTATAATATCAATATATCAGAAAAAGAATCTTTTCATTTACTTTAATATGTATGTTTTTAGATTATTAGATATTTGCCTGAAATATGTCTATTATTATTATTATTATTATTATTATTATTTTAATCACATAGGCACAGCATGGTTAAAACTTTTGGAGTTATTTCCTCTTAACGAACTTAATTAACATAACAGTTGTCCAAGATGTCAGTTATAAAGTTGTAATCTCAGCAATGAGACAATAACCTGAAGCATTTTTGAACAATTATGAAACAATGCAGAAATAGTCATGCTTCTGGAAGTCTTTGAAATCTTAGATTTTAGAATATGAATGTATAGGAGGAAAATCATTAGTAGCATTGAGAACAAAGTGTAATTTCTTCAAAACAGTTTCCTTTCTCCTTTCTTTTTTTTTTCAAATCTCAAATGAAAGTTAAAGGTGCATACACTATAGTTGTGTCCCATCTAATCAAAGGAGATCTTAAGGAAATAAATATGGATTAAATTTTCAAGTTATAATTTTCTTTCAATTAAGCATAATTTTTTTTAAACCCTTGTACTTTGGTGTATTGTCTCATAGGTGGAAGAGTGGTAAGGGTGGGCAATGGGGGTCAAGTGACTTGCCCAGGGTCACACAGCTGGAAAGTGGCTGAGGCCGGGTTTGAACCTAGGACTCTAGGCCTGACTCTCACTCCACTGAGCTACACAGCTGCCCCCCAATTAAGCATAATTTAACCATGATCACCAGCATTTTTATACTCCACATACAAGTAGCTACTCTTTTTCAATTATATAGTTTATAACCTTACCTTTGAATATAATAAAATATTATTTAATTTAAAATATATTGAGTCCACTTAATCTGAT
Source organism: Gracilinanus agilis (assembly GCF_016433145.1). NCBI lineage: Eukaryota > Metazoa > Chordata > Mammalia > Didelphimorphia > Didelphidae > Gracilinanus > Gracilinanus agilis. The sequence continues at coordinate 542,698,248 of NC_058132.1, read as the reverse complement.
TAAAAACCAAAATCAATGTATACACCTTAAAGAATATAAATGTAGGAAATAAATTAAATCTAATCCAGATCATTTTGAAAAAAAAGGGGGGATCTAAATGTTATTGAACATAAAACCAAATGACTGTCATATTGCTTATTATCAACCTGTTGTAGTATAATCTTACAAAAATAATTTTGTGGTCAGTAGACTGACACCACAATGTTACATATTATAAGGATTAAAAATTAATGGTTTCACTAAAATATATGAAAATTATAAATAATAATGGTGTTCACCAATTCAAAGTATTATTGTTCAAAGTCAAAATGACAATAGCTTTTATTTACAAAAGAGGTGGAAAGAGTGAAAGTAGAGAAATACAAAAGGGTAGAGAAGGCATTAGCCTATCTATCTAAATATTGCTCAAGGGGGCAGCTGAGTAGCTCAGTGGATTAAGAGTCAGGCCTAGAGATGGGAAGTCCTAGGTTCAAATCTGGCCTCAGACCCTTCCTATCTGTGTGACCATGGGCAAGTCACTTAACCTCCCCACTGCCTAGCCCTTACCACTCTTCTGTCTTAAAAGCAACACATAGTATTGATTCTAAGATGAAAGGTAAGGGTTTCAAAAAAATAAGTAAATAAATAAATAAATGTGGCTCCAGTGCTTGACTCAGCCAGGACTTGTTGACCTTCAACCAGAATTAAACTCTCTCCAAAAGACAAGAAGGGCAAGTCAGCTATCCACTCAGCCAAGTTCCCTCCAAAAGATACATCAAGCTTATGACTCCAACTGAAGATAACTCCTGAGGCCAACTTTCTTTCTTAAGCCAACTTTCATCTTGAAGCTGACTTTTTTCTTCAAGCAGACCTCTCAGCCCAGAAATTCAGAGCTTTTTATAGCGGTTTCTTGTCCCTTTCCCTCTTCACTGGGGCCAATTGCAGCTTCCAAATTTCCTATAAATGCCCCAGGGGGCAGTGTCTGTGGGATCCACTTCTCAACTTCTAGAGCTGAGAATTCTCATCAAAAAGGGTTCACAGTTTCCTGACTGATTGAGTTTCTGAGAGTGTGAATTCTCTAAGTGGTTTGTGAACTCCTCTACCTAGTTCAAACTTGTGTTGATTCAGTTAAAACATTGACAAAGGAGAATTAATCCTGTCTTCACAATCTATTGAGGTACTAAGTAGGGATATCTGAGTTATTGTTAACCAGAATGTTAACTCCAGCTAGGCAAAGAGAATAAAGGATTCCCTTTTCACAAGTGTAAACTCGGAATAGACAAAGAGAACTAAGAATTTCCTTTCACAATATGAAGAAACTGTTCTCCGGAGATGTGACATGATTTGGCCAAGTCAAGGAAGTAAGGGGCAGAGCCAGAATTCATGCTCAGGTCCTCTTATGTTAAATATATCATTCTTTCTGGAGTGGCAAGTATATGTATTATCATTTACATATTGTAATAAGGGGATTTAGCAGAGATGTAATAAGGGGATTAAGCTAGTGGGGTAATAAAGTGGTTGTAATATGGGAATAGGCTAGAGGTAATAGGGAGATTAAGGCAAGGTAAGACTGCAATAGGAATAAGCCAGGTAAAGGACTAAAGGTAATGTGAATAGGGATAAGGCACTGTGGATAGGAATTTGTGGATCCCTAAGGCAGTAAATAGATAACGAAGATACATTGGTGAAGGTGGTAGATTGAGGTGGTAGGAGAAGTAAGGGAATGACTAAGTTTAGGGAATATAAACACAGAGGTATAAAGAGTTGTAAGGGCAGACAGCTACAGCCTGAGAGACACAAACTGGGACACAGGTTTGAGACAGAGACACTAAAGGGAAACAGATTGAGCCCTTTAAGCAGGAAGGGAACTTCTACAGTGCTTTCTACTTTCTACAGACAAAGGTCAGGGCCAGCCAAGAATGGCTTGAAACTGACTAGAGGGCTTCTAGTCAGTTTCTCAGGTTCACAAAGAATAGGTCAGAGGAAGTATTAAGATTGCACTTCCTCCAATTCCCTTCATGACCCAGGAACAATGTTATTCCATTCTCCCCTTCTCCCTCTCTCTTATCAATCAACTAATGAACTAGCCAAAGGTTTGATTACTTGAAAAACTGGGTTTATTGATGTTTAAGGTTGATTGGAAGGGATGGAGGGGTACAAGGTAACTCTAACAGCTGCCTAGGGAAAACTTCAGGTGGGGGAGGGAGACAGGAATGTGAGACTGAGATAGGACCTGCCTAACTCACCCCCAAAGGGTTTTGTAGCCTATAGGATTAGGAAAGTTGGATACAATGATTCAAGAGATAATTTGTAACAAGGGTAAGCCCTATTTGACTACAGGGAAACTATGTCTACCAAGTTTGAAAGCTAAACCCCAAGATCCACCCTCCTTTCAAAACCCCAAGAAATTTAGGAAGGGAAAATGATGACTGGGAATAAGGGAGGTTAGGGAGGTCTAAAGGAAATATTTAAGCTAACAAATTTTAAGAGAAAAGTTGCAGAATATAGGCCAGGTTTTCAGTCTAAAGAACAGAGCTCAGTTGACCCTTCTACTCTCATCGAGTCCCCCGGGTCAACTAACTAACCTCAGGATTCTAAACCCTTTTTCAACTGTCAGAAACTTTTCAGTAAGGCTTTGCAGGGCTGATATGCACCCTATTTGCACTACAATATGGCAAAATTTTTCCATAATGCCTGCATTTTAAAGTACTTCTAGAAATAATGATGATGATTATTATTATCAAATTCTCCTCAGAGCCAGACATCATTAATGTGCTGTCTGCAAGTAATGGTGAGACTTGAGACTTGGACTCTGATGACACCACTGCTTAGACCAGTGGTTCCCAAACTTTTTTAGCCTACCACCTCCTTTCCAGAAAAAAATATTACTTAGTGCCTCCTCCCACATACTATCACCACCTCCCTTACAGTTATTCACCACCCCCAAATGCACCTGTGGCCATCACTCCCCCCCCCCAGATTGCTGAAGCACCCACTGGGGGCAGTGGTGCCCACTTTGGGAATCACTGGCTTAGACTAATGGTCTAGTCAGTATGGTAAAAATTGCTCTTATGAATCTGCAAAATAGGTAGGGTGAAATAGATTAATAATCTAGCCCTTCTCAAAAGTTATATGATGATATATAAGACTCAGAGTACAGAGGAATGAGTGTCTCTATATCAAAGTACCAAAAGATATATTGGAAAAAATCAGAAATACCCACATAATATGTCCCAATATTTTATTCTAACCAAGTCGTAAATATCTCCCCAATGATGCACAAGGGGTTTATGCTCTTTTTTCCAATGGTACCTTCAATTGCAAGGCACACAACAAAGTATTGCCATGCAGTGCAGGACAAACATATTAATAAAAAAACCAAAATGAGACAAAATATAAATAAAGGAATATGTAAATAAATGCATAGAGATATGAATAAGTTAAAATCTTTATTTTCATACTTCTATGAATTTTTAATTTTAATTTATTTTTTAATATTTTTCAATGTTTACAAGAGTCATTTTCTTTCCCTCCCTTCTTGTCTCCCCCTTCTCAGGCTAATAAACTCTTACACTGGGTTATACAAACGTTATTTTCTCCTTTAGATCCTGCTCTGTTCCCTTTCAGTCTGTTCCTCCTCACCAGTATTTTGCTTTCTTCAGTTCCCCTACTCCCGACTTTCCCACTTTTTTGTTTGAAGATAACTGGGCATTTTTCTTTGATAATTACTTGCATTATGAAGTCTAAGCATTTGTCTTGATCATGGCTTTCAGATAGTCCAATAATTCTCAATTTTTTCTCTCCTAGATCTATTTTCCAGGGCAGTTGTTTTTTTTTTCAATAAATTTCATGTTTTCCTCTGTTTTTTTTTCCCATTCCTTTGATTCTGCTTTAAAGTTTCTTGATTTCTCATGAAATCATTAGGTTTTAGTTGCCCAATTCTGATTTTTAAAAATTTGTTTATTTAGAATATTTTTCCATGATTACATGATCCATGATTTTTCCTACCTATCTTTCCTCCACCCTCCCAGAAGTGACAAGCAATTCCACTGGGTTATACATGTATCATTGTTCAAAACTATTTCCATGTTATTCATGTTGCAATAGAATGATCTTTTAATGCCAAAACCCCAATCATATCCACATTAAGCCATGTGATCAATCTTATCTTTTTCTTCTGGGTTTCTACTGCCACAGTTCTTTTTCTGGATGTGGATACCATTCTTCCTCATAAGTTCCTCTGGATTGTCCCAGGTCATTGCATTGCTACCAGTAGAAAAGTCTATTGCATCCAATTGTGCCACAACGAATCAGGCTCTTTTTATAATGTTCTCCTGGTTCTGCTCATTTTGCTCTGCACAAACTCCTGGAGGTCTCTCCAGTTCACATAGAAACCCTCCACTTCATAATTCTTTTAACCCAATAGTATTTCATCACCATCAGATGCCACAATTTGTTCAGCCATTTCCCAATAGATTGACACTCCTTCATTTTCTAATTTCTTGCCATCCCAAAGAGCTCTGCTATAAATATTTTTGTACACACCTTTTTCCCTTATTATCTCTTTGGGGTAAAAACCCAGAAGTGGTATGGCTGGATAAAAGAGTGCATGTATTTTTCACAAAATCCAAGATTTAAAATTGTTTAAAGAAAAATTTCAGGGAAAGATTCTTGCTAGCTTCTTGAATCAAGAAAATGAACTGTTTCGAGAAAGATGCCTGCAGAAACCTACACTTCATTAAGAAGATCCAGAATGAACTTTCGGGTGCAATTAATTGAACTGAAGAGGGTTGAACACAGTTATTTTGAATGTAAACTCTTATGCCAAAGGGGACAGCCCCCAATTGGTTTTTGTCAATGTGCCTAGAAAACATTAGCTTTGCTCTCTCTCTCTCTCTCTCTCTCTCTCTCTCTCTCTCTCTCTCTCTCTCTCTCTCTCTCTCTCTCTCTCTTTCTCTCTCTTCTATTTCCCTCTTATCTCTAACCATTGTACTTTCCCCTTAGAATGTGCATTATTATTATATGCACCTGTAGTTAGAAGATTTTTAGAGGTACAAGATGATTATGTCAAATGATCCTTAGGGCAGACTAGTCTCCCAAAGGACCATGGGGGGATTGTGAAGATGGCATTAACTCTTCCCTGTCTACTTTTAAATTTAAGCACCAGAATTGTATACACCCCCACTTTACACTTAAGTGGGGGGAGGTCTGCAGCCCATGTGCTATAGTGAGTGATAACTCAGAAATGACTGACTGCCCCCTGGGCAGTTCTAAGAAAATTCTAAAACTGCAAATGGCCCACATAAAGTGGAAGGAAGGCACAGGAAGTGATGCAAAGAAGGGTCTTTAAAAATAGTTACAACTTTCCTTGACCAGGACCTCTTTTTCTCCTTTGAACTTGGCTTTAGAGGAGCTCAGAGTTGGGACCTTGGAAGACTTCTGGTAAGACTGCAGTTGAATCTTCTCTTTGGACTATCACTTGGGTGAGTGAAAAAGTCTGACTCCTTTCCTGGTTCCTGGAGGGACTGGCTTTCAGAGAAACCCCCTGTCTTGGAGGAGGCCTCTTGGCTGGAACCCTTGCTTTATTCAAAAGCAGAGCCTCCAATTTATGGTTCTCTGGTAGAGGGTTAATGAGCCCTGCCTGGTTTGAGTACCTATTTTTCCCTGAAAAATATATGTTCAGTTTTGCTAAGTGATTATTGGTTGAAGTTCTAGCCCCTTTGCCCTCTGGAATTTAATATTCTAAGCTCCCTGATCCTTTAAAGTAGAGCTGCTCCAATCATTTTGGAAGTCAACTTGGAACTATGCCCAAAGGGCTTTAAAAGAATGCATACCCTTTGATCCAGAAATACCACTACTGGGTTTGTACCCTAAAGACATAATAATGAAAAATGTCTTTAGAAAAATATTCATAGCCACACTCTGTGATGGCAAAAAAATTGGAAAATAAGAGATTTTCCCTTGATTGGGGAATGGCTGAACAAACTGTGATATATGATGGTAATGGAATATTACTGTGCTGTAAGGACTGATGAAATGGAGGATTTCTGTATGAACTGGAAGAACCTCCAGGAACTGATGCACTGTTAAATGAGCAGACCCAAGAGAACATTATACACAGAAAGTGAAATATTGTGGAACAATACAATGCAATGGACTTTGCTAATACAAGACAATCCCAAAGGATTTTTGAGAAAGAATGCTGTCCACATAGAGAGAAAAAACAGTGGGAGTAGAAACTCAGAAGAAAATCAAATGACTTATCATTTGTCTATATGGATATATGATTTAGCATTTTGGTTTCATAAATTGCTCCATTGCAAAAAATGCATAATATAGAAATAGGTATAAGTGATACCATTTGTATAATCCAGTTTGAAGGGCTTATTGTATCTGGGAGCAGGGAGAGAAGAAAGGAGGGCAAGAAAATGCAATACGTAAACATGGAAAAATATTTTTAAAATAAAAAATAAATTAATAAGTAGAAGCTGCTCAATTTTGTGTTATCCTGACTCTTACTTCCAGAGAGTGAACTGAAAGGTGACAACATGAGACTTGATTTAAATGAACAATATGCATTTCTAGATGATATCTTCTAGTATATCCTTGCATGGTAAAAGTCTTGCACACTTGTGGATGAGATTTATTATGTAGACATGAAGAAAATTAAACTAAGAATGTAAGAAATTTATGATTTTGTTTATGTACAATCTTCTTTTTCTTTGAACATGGAAATTTACATTTTATTTGGTTTTATAAAATTTGGAATAAAAAACACACAAAAAATGAAAAAAAATTCTACCAAAAATAAAATAAAATGAAAAACAATGTAAGGAAACAAACCAATTCCAAGGGACTCATGGAAAAAAAAAGATTATTTACCATCACAGAAGGAGCAGGTGGCATTTGAATGCTGATTAAAGGATACCATATTACATTTTGTTTCCCTCATAAGTATTTTTTTTCATAGTATATGTGACATATCTTCTTTCATGACAAACATGGATGTATATGTTGTATAGTAGCACTTCTATAACCTATATTATACTGTCTACAGCCTTAGGGAGGTAGAAAGTGTGAGGTAGAGAGAGAACATGGATCACACAATATTAAGTAATGGTTATAAAGCATCATATTAAATGTAATCTGAAAAAAATTAAAAATAATTATTTGACTTCTGAGACTCCTTTAGACTTCATATAAAATAGATGTGTTCTTTTCTCTGTACCTAAGAAGATATTTACTTTTCTGATTTAAAATGATGAATAATATTAAATAAAAATTTAACCCCACAACCTGTGAGATCCCCAAAATAAATATAATTGTTCTCTTTTAAAATGCAAGGAATAGTTTTGGGAGTTGTTTTAGTCGTATTACTTTTCTTGGTTACTTGTAAAATTACTATTAATATATTTTATTATTCTAATAATGAAAATAATATGACTATATGTATGTCCTGGACTTACTTCTCTTTTCTATCATGGTGATGTCATCAGGTTCTAAGGATTCAATTATCATATCTATTCAGATGATTCTCAGAAATAATTTTTCTGGCCTTAACCATCCTCTTAATCACCACTTATGGACTTTCATCTTCATATTAGACACTGAACTAGATGTCCTGTGGACATCTTAAATTCAAGATGAACAAAATTAAACTCATTTTTCCCCCTCAAAATAACTTATCTTTCTACGTTCCCTATTATTGTTTCTATAACACTTTCTTCCCAGCCTCTTGGGTTCACAATCAAAGTGTTATCTTTTATTCATCACTCTAGGTCACTTATATGCTTCCCAATTGTTAATATAGCACTAATTCTTTTTCTGCCACTGTCACCATTCTGATATAATTCATTGACACTTCACACCAGTACTTTTTCAGTAGTCTTCCAGTAATCTTTCTGTTTTAGTTCTTTCCATTCCAATCCAGACGGCCATCATCTGTGAAATTGATCTTCCTAAATAAAACTGACCATGTCCAGTCTCTCATATTCAATGAGCTTCAGTGACTCATTATTGACTCTAGGTTCAAATATTAATACTTTTCTTTGACTTTTTAAAAACTTCATAATCTCACTCTATCCTGCTTTTAGGTCCTTTTACAATTTACTTCCATTCACATTCTATACAATCTAGTGACAAAGAACTCCTTGCTGTCCCTCTCACAAAACATTCAATTTCCTATCTCTGGACCTTTTCCTTGCCCTTTATGACCCTAAATTTCCCTTTCTCTTCATCATAGCCTCTTAACTTCCTGGATTTCTTCAGGTAACATTTAAAAATACTATTGTGACAAGTGTTTCACGATCCTTTTTAATATCTTTCACATTATATTGTGTCCTTCCAGAGAACCGGGACTACTTTATGTTTTATTTTTCTTTTCTTTATACTGCCAGAATTTAACATTATACCACACATATAAAGGACAAATGATACTTGAAGATCTGTCTTAATAAAGGCAGAGATAGTGACACATGGTAGTTCATCCTTTGTTAATTTCAAAGTCTTTTTAAAATTTGTTTTTAAAATATCAGACTATAAATCAAAAGAAGGAAAGTTTAACATCTGGTGAACTTTAATTCCAACCAGTATCATATTTTTTAAGTTTAATTTTCATATAGAAAATATAATTTTATTTGGTAATGTTATGGAACATATATAGATTTTGTTATGAGTTATTGATACTGATAGTTGATTGATCCTTACAAATTGGTATAGATAGGCTTGAGGTGTTAAGGTAACTTGATTGTATTTGGTGGACGAATTGGATGGACACAGCTTAATCTAACATTTATTTATAATTCACTATCAGGAGAGGCAGGGACAGGATAAAGGAGATAGAGACAAAATAGGAAAAATATTCTAATGCTAATAATCTAGATTAAAATCCCCCTTCCAATCCTCATGGTTTTTCTTCTTGTTCACGAAAGGTGAACCTCCTTAAAAACTGTTCTCAAATATAAGAGACCCAAATCTATCTATCTAAACTTATTCTAATATATGAACTCAAATATTATTAAACTCCTGGAGGGGAAAGAAAATAATAATAAGAAAAATAGGAAAACAAACAAAAAGGAATAAATTTGTATTCCATAAAGAAATGCCTTGGACCAACAGGGAAAAATAACAATACACTGTAAGGGTAAAGAGGTTAGAGAGACGAAATATTCAATACTTAAGAGCATCAAAATCAAATTAAAGAGAGAGGAACAATCAGATCCATTGGGGCAGAGAATTAATTCACGCCCTATAGAGAAGTAGAAGGGTAACAAATGGACTGGTGGGGAGGGAAGCAATACTAGAGAGGGAGAGGGCTTGGGGGGGGGGATGCAAGGTGGCTTTAAATAACAATAAGAGGGGAATAAGAAGGGAGGGGGAGAAAGGGAAGTACAACAAGGGAGGGGATTATAGGAACTGATTAAAAACAAAACACTGGTATAGAAGGAAACAGTGAAAGAAGAAAGTGCATGACAAGTAGAGAGAATAAAAATGTTTGGGAATGCACAGTTGATAATTATAACTCTGAATGTGAATGGGATGAACTCGCCCATAAAAAGGAAGCAAATAGAGTGGATTAGAAACCAAAATCCTACCATATATTGTCTATAAGAAACATACATGAAACAGACAGACATAGATAGAGTGAAAATGAGAGAATGGAGCAAAATCTTTGGGGCTTCGAATGAGAAAAAGAAGGCAGGGGTGGCTATCATGACGTCTGATAGAGCCAAACTAAAAACAGATAAGGTTAAAAGAATAGGGAAGGTAACTACATCCTAGTAAAAGGAAGTATAAACAATGAAGAAATATCAGTACTCAATATGTATCACCAAACGGTTTAGCTTTGAAATTTCTAAAGGAGAAGCTAGGGGAACTCAAGGATGAAATAGATAGCAAAACCGTACTAGTGGGGGACCTCAATTTTCCCCTTTCAGATCTAGATAAATCAAACCAAAAAATAAATAAGAAATAGATAAGAGAGGTGAATGAAACCCTAGAAAAATTAGAGGTAATAGATATATCAAGAAAAACATATAGTGACAAAAAAGAATACACTTTATTTTCAGAAGCACATGTAACATTCACAAAGATACACCATTGTAATACGGCATAGAAACATAGCAAACAAATGCAAAAAAGCAGAAATAATAAATGTAACCTTCTCAGATCATAATGCAATAAAAATAGTTATTAGTAAGAATACATGGAGAGGCAAACCAAACACTAATTGGAAATTAAATAATATGATTCCCCAAAATAATTTAGTGAAAGAAAAAATCACAGAAATAATTAATAATTTCATTGAAAGCAATGACAATGATTAGACATTGTACCCAAACCTATGGGATGCAGCCAGAGCAGTTCTAAGGAGAAAATGTATATCACTGAGTGCATATATTAACAAATTAGGGAGGGCAGAGGTTAATGAATTGGGCATGCAACTTAAAAAACTAGAAAATGAACAAATTAAAAATCCTCAGATGAAAACTAAATTAGAAATACTAAAAATCAAAGGAGAAATTAATAAAATTAAAAGTAAAAGTACTATTGAATTAATAAATAAGACTAGAAGCTGGCATTTTGAAAAAACAGAAAAAGTAGACAAAGTACTGGTAAATATAATAAAAAAAGGAAAGAAAAAAACCAAATTAATAGTATCAAAGATGAAGAGGGAGACCTCACCTCTAATGAAGAGGAAACACTAAGGCAATCATTAAAAACTATTTTGCCCAATTATATGACAATAAATTTTGCAATCTAGGTGATACAAATGAATATTTACAAAAATATAAATTGTCTAGATTAACAGCAGAACAAATAGGACACGTAAATAATCCAATATCAGAAAAAGAAATTGAACAAGCCATCAAAGAACTCCCTAAAAAAAATCCACAGGGCCTGATGGATTCACAAGTGAATTCTAACAAACATTCAAAGAACAATTAATTCCAATACTATACAAATTATTTGATATAATAAGCAAAGAAGGAGTCTTACCAAATTCCTTTCATGACACAAATATGGTACTGATTCCAAAGCCAGGTGGATCAAAAACAGAAAAAGTAAATTACAGACCAATCTCCTTAATGAATATAGATGCAAAAATCTTAAATGGAATACAACCAAAAAGACTCCAGCAAGTGATCAAGAGGGTTATTCATCATGATCAGGTGGGATTTATACCAGGAATGCAAGGATAGTTCAACGTTTGGAAAACCATCCACATAATTGACCATATCAACAAGCAAACCAACAAAAACCACATGATTATCTCAATAGATGCTGGAAAACCTTTTGATAAAATACAACGCCCATTCCTACTGAAAACACTAGAAAGTATAGGAATAGAAAGTCCTTTCCTAAAAATAATAAAGAGTATATATCTTAAACCATCAACAAGCATCATATGCAATGGGGATAAATTAGAAGCCTTTCCAATAAGATCAGGTGTGAAATAAGGATGCCCATTACCACCTCTATTATTTAACATTGTACTAGAAACACTAGCAGAAGCAATTAGAGAAGAAAAAGAAATTGAAGGTATTAAAATAGGCAATGAGGACACTAAGCTATCACTCTTTGCAGTTGATATGATGGTCTACTTAAAAAATCCTGGAGAATCAATTAAAAAGCTAGTAGAAATAATCAACAAATTTAGCAAAGTTGCAGGATACAAAATAAATGCACATAAATCATCAGCATTTCTATATATTTCCAAAACATCACAGCAGCAAGAGGTAGAAAGAGAAACACCATTTAAAATCACCCTAGACAATATAAAATACTTAGGAATCTATCTACCAAAACAAACACAGGAATTATATGAACATAACTACAAAACACTCTCAGAACAATTAAAACTAAATCTAAACAATTGGAAAAACATTGAGTGCTCATGGGTAGGAGGACCTAACATAATAAAAATGACCATTCTACCCAAATTAATTTACTTATTTAGTGCCATGCCTATCAAACTACCAAAAAACTTTACTGAATTTGAAAAAAGCTATAACAAAGTTCATTTGGAATAACAAAAGATCAAGAATATCAAGGGAAATAATAAAAAAAAATGTAAAGGAACGTGGCCTAGCAGTATCAGATATTAAACTATACTATAAAGCCTCAGCCATCAAAACGATATGGTACTAGCTAAGTGACAGAAGGGAGGATCAGTGGAATAGACTTGGGGTAAGTGATGTCAGCAAGACACTGTATGATAAACCCAAAGATACCAACTTTTGGGAAAAAAATCCACTATTTGAGAAAAACTGTTGGGAAAATTGTAAAAAATTATGGGAGAGATTAGGTTTAGATAAACATCTCACACCCTACACCAAGATAAATTCAGAATGGATGAATGACTTGAATATAAAGAAGGAAACTGCAAGAAAATTAGGTGAACATAGAATGGTATACCTCTCAGATCTATGGGAAAGGGAAAATCTTAAAACCAGGCAAGAGTTAGAAAAAATTACAAAATGTAAAATAAATAATTTTGATTATTTTAAATTAAAATTTTTTTGTACAAACAAAAACAATGCAACCAAAATCAGAATGGAAACAACAAGCTGGTAAAAAAATCTTTATAACAAAAAATTCTGACAGGGGTCTAATTACTCAAATATACAAGGAGTTAAATCAATTATATAAAAAATCAAGCCATTACCCAATTGATAAATGGGCAAGAGACATGAATAGGCAATTTTCAGATAATGAAATCAAAACTATCAATAAGTACATGAGAAAGTGTTATAAATCTCTAATAATTAGAGAAATGCAAATTAAAACAACTCTGAGGTACTGCCTCACACCTAGTAGATTGGCTAAAATGATAGCAGGGGAGAGTCATGAATGCTGGAGGGGATGTGGCAAAATTGGGACATTAATGGATTGCTGGTGGAGTTGTGAACTGATCCAACCATTCTGGATGGCAATTTGGAATTATGCCCAAAGAGTGATAAAGAATGACTGCCCTTTGATCTAGCCATATCATTGCTGGGTTTGTACCCCAAAGAGATCATAGATAAACAGACTTGTACAAAAATATTTATAGCTGTGCTCTATGTAGTGGCAAAAAACTGGAAAGTGAGAGTATGCCCTTCAGTTGGGGAATGGGTGAACAAATTGTGGTATATGATGGTGATGTAATACTATTGTGCTCAAAGGAATAATAAACTGGAGTAATTCCATGTGAACTGGAAAGACCTCCAGGAATTGATGCAGAGTGAAAGGAGCAGAGCCAGAAGAATGTTGTACACAGAGACTGATACACTGTGCAAAATAGAATGTAATGGATGTCTGTAATAGTAGCAATGCAATGACCCAAGACAATTCTGAGGGATTTAGCAAAAAGAATGCTACCCACATTCAGAGGAAGAATTACAGGAGAGGAAACAGAAGAAAAACAACTGCTTGATCACTTGCGTTGATGAGGATATGATTGGGGATGTAGACCTGAAAAGACCACACCAATGAAAATATCAATAATATGTAAATAAGTCTTTACTGACCACACACGTGAAAATCAGTGGAAATGCATGTTAGTTTGGGGGGGGGATGAGTTTGAGGGGGTGAAGGGTAAAGTAAAAACATGAATTATGTAACGATGGAAAATTTTTCTAAAAATAAAAAAATTAATAAAAACACTCCTTAAATTATTTTTCAAAATTCTTAAGTTACTTTCTCTTACTGTTTAAGATGTGTGAAAATAAAGACAGCCTATGACAAAAGTGTAATAATAAATGAGACCCAGTAACCAATGAATGTTAGAGTGGGAGAGAGAGAGAGTCTATGAGGTGAGACTCTCTTCTAGCTCTCCCCTCGCACCAATGTACTCTGGGAGACTTTGAGGGGGAGTCACCCTGAAAGTGAGTGACCTGGATGGCTGTGCTGTCCCATAGGAGTTGGGGACAAGACTTCCCTATAAGATGAGGTATGGGTTACCCCGATCTGATTTTGAATGAGGGCAGAGTTCATGCAAGCCTCCCCTAAGGTCAGTCAATTTCACAGTGGATGGTCTGTCCCCAAGATGGAGGCACCTAGACCAAGCTGTGGTTCCCCTCTCCCTCTTTGTCTCTCAGGCACTCTAAAATGCTATCTGACTAATGAATGGCCTTTATTAATCTCAATTAATGGATTGGGGAATGGGGTGAAAGGCAGAGGGATTTGGGGTGTCCTTTTCTCTATTCCTATAGAGTTTGTCCCTTAGGTGGGAAACTTAATGGCTCTCACTTCTAAGCCTCTTCCTTCACCCCTACTCTTTCTGTTTTTATCCTTTTCTTAATTATAAGTTTTGACTGAAAGGGGGACTGTCAGCAAGGTTGGGTAATGGGAGAAGGAGACCAAGAGATTGCTCCCAAAATCGAGTTCAAAACTTAGCTGACTCTATGGTTGAAGTCTTGATGGGTGAGAGGCAATGGGATGCCTTTAACCATGGAATCAGTGTTCAATGTCCAAAGAAAAAACCTCAGGAAGCTCTCAGGACTGGATCTGAGCTGGGATGTCCTCCTCCTCTCTCCTTTCCTTCCACCAGAGAATTTGCTCCAGCAGCCCTTCTCTTCCTTCTTCCTCCCGAGAATTTACTAGAATTCTCTCTGGTCTCAGCTGTCACCAACTGTGACCAATTGTCAGCCACTCCTTCTCTGGCTCCTTTTGTCCCATCCTCTTTACACAAATCCCATCCTTACAGTATCCTGGTTTTGTATCGTGAGACTTTTTCCAAAAGTCCCACTTAATTTATGTATCACTATTTCCTATTTCTATCTTATGTTCCTCCTCCCTCCAAAATAATAAATCTTTATCTTGTCTTACCACTATACTAATTTTCTATCTATTCCTATTCTAAGACGGGTTTTGGAGAGGTTGGTAGGGGAAGAGGGTTGCAATTTATATAGCAGTATTTACAGTGTACAAAACAATTTTGTAACAAGAAAAAATTTCCATTGAACACAATGTCTAAGTTTACAGTGTAACAAATTTGCTTATCCTTAAAATCTTCTAAGTTATTTTTTAACACATCTATGATTTTAACATAATTTTAATTCGTTTCTACTTTTAAAATATAAGTTTATCAAGTAATGCAATACAATCATCTTATTATTCCTAGCTGTTATCAAATTTTGTTTAAACTACCTATGTTTTAAATGCAACGTTAGTTTTTATATAGATAATCTATTTTAGTATGTTAATATTCTTAGTTATCTATCAAACAACACATATTTTTTTCTTATCCTTTCCCTGCACTAATTCGCTAAAAATTTTTTAACTTCCCTAGTCCTTTCTGCACTTTCCCTATGTCTAATGTCCAAATTATCTGCTAAATTGTTAGTGTACTACAGTATCTACATGGTTAGGGACTATTATTTAAAATTCTACTCTACTTTTCCAACATATGTTACATATATATATATATATATAATTTACATTATTTACCCTATTATACATTTGTACAAGCATTAGTTCTGCATATGGATGTTAACTAGACAAGAAAATTGCTTGATCTTCTTATGTGGTTAAAATCTTATGGAACTTACAACTATTTACATTATATATATATATATATATATATATATATATATATATATATATACACACACATTTTTTATTTTCACAACCTTCAGACACTCACTTATTTACACAAGGTTTTGACTAGATATTAGTTTTGTGTTGTGTTTTGTGTTCTCTTTATGTACTATGCATGCAAAATATTCACTCTTGTTTTCAAAGTTGTCAGTTTTCTTCAATTTGTCTGTAGATTTCTCTTGTATCTTGTTGCTATGTACTGTGGTTGCATTATCCCTAAAGCGTGAGGTTAATTTGTGCTTTTGTGCTATTGCCGCACCAGTCTTACATAAATTGCCTTACATAAATTTGTATTCTTCTTTGTGCAATTGTCCGTTTTTTGCCAAGTTCAAAGGAGATTTGTGCAGGCATCTTTTCTGGATCATCCTGATTCAGTGTAGGTTTTTACAGGCAAATAGTCCATTTTCTGGTTTCAAAGCATTAACAGACTTCTTTTTCTGAAAAAATTTTCTTGAAGAAAATTTTAAGGCTTGGATTTTTAAAAAATACAATCCCCCCTGAAGAGAGTGTTTAAAGAGGAAACACCCAGATCAGCTCAGAATACATCTTTGAGTTATGGGGTGTATGAGTCAATTATCAAAAGAAAAACCAAAAACGCAAGACAAATATCAAAAATTCAAATATGTAAAATTTTTAAGAAAACAAGAATAAATTCATAATAGGTCCTTGTATTAGGGTCCAATTGAAGTAAAGTCTGTACCATAAATCTGTAAAACAAAATGCAGTAATACTGCACTTACCCATTGGAAGCAAAGACTACAGCAAGTTTACATATCATAAGAGAAAAAAGGAGTAGATTTTTATATAAAAGGGAAATGTCATTCTGTGGTCTGATTTTGCTTCATTCTCAGGGATAGGGGAGCCACAATGATGATGGCCAACCTTCGGTATTCAACTGGTAGTGTAGCACAAAGAGTCCTATGACAACATATGTTAAGCATTGCAACTTCGAGTCTCACACTATGTTCAAGTCCTTTAGTATTGGCATAGAAGTTCAACAATCCTTTGGATTGGTATGGTCTTTTTTGACCTTGTGCTCCATAGCACTATATGTTGGCTCTATTGTTCCCTTCTTCTGGAATCAGACAGACTCATTAATCACAGTCTTGTATTTTAAGTACAAGGAATTTTTAAAAAAGCAAGAAAAAAATGAAATGTTTCTATAAAAGTAAAAGGAAATAGCAAAATAAAGTTTCAGGAATTCAATGTGTTCCCAAAATGGTGTCCCCTTTTTTATGGACTATTATCTCCTATGCATGTGACATTTGAAAAAATCTATGAACTCATGAATACTTGTTGCAAGTTCTACAGATGTAGCAAATCTTTCAACCTTGGCTGAGATATTTTTAACAAATTCTGTTACTACCATAATTCCAAAATGTGGCAGAGAAGCCCAGAAAAAACAAACAAACAAACAAAAAACTCTGTACTATTGTTGAAAACCCTTTTTGGGGTCTAAAATGTCACCAGGAATTGAGATCATTCTGGTGGAGAAGTAGAGTAAAATAAACTGAAGGGTTAAAACAAACAAAATATACAGAAAGGTATTTAGGCTTCCTGGAGATGCTCCCTCTTGGGAGCCATCCAGGGGTACCATACCCTAGGAACATCTTCCCAGCTCCTCTGGTATGAGACTATTCTATATCTCATCCATTACATTTTATAAATGTGGAGGTGGGGAATATATAATAATCACTTCAGCTTCTAAATGAACTTTTACCTCTTGTTACAAAGAACTCAGAGGCAGGCAAATGATCAGTGGATGCTACTAAATATCTAAAAATTATTTCCGAAGGCTCCTTAAAATCAATTGAGATATTTAGCTCATTAAATTATCTAAAGATTGTTAATACAGGTTGTAACCAGTTCTATAGAGTCCATCCATCATATATGTGAAAATTAACAACCAAAATTAAATCTTAAAACAATCAGTAAATGCTATATAGATGAAAGGATTGGCACTGTGTGCCAGAGTCCTATTATGGAGGGGAAACAAAACTGAAAAGAATTAATCATTAAGAAAACAATGGAGTCTGAAAAGACTTAAAAAGTCACTTCCAGAATCATTAAATTTACTTCTCCTCCCCAATATCATCATCCATCTAGATTTGCTTTGGTCACACCTCTGGGAATCCCCATACTGGCACTGAGCATAGTGTGGACAAACCCCATATTGGATGTGTTGTAGATTATTCAGACTGTTTGTCAGTCTTCTCTTAAAGAGAGATAGATGGATGGCCACATATCCTGCTATCATAAGCATACCCAGGAACAGTGTTAAGTGTATCCACTGTGATATATTCTCTGGATTATGAACCAATTTAAATACCAAAAAAAAAAAATAATGATGTTCCAGCTTGGGAAATGCTATCAAAAATCATTTTGGGGGCAGCTGGGTAGCTCAGTGGATTGAGAGTCAGACCTAGAGATGGGAGGTCCTAGGTTCAAATCCAGCCTCAGACACTTCCCAGCTGTGTGACCCTGGGCAAGTCACTTGACCCCCATTGCCCACCCTTACCACTCTTCCACTTAGGAGCCAATTCACAGAAGTTAAGGGTTTAAAAAAAAATAAACAAATAAATAAGTAAATAAAGTCTATGTTAAAAAAATCATTTTGAATGGTTTTCTTAACATGTTTAAATTTAAATATTAGATTGTTTGTAATTCTAGTTTTTGTCAATAGATGATGCTATTGAGTAGGTTTTCCCCATAGGTAGGGGTTAAGGTCAAGGTGTGAGAATTCACAAGTAAGGGTGTGGTTCCTTTAAGTATTTAAGGGATGTAGTCCCCTTAAGTATGCCACAAGATTTAATTAACTTTGGGTGAAGGGTAGGCTAGGAATCTTTTGTTTGAGGCTAAGTATAGGATTAAGTATCCTTAAGTATAGATTAAGATTAAGTTTTCCCATGGCTAGGGGTTAATTCCTCTGGCAACCACCTTTTAATATATTGAACCCATAAAACCCCTTCTTCCCCCTTACATTTTGGCAGACCACATAGGTTGTGCTGTTACTCTCAATCTTCTGATTTTCTTGCCTCTTCTTTTACTCTGTAAACCTCAACACGGCTGAAAGAGGTATCCATGTGTTTTCCTAAGTACGTGTTTTCTCTTTTGGACAAAATGTAGCTTTTCTGAGGCAAAAGGGGTTTTTTCAGGAGTAAAACAAGGTAAAACTGGTTAATTTCAACTTTAACAATTACTTTTTTTAAAAACAAAACTGAGCTAAGCTCAATGGCTTTTTTTCCCAGTTTTTCCAGGGATTTTTTTACAAGATGAAATTGTTTGAGGCACAGAAGTAGAGATGCTTTCCCTCTGAGAGGTTTTAAAAAGCTTTTCTCTAGGTGTAGCCCACAGTTAATTAAGAAATAAGCAGCCTGTTTGTTGCCAGTAAGGCAAACTAGCCAGCTGAGAGATATAATCCTTCCCAAAATCTGAGGATCGGCTAATACTCTCTCCAGGGTTTTTCCTGGCATGGGAGGGGGTAGTTTGGGAACCAATCCCCAGGCAGGGTTTTAGGACCCAGCCTCTAAATTTCAAATGGCTGTGTGCTATTTATTCTAAGGTAAAAGTAAAAAAAAATTGAACTTACCTCTTTCAGCTGTGTTGAGGTTTACAGAGTAAAAGAAGAGGCAAGAAAATCAGAAGATTTGAGAGTAATGGCACAACCTAAGTGGTCTGCCAAAATGTAAGGGGGAAGAAGGGGTTTTATGGGTTCAATATATTAAAAGGTGGTTGCCAGAGGATTGAACTATTATCAGTCCTCAATTAAGAATGATCTCAAGTCAAAATTGACTTTTTATAGAAGTTTATTTACAAATAAGAATGTTGAAGGTAGGGAAATTAAGAGAGAGAAACTCTGGCCCAGATCAGAGGCTGGACCAGGTAAGAATTTAGAGGCCCAGCAGAGGGGCACAGAGGTTAATTAAACAAGGCTTCTAGCCACAAGGCCTTTTACAATTAGAGAGGCAAGAGAGGCCTCCCTGAGGGTAGAGACTCCAGAAACGCCAAGGGAAGAGAAAGAGAAACTTACCCACATGATAATTCAAAGGGAAGCAGTCAGAGGTCCCACCAGAGTCTCAGCATTCCAACACTCCTCCATGAACCAGAAGAGGTCCTTAACAGATGCTCTCTTCCACCAAAGACCTCAGCTGACTGAGGACATTCTCCTTTTAAAGGGGTCACTTATGCATCACTTCCTGTTCCTCCCTCCTAATTTGCATGTCCAATCACAATCATAGTACTGCCTACAGGGCAGTCAGTTGACTTTAGCACACTTAGATTATGGACCTCCCAGAATTAGAGGTGTTCTTACCTTTGTTGATTAAATATAAAAATGGGCAGTGTAGACTTATCACAAAAGAGAGGTATAAGATGGAAAGTTGGCTTTTAGAAACTGACATTGGAACATGCCAAAGTATTTTGGAGAAAGTATTCTAGAAGCCAAGGGGAGAGAAAGAAGGGTTAACCAATAGACAACTGGTATGTGATCTTTGGTCTTGGTCTTGGACTGCCATTTGGATCATGGTCCTACCCAAGCAGAGGGAGGTAGAGCTGCTTCTAGGAACTTTTCCTATCTCAAGTCTTTGAAGAACAAAGGACAACCCTCCAATCCTTCCCAGTGGTTTCTGATCAGCTGAAGAGCAGTTTGGAGCATATCTGATTAACCCTGCTGTCTATGAGTATGTGCCAACTTGCCTGGGCTTTATTTGAAGTAAAGTTGGGCTTTGGGTTCCAGGTCAAACTCTGCAGAGTGAGCTCTGTCATTCTGAGCCACTGTTAACAAACCCTGAAACCAACATTTTGGAAGTAAAAGGAGGATTTTAGCCAGGCAGATCTTAGACAGAATTTTGGGTGATTTAGTTAGATCAGGGAGTGTCAGCTAGCTTCAAGTAACCAAAGAGTTTTGTCTTGCAACAAATGTAGCAGATGGGAGCAAGAGAAAAAATGTAGAAGTAGGGACCCCTCATTTCCTAATCCTTACCTCCTAATTTATTTTTAATTAAAGAGCTAATTTCTATATGTCTAAATATCTCATTGGTTTCAGGGCCTTGCACATTTCTGGCTCAGTGAATGAAAGTGGGCATCTGCTTCACTTTCACTAGTAACAGTCAAGATACCCATAAAATTACAGTTGAGTATCTAGACCAGTGATGGGCAAATTATGGCTGCACGCCAGATGTGGGCCCCCCCTGAAATGTTCTATAGGGCTACATGACATTACTCCTAATCTGACGAATGCAATGAGTAGGATAAATACAATGAAACTTTGAAAGAGTTGCCTTAGAAACAGACTGACAGATGAGCATTTCCTTTCCTTTGACCCCCTCTTTAAAAAGTTTGCCCTTCACTGATCTAGACAGTTCCCTACACTAAATTAACGCCTTGGTCCCCTTTCAGTAACCTGTTTTTTTCAATTTGAACTCATGAAGATGAGTCTTTTTGCTTCTGATCCAGGTGTTTTATCCAATGTATTGCCTACCTGCCCCACTTTATTATTAGAAGATATTATCCTCATTTACAGATTATGAAACTGATACAATGGAGGTTAAAAACTATATATATTGAAAAGTCACCAATACAAGAAAACCTGAATTTAAATCCAGCCTTGGATTTCTATAGACTTGGAGTCCATGCTTGGATTTGTCAGAAGTCAGATGGTGAGGAGAGAAAACTGAATGACAGATTTGACCTAACATA
Organism: Gracilinanus agilis; assembly: GCF_016433145.1. Taxonomy (NCBI): domain Eukaryota; kingdom Metazoa; phylum Chordata; class Mammalia; order Didelphimorphia; family Didelphidae; genus Gracilinanus; species Gracilinanus agilis. The sequence continues at coordinate 542,676,990 of NC_058132.1, read as the reverse complement.
GTTGTAAGACAACTTGGAGTGGTCAGTAATACATCCATCAGCTGCAATGAATTTGAAAGGAATTATAATAAAAAGAACAACATCTAGCATTCATACAGTGTTCACTATGTGCCAGGCAATATGCTAAACACTACAATTATTTTTTCATATGATCCATACAAAGAGCTTATAAGGTTGGTGCTTATTATTAGGAAGGATTATCCCCATTTTACAGATGTAGAAAATGACAGAAAAAAAAAAAGGTTAAATGACTTGCCTAGGGCCACAGTTTACTAAGTATATGAGGCTGGATTTAAATTCAGGTTTTCTTGACTCCAAAATTAGCAGTTTGTTCACTGGACCACCTAGATGCCTAAAAATGAACTCATTGGGGTGAACATTTGGTAGAAACTGCTTTAAGTTCAAAGCCACTCTTCCCGGGAACTGAGGAGAAATAAAGACATGACCCACAACTGTTGCTCTGTGAATTATTTTCTTTCTTTAAATTTGTAATATTGCAGGTAACCAACAAGTCTCAAACCTATCAATGAATTAGGGGTACATTTACTCTAGGCATAGAAAAACTTGCCCTGGTGGAAGAGACTGATAAAAAACAGTTTATTCCAATGGCCACAAAAGTGGTGGAAGAACGTGTAGTGGAACTATTAGAGTTCCTCCCCAGCTGTGTGACCCTGGGCAAGTCACTTAACCCCCATTGCCTAGCCCTTACCATTCTTCTGCCTTGGAGCTAATATACAGTATTGACTCCAAGACGGAAGGTAAGGGTTTTATTAAAAATAAATAAATAAATCTTCGATTGCTATATGTTGGAATTTTTTGTTTTTACTTTTTGAATTATAATATTTAAAAATTTGTGTGTGTGTGCCTCTAAATAAATGTTGATGTCAGGGTTCTAACTCTGAGAGAACAAGGGAGGTAGGGAGAGAGAGAGATACAAAAGTAGGGCCAGATAGAGGCTATGAATAAACTCTGTTAAAACAAAGAGGCAAGCTTTTATAATGAGAGAGTTTATTAGGCAATTAGATCCATTCATCAAGATATATACATATACTGGGAAACATCTACCTGTAAGATGACATAAAGATTTTTGTTTATGGAGGGCTGGTACAAGAGCTCTAAAACTTTCCCAGAGAGAGAACAAAAACATCTCTAGAGACTTACAAAAGCACTCCAGGAACAAGCCTTAAAAACATTCCAGAAAAGACACTTGCTGCTCACTAAAAGAGCTCAGCTTTGTACGCGACCTTTGGCTGAGAGTAGTAGTGTCTCTCTGTGAGGTTTGCTTATGGCTTCTCTTCTGGGTCAGACAGCCCCTTACAAATAAATATTCCCTTTTTAATAATATATTTAGGATATATTACTTGGATGAGATCATCAGAACAATGATTTATGTATGGTCACATTTGTAACTCATTGTTTATTAACAAATTCCTCCCAAAAGAGCTTATGCAAAATTATAGAGCTATCAACAAGAAAAGAGGGACAGGTAAGTAACAGAGTAGTTACACATCAACTTCAAACCTAGTCTCAGTCATTTCCTGGCTGTGTGACCCTGGGCAAATCATTTAACTGCTTTTTTTCTGGCTCTTGCTCTTCTTAGAGTTGTTATTAAGATAGAAAATGAAGATGTTTTTTAAAAAGTACATGTAGCAGATTTTAAAGCAAGGGTCTTTCAGACAATTACAAAATATAAAACCGTAATAATAGCAATCATGTTAACTCCTTGAATTTGTAATTTACTACATGGAATTTATCATAAAACAATAATGAAATGATTAGAAAATAATAAGCTAAGGTTTGAACCGCACCTTTTTCATTCAAGTTTTGACTATGCTTCTGATTTAGTAAGGTTTTTAAAATGGGGATCTAATTTGTATGAAACAGCTGCATATTTTTAATAAGCTGGGATCCTCTTTTTACTACCTCTGGGCTTGGCCTTTTAGGATTACTTTATGTATAATCAAGTTTAATGTAAGAAAAGAGTTTCACTGATTTATTTGTTTTCATTTTTATTGGCAGAACATTGGAGAAGAAAAATAATGTTGGTTTTTTTTTTATATAATCTGTGATAGTTCTGCAAGAATTTAGTTAATCTTAAGTTACAGATGAAACCCAAATTCGAGACAGACTTAAATTTTAAAAAATTCCTGTCTAATCAAACTCTTTAGTTTTCAATATTTGAGAAATCTAATCAAACTTCGTTTTTTTAGTATTGTACATTAATCTTCAACTATGTTATTTAATTTCAAGTATGTACATAGAAAATTACAGAAAACAAAAAAAACATACTTATTAGCCTTCTACATATTTTTAAAAATATGTATATTGTCCACTTGAAATAACTTTAATTGATATTTTCCTTGCTGATGAAACATATGCATCACATTCATTAAAGATTTATATGTAAATGTTTTTAAGTTGAGAAGTCCACTAAGTACATATGCAATTTTTCTTTAAATCTTTTGAAAATAAAATAAACAAACTTGATAAGCATAAATCAAGTTTTTATGCACATTTCCATTATCTAAATGATTGTTTGAATTTCAATAAAGTATCATCACTAATTTTACATAAAAATCTATCAAATTAGACATTAGTTATAGTGTTGAGAGGACATTATACACAGATTTCATGTGAGTCTTTGGATTGGAAATTTTCATCATTAATATTATATAAAGAGAAACATTTAATAGAAAAATGGAATTCAGGAAAATTTAAGACCCACTTTAAAACAAGATCATTTTGGTAGTGATTTTTTTAATCATTCAAAAATATTTATTAAGCATTTACTACATTCAAGGAAATGTGATAAAATGCTAGATATGCAGACACAAAATAAGTTAATGGCATTCTTGGAATACAGTTATGCTCCCAAGGTGTAGTCAAGCAATTCATAATATATTTTGACCTTAGTTATCTGAGCATTTCTTGAGACATTTGTTAATATTTTCATATTTCGAGTAAGAGTTGCAAAGTCATGTTCTATTTTTAAGTCCTAAATTTAAGATGGATGAGAATTGATAAAGTAGGAAAGATAAAGAGAAATAGAACTTGATTCTGTACTGAAAAATGACTAGTCAAATCAACTTGAAAACTCTATAGAGAGTGTAAATGGTAAAAGAAATGAGAAGGGAAAAAAAGAAAAAAATCAGTTTGGATATTGAGGTGACACTCTTTACAACTAAAGACAACATTTAAAAAAATTATCATATAACATTTGTATTATTTAGGCAGCTATTTTAATATTGGTAGGTTAACTATGGATTTCTCATAGAGTACTCTAGAAATATATCAAATATGCAATCAATTTAATGAATGAATGTAACAGAACTTAGATGTCCAAATCTCTGTCCTTTAGTTCCTAAAATGTCTGGCTTGATAATGCAAGTTATCAGAAAATTATAAAATCTCAGCATCATTACAGAGTAGATTTTTAAAATATCACCATTATATTTGTCAATAAATGCTTTCCATTTATATACCTATGCTGAATCAAATTTAGAAAAAAGTTAAGAAATGAACATTATTTTTAAGAATAAAAGTAGTAGGAATATATGAGGTATTGTGAGTGAAAAATCCCCTACCCCCTTATATGAAGATTAGATTAGAATATAAGCAGTAGTATTGAGTTAATTATAATTGTAATTCTAAGATAGTTAAATAATGTTAGTATCAATGATGATTTTAGTAGGCCTTTTGTGATTATTTTAGTATAAGTATTAAAGTTTTGAAATAAGTAAATAACTGCTTTAGCATAGGTAATCATTGTTAGTATATCTATTTCATAGATTTTTTGTAGGGATCAAATTTCAGCTAGATAGTGCAATGAATAGAGCATTGTGCCTGGAATCAGGAGAATTAAGTTTTTTTAGGGTCTCAAACATTTACTAGCACCTGTGTGACCTTGGGCTAGTCATATGAAACTTTATTCGCTTCAGATTCCTCATCTGCAAAATTGGGATAATAATAGTATCTCCCTTGCAGGATTGTTGTGAGGATCAAATAAAGAATAATTTAAGATGTTTATTTCAATACTGGGTATATAGTAAGTGCTTTATAAATGTTAGCTAATATAACTATCATTTAATGAATTAAGATATGTAAAGATTTTTACAGAATTATGTAAACTAGCTAGTAGTAATAGTAATTGTAATTGTAGTAGTAGTTGTACCACAGCAGCAACAATAGCAGTATCAGAAGTCATAGTTGTAGTCATAGTAATGGTAGTAGTAACTAGTAGTAATTGTAGTAATACTTGGAGGAAGAATTGAAGTAGAGGGAGGCATATTATAATGTGACAGTCTGCCATTTAAATAAATGGAAATGTGTGAACAAAAAGAAAAGTTTAAACATTCTATGAATGGATTTAAATCTTTGTAATATGAATTAATTCCTTGAATCAACTAATTGATACCTATTTTTCATTACTTTTCCATTTCTGCCCATATTATCTTGTAAAAATGTTTTCTTAAAACCAATATTTCCCATTCATGGATACACACACACTCACACACACACACTTTTTTCTGAATATATGTATATTCAAGAAAAAATAACAAAGTCATGCCTTTACATCTCTCAGTATTCAATATTTAAATGACTGGCTACAAATTCCAGTGTAGAAAACCTTTCTTAAATCTATATTTTCCTAGATACTAACTTATCAAAGATGAAATACTAATACTACTTCATTATCTTGGCTGATGCTAATAAAGAAAAATGTTCAATGTAGCTTTTTTCTTTTGAGAACTTAAAGAATATGATTGGCATAGTATTAACTGCAGGTTATTTTTTAAATAAAAATAAGTCACAAGTTTCTTCTATAAAGGCCTTTGGTAGGACATTTATAAAATGAAAACTCTAATTTATTTTCAACAAAAAAGCCTTTAGAAATACTGTTCACTCTCATTTTAATTATTGCTCTCTGTCCAGACTTACAGAGATTTAAAATATTATTCCTCTTAAATACCTTCAGTTCTGACAGGTGTCATACACTGAGTTATCTATGAAAGGTGTTGCCAACACTTTGGTGGTAAGAATGCAATAAATCAAGTTGCTATTACAATCACATGTGCTATCATGGTTCTTATAAAATTTATGTAAGCTATCAAAAAGTAATGCCTGCCTCTTAAGAATAATCTTTTCATAATGTCACATATTGATTTTATTATACAAGGTTATATTTAAGTACCAAAATATCACAAAAAACAAAATTAACAACTCATCCATATCAATCAGATATTTTCCATGTTTTTATTCCATTAAATCTTATGTTTCTATATCATCTTCATTTCCACAGCTTTTCAGGATGATTACTGGTGACTCTTATTGAATTAAAATTCAGGACAAGCACTACATTAAATTAAACATTCAACCGAAATTAAAGGAAGGGTAGACATCAGAATTTGAGAAACTAATGAGATTTAGAGATTATTTTTACCTCTTCTTTTATGAGCCTTGCCATCTTGCTCACTATTAGAATAAGCATATCTACATGAGATCAAGACCAATAACAAGCTGTAGAGAACATACTATTTTCAGTGAAATCTAACATGGAATCAATTGATTGTATTCTTCTTGAGAACAGAAACTGTCTTTTACGTTCCTTTATATACCCATTGATTGATACAGTGCCACTAGCCTAGAAGGTGCTTGATGAATATGGGTCAACTCAGTGACTTCAAAATCAAAAGTCAAAACTCCTCAAAGTGGAAGAAGATATAGTACCTCAAATTTTTAACATAAGGCTAGATAAATGTGTATATGGTGAATAAAAAATTTTAGAAATGTCTGCCTGAGAACACTCCAAAAATTACATAAAGGTTTATCATTATATAAAGATTCATTAAATTATATTAGGAATAGGTCTCTTTATTTGAAAATATATTTTTGAAGTTTAATCATGGCAAGGCATTGCAAAACTGTATGTTCGTGTAAATTTTTGGAGTTCATATTTAAGTTATGCAATATATGATGACTTAAAAGGCAATAAATAAATTATATAAAAAACAAGATCTGTGGATCTGTGAATTTGGGATCATAATGAGAGAGTGTGTCAGTATTGATAAATGGGATTCCATAAGTACTTCTATGAGATTTTATAGATATGTATATAGAGGCAAGGAGATGATGATGATGAAGAAACATAGATAGATTACAGATAATTAATTGAAAGAATAAACATTTTGAAACACATAAAACATATATTGCTATCTTCTCCTACATCTAATTTTGTGGATATTTTGCTAATATGACTGGTGGTTGCAGTGACTAGACACAAAAAGAAGTGATCTAATATGTAGTAACATTTTAATTAAACAAAAATATTAAAATATTTTCATTTTCACAGTAGGTCATATTTCTACTACACATGAGCACAGTGAAAGAGGTCTTCAGACATTGATAATGAGGCTTTGACTGGAAGAGCACTTTGGAATCATTGTAGAATGTGAAGTGGGAAATTGGTTACTACTGTGTCTCAATGCAAGAAGACAACCAAAATCCATCCAATTGGAGCCTGACCTTTGAACTGAGCCCACATATGTGTCAATTAATAGCCCTATTGCTTTATTTTCAGTAAAGGATGATAAATCCAGTATGATGTGAGAAGGGAACCTGCAACTAGATCGTGATCCAGGGAAAGCATCAATAAGAGGACATACGGAGAATAGAATATTATAGAATGAAAAAGAAGGTTAAATCTTTGATGCCCAGGAATGCAATAGGTTTTTCATATTAAGCACTAAGAGGAATAAACAGGGTCAGGAAACCCGGACTGAATTCTGTAGTTCTTCCTCTGAACAAGTACATGATTTTTGGGTGGCTGATGAAGGCTAAGTCTAGCACCAGGCTATTGAATCTTCAGTCAGAGATAAGTCCAGATCTATATTGCTCAGATCTAATTTTTCAGTGCTGAGAAAAGGATTGTAGGACTCTAATTTCAGTTTGTACCAAAATATTTTGGTATGACAAAATTTTATGCATCCATGTTTAAGCTATTTGTAAGATCCTGGAACATAATAACAATAAATACCACAAGAAAGAGGTAGTACAACCAAAGACAATATAAAACAAGATCAAATAAAGAACAAATATTCCATTCATAATTGTGTAGAGTTTGATAGAAAAACCAAACCAAAACAAAACAAAATTTAATGTCAGGATGTAAAGCTTGAAGAATGAGCAATTAAAAAGAAGCAATTCTACCATAAAATATATATTATGGAGAAAGGACACTCCATACAAACCCATAAGGAGTTTGAAAACAAAACATCTACAAGCAAAGCATGAAAGTAAGACAGAGTCTGGGCACAAATTCAATTAGAATTCCTGGAAGGAAGCTAAAATGATTTTTATTATTTAATATCATTGCTAGAATAAACAATTGGAAAGGATATAAATATGCTAGACAACAAAGAAAAAAGAATGAAAGCTGTAGAAATGAAGAAATAAAGAAATAAAAGCTGTAGAAATAAAGAAACAAAAATAAACAGCTAAGAAGGAGAGGAACATTCTCATCTGAACAAGAGATTTCTTAAAATTAAGGGCTTCCTGTCCAGGAATGGTGGAGGAAAGGTGGGCTTATGAGAGCTCATCTACCTCACCTAACTGTGGAGAAGGAGTTTACCCATAATTCATCTTTGAAGGTATTCTATTTAACTGGGAAATATCTAGAAAAGGACCTGACTATGCCTGCTGTGCTTTTCAAAAGCCTTTATCTAAAAAATCCTGTCAGATCAACTTTGAGGTTTTACCACAGGGGTCAGACCCCCTGGGGTGAACTTAGCTGTTGGAGTTAATGCATAATTTTTTTTTTGGAGACTTTTGGGGAATAAATCAAACCAAGTACTGAGGGTCATAGATAGTTAGCTTAGTCAGTTTGGGAGCTACCTAGATAGAAACAGGGAGTTAAGTTAGCTGGAAGAAATAGAAGGCTCCCTCTTGTGAGGGACATAGAGGATTGTGGATAATTCGCTAGATCCCTTAGAGTTAGAGACTCCTTGTTCTGATCCTCAGTTTGTATTCCATCTTAAAAATAAAAAGAGATACTGTTTTTATAACTATTGGCTCCAAGACGTTTGTGCAACTGGCCCAGTAAGAGAAAGTGATTCAATTTCGCTCTCACTGGAGGTTAGAATACCTTGCTGGGTATTCAGGGGGAATCCCTGAGTGGATCTGCCACTATCCACACCTGTGAGTCTCTCCATCCATATATATATGTATATACATATATATACATATATGTATATACATATATATGTATTTTTTTAGATAACCAACATTGTAAGACTTATGGATTCTTACAAATTCAATATCCAAACCTGATTTTAGAAAACTGATAATGGGGAAAGATGTCTACCTGCTCATGGTGAGCTGGTGGTCTCAATATGTAGTCAGACATATATCTTTATATATCCAGTGCGACAATTTGTTTTGCTTGTTTACTTATGTTTCTTACCAGAATACATTTTTTCCTTCTTTTTTGGATAGGGGAAGAGAGGATAGAATAATAAAATCTTATTAATGCATAAAAAGTTGAATAATCTTATTAGTAAAAAATACTAAGAAGACTGATTTAAAAAGTCTTTAAGAGTTATTTTAATATTAGACTGTCTTTTGAATGGAAAAAATAAAAAACATTCTAATTGTTATATTGCTCCTATTATTACTGCAACTTTTAAGTATGAATGAAATACAAGAAGCATCTCTTCATCGAATCAATCCCCATATGTCAATGTAAAGAATTACTTAATTATTGATGTCATAACTAAGAGGAGTTATATGTCACATTAAAAATCATCAATCCACAGGCACTTTCTATCTTGATGGTGTGTAAAATTTACATTCTTAAAATGATCTATCTTTTCAACAAGAGTTTTCAGTTTAAATATCTCACATTCTTAGTAGACATTTCTATCCCATTTGGTATAATGGCTTTAATAAAATGAAGTTGTCTTAGTATGGCGCTTTTCCTTTCCCTAAGTTGTTCCATTATCTTTATTTTTTTAATTTTTTAATTCTTAATCATTGAGTAATATGAAAAAATGAAGCCACGTGCTATAAACTATTAATTAAAAAAACATTAAGTTCTTTAATGTAAGTTAAAAAAATGTAAGGAATATAGGTGATACAAGATTGTGAAAATTTAAATATATTTGCATTTGATTAATTTCATAGACAATGGAAAAATTCTGAAGTAATTAAAAACTCCTATCATAAGAAATTAAATAATAAAGTATTTTTATTGTAGAGATAATTGATATATAATGAAATAAAACCTGGCAACTGCTGATTTCTTTGGGGTATGCATAGTATAGATAACTCCACATCTGCTTTGGATATAGACTTCCTTACATGTGGGTGCTCTTTTAGCAACTAGCCAGTTAGAACTATAAGAACTAGTGCCTGAACCTCTCCATTTTAAACATAGCTTTGTAACTTAGCTCAAAACAAGTGGTTGATGGGGCTTTTAAAGGTCCTGGCCAATTCTATTTTTTCGAGTTCATCAATCCCCTCAAGCCCTATTTGTGGGTTGTAGTCTTTTAACTCTTTTCTCTAATAGGTGTGTTTAGTGTTAATATATCTAGTCATAATCTTTGTTTAAAATCCTCATCCCTAGAAAATGTATTTTCATTCATAGAGATAGTTTTCACTCTGTATATGGCAAACAAAAGCAAATTGTTGGGGAGGGATATTATAAGTATTATATAGGTATTGTAAGTAACCAAACTATTCTGAAAGCAATGTTAGGGCAAGGATCTTAGTTTTATAAAATTTTGTATTGATTCAATATCTAGTATATAGGGGTTTAGAATGAAAATGAACAAGATTTTAAGTATTTTTCATATTCCTGCAATGAAAATTTGGCTCATAAGCCTCTTATTTTTCAAATAAAGTATTCTATCAGAATGGCCAATTCCTCTAAAACAACTCAATTCAATTAAATCAGCATTTATAAAATGCCTACTATATGAGAGGCTCAAAAAATACATCTTCCTTGTTACCTAATGTCCTTGAGCTTTATTATTATTTTTGTGGTTGTTATTTATATTTTTTCCTCTTATTCCAAGGACTCATTTACTCACATAAACCTTAGACAAGTTTAGTAAGTATTCTATATACTTCTACTTTTAGTCTCTCAAGGCTAAACTATAAAATAGGTAATAGTTTGTTTTTGCCTTATAACCACAAACTGTGAGGATTGAAGCTCACCAATGTAAGAAGCCAAATCTCTCATTCTCCTATATAAATATTTGTGAAAAAAATATTCAGAGCCAAAAAAAAAGAAAGTCAAGATCGTTGTCTCTTCTACCTGCTAAATCACAATCATGGCTCTATACAAATCTTATGTCCTTATTTGAAGGGGTTCTGAACCTCATCTCTTATAACACCCTCCTATCCTATTTTTACCCCTCATTGCCTTTAATAAGAATGGCCAAATGGCTAAGGTGATGCTATTCCATTGTGCTCTGCATATATCAATTCATTTCCCCATCTTTGTCCTTAGATTTTGTAGACGGTAACAGTGATACTTTGAGGTAGGTGTAATTTTCCACATTTTATTAATCTGTGTTGGTAAAGATTTGGTACTTGTGCCCTAAAAGTATGGATGGGGCTGCTCCATTCCCCCTCTCCGCTGTGCCTGAGGACATTTTTGCAAGTCCCACCCCTCTGTCCAACAGACTGGTATTAGTACTTCCTCCCTCTGCTCTCTAGGGTAATGAGGAGGCCAGGGGATCTCACAGGCAGCTTGAAGGTGCAGTTTGGGCACTGGGTCTCTAGAAGGTTTTCCACTGCTGTTATGGATAATTATACTAAGACTAAAATAGGTTTACTTATCTTTCCTGGGTCATATAACTAATAAGTATCTAAAGTTTGACATGAACTCAGCTCTTAATGAGTTTTTATTTTTTTATCTACCTGACTTATCCCCACAAATATAACTGCAAAAATCCCTAGAACAAATTGTATAAACATAACCAAATTTATGTAAAGATTAGGACAGAAAAATAGAAAGAAAAACAGACCCTAATCTGGCAGTGTGTCAACATAAATATAAAGAGAGAACTAATTATTGGTGTGTTTTTTTTTTAATTTGTTTGCCAGACAATTTGTTCTTTCTCCTCATGACTGTGAGAAGTATCACAAATCAATTGTAAAAATATAATGAAAAATTTTGTCATATCTTTGGGCAATTCCTAATGCAATTTACAGAGAGCGGTTCTAAATGTCACTAGATTTAGTCACTTTACTGTTTGGATATGCTTAATTATTTTCTGAGGAATGCAAAATTACTGCACCAGAATGATGAATGTTTAAATAATATTTTGCAGAATATTTAAGCTCTCAAAACCATTGTTGTCTCAACAGAAAAACAATGTTTGGATTATGTGTGTGCTCAGGCTTTTTGATACATTGCCTTTCCTTGATCTCGATCTATTTACCAAGTTAGTTGTTTTTGTTTCTTGTTTTCTTACCAAATAATTAGCTTCCCCTGGTCCAATTCTAGTTCTTAATATGGTATTTTCTTCAATGAATGTCTGGATCTCTTTCCATTTGGGTAATTTTTCTTTAATAATTTTCTTGATGTTTTACATTGCTCTTATTTTTTTCTAATTTTTCTCCACCTCCCATTTGGTTTTTGATGTTATTATTGTTATTGTTATTATTATATACTCAATAACAATCTTGATTAATTTTTGAGGTAGATTTTTTAAATGATTTTTTTAAGATCTTCTACAAGCTATTTTTGAGTTTGTGGCCACTTATTTTATTTATTTCCTGTTTTTGAGATAGATTTCTTTTATTTCATTGTCCTATTCAGTTTGAGTCAACATATTTTCTGTCCTTATACTACATAACAACAGTTGGGTCCTTTCTCTTTTGCTTGCTCATTTTTATCTTTTTTATTATTATTATTATTATTTTTAAACCCTTGTACTTTGGTGTATTGTCTCATAGGTGGAAGATTGGTAAGGGTGGGCAATGGGGGTCAAGTGACTTGCCCAGGGTCACACAGCTGGGAAGTGGCTGAGGCCGGGTTTGAACCTAGGACCTCCCATCTCTAGGCCTGACTCTCACTCCACTGAGCTACCCAGCTGTCCCCTTTTATCTTTTTTTTTTTTTAATTTTTTTTAACCTTTTTTTAAATTTTAGCAACCAGGCCAACACATTTAATTATTGATTTCTTACTTGACTCCTAAGGTTCCTGGTTGAGCTATGCCTCCTCAGGTTTAAGGAATTTTTTGTGAGTTTATTTTTGTATGGGTCCTATTTAATTTTTCTAGTTTTTATAGTAAGAACCTGATGTCATTCTGGGTCTCCTGCTCAAGCTCTATTTCAGGATTTTCCCTTAGGTATTCTGACCAGAGGAATGGGCTGTAGTACCACTGTGCTGAAAGTAGCCAGTTCATTTCTCCCTATGGAAACACCTAGGGAACTGTTGTGAGGAAGATTAGATTAGTTAGTAATTAAGAATTAAGGTTCATCTAGCAGGCTGGAGCTGGAGCATTCTAGGATAGAATGAAGGAGGAGGAAGTGTGTGTGCCCTGGGAGAGAGGACTCCATTAGTGGTGGGCAAAACTGTTGCCAGCCCAGGGAGATCTCAGAGCCTGCTTCCTGATTTCCTTGGGATCCTGAGTGGAGGTGGACTTCCAGCAACAACAGAGCTGCACCAAGAAGAGGAGAAGTTTGGGACCTGGTGGACAGTTTCTCAAGCACACTCTTTCTTCTTGGATATCTTGGACCACCTAAGATTTTGGCATCCTGTGAACCTCTTTGGAAAGTTGTGAGAACCCTCAAAGACACCCCTCTGACCCATAGCTGTGCTGATTCAAGACTGGCTGGCACCAGGATTGATTCAGCCTTCTAGAGACTCCACTGTTCCTTGGGCCCTGCCTGTTAGATCACTTAGATAAGAGTAGAATAAGTCCTCCTTTTACCCTGTAGGTTTTGTCATTAGATTTTTTTTTTTAATCAGGGGAGAGCGCGAACTCAGTCACCCACTACCACAAATTATGCAGTCGAGTTTCCCGCATTTGGGGAAATCGCAGGGGTCAGCCCATCCGGAGTTCAATGGATAAGACTCGCCCTGGGGAAACCACCTTCGTGATCATGGAATCACCCCTGCCAGGTAAGTATTTGTCATTAGATTTTAAGGTTTTAGAGTAGACATCCCTTTCCCACCTTTTAGTTGTTCATAATTAAACCAGTTATAACCTGTTTCCTTGCCTGTTGGATTCAAAGACTCTGGCCCAGGGTGACAGTTGATCAACTGTCCCTTTGTCAGTTAGGAGCAGCTTGTCTGTTCTGGTCTCCATGTCCAGGTCTAGTCTCTCATAAACCCCAGTGAGTGTACCCACAATCACCTAGTTTTATTATAATATCCCTGGTGTCTCCATTATCCATTACCTTTATTTATCTATTTTCTACAGGACCCCATTCTTCAAAGAGTGACCAGAGATTATGGGTCTCTAGTCCCTCAGAAACAACCATCATCAGTGCATACTCCTTCCTCAATTCTCTCCTACTGCCAGAGTCTGGGACAGAGCAGGTGTTGAGTCCATGTTATTTTTGTTTACTAACAGGAGGCTTGTCCGTGGTCCAATCTATGCCCCCCTCCCTCCACCAGACTTCCAAAGTCCTTCCTTCACTAGCAATAAGACTTGAAATCCTATTCCTAGGGCTTGGAGGCCATAGTACACTCCTTCAGTTCAAAGCTGTGGGCAGTGGAAGTCTCTGGATCATCCATGATAGACACAGCTGTTCCCAGGGCTCTCTGCCAGAGTATTCCAGTGGTATGCTTTGGAAAACAGGCTTCAGGGGCTCAGAAAACAAGATGGGGTTGCTAATACCGACCTCATGTGCTACCTTGTTGATTCCACCCAATTTTCTTTGTTCCCTAATTCTAGGTCCTACAGCTGTGGGACTGAGGCCTAGGAAGTCAGAAATCTTCCTCTCTAGTTTACCCCTGCTATTCAGCTTTACTCTAGACTTCTTTCTGTTTTTTCCACTTTTAGCTTTGATCTCTGGAATTATTTTGGATTGCCTGTCAGGGGATTAAGAGAGAGAAAAAGCTTTTGGTCCTATTCTGACATCTTTCCACAATGCTTCCCCTTTAATCAACTTTTCAATGAATGTTGTCTTTTTTTTTTAAACCCTTACCTTCCATCTTAGAATCAATACTGCTTATTGGTTCTAAGGCAGAACAGCGGTAAAGGCTAGGCAATGGGGGGTAAGTGACTTACCCAGGTCACACAGCTAGGAAGTATCTGAGGCCAGATTTGAACCTAGGAAATCCTATCTCCAGACTGACTCTCTATCCACTGAGCCACCTAGCTGTCTCCAATGTTGTCTTTTAATTTTGTGAACTAAATGTTTTCCAAATAGTAAATCAATCTCAATATACTTTGAAGGAACCATGTGGATAGCTTCCCACATTTCTTGGATAAAAGCTATCCAAAATAGTGAGAAAATTACTTCTAGTATACCTGTGTTTTTGTACTTCATATCTTGAGAGATTCTGACTTGAGTTATGTCTGTGTTCCAAAAAGTTTCAATAAATAGGAGAAATGGCACATGGCATACTGGATAGAAAAATGCCCTCAGAGTCAGGACAGCCAGTTTCATGTCCTGCCTGTAACAAACACTACTTATATAATTCAACAAGACTCTTAATTTTTCAGACAAGAGACAACTATTACTAATTATTGTAGAACATTGCTGAACTATACATAAAAGAAAATCTCTTCTTTTGGAGCTCTTCCAGTAGTTCATCTTTGGTCTGACATCCTTTCACATTTTCCTTTGAGTTCTCACACATTTTCATTTTTCTATTGTCTTTTGCTGAGCGTGCATTTTGGTCATCTCTGTTGCTGAAATAGTTTTCTGTGTCTTTTGCTCATTTTGTTTGTGTGTATTTGTTGGGGGTTTAGGGTTCCTGATTTTGTCTATATGTTGAAGCTTAGCATTTCTGTGGTGCATAGAGTATTTTCCAAATTTGTACTATGGACTATTCCGGTGCCTTGGAATTTTCTTGTTCCCAGACTGAGCACTCCACTGAGGCAGGTCATTTGGCCTGCTGTGGGGAAGTCTGCAGCTATTCCATCCAAATGCCACTTGTACTGGATGGCAGTGGATTTCTGTTCTCTTCCACTGTGACTGTAGTTTGTTTCACTAAGTTAATCTCACCACTGTCCACACTGGGTCATGGCCAAATTTTGCTATGGCTAGATAGTGCTAGGTCACATTTCTCCCACTGCTAACCATACTATGCTGAGGGTAGGCTGATCCTGGCTATTGTCTTTCCTCTGCCACTTTTGCTGTATTGTGCCCAAGTTCTGTCTCTCACTGGACTTCATTTGCTCCTTCTACCCCAGAAAGACAGGACCTCTTTGCTGTTGTGGGCCAGAGAATTACTTAACACTATCTTCTGTTGGTTTCTTCACACCACAACTATTTTTGATGTGGTTATCTGGAGTTGGTAAGCTCAGAACTTTTCTTACTCTGCCATTTTAGCTACCCTCAATTCCCCAAAGGAATGTTTTCACTTGGATTTCTTTAAACCAGTAGAATCTGACAGTCTAAAACATAAACATGGAGATTTTAGTCTCAGAGGGATTTTAAGTATCTACTTTATGGGTATCAGAAATCATGAGATATTGCTTAATTTATATTAATTGAGAAATTGAAGTTCTTTACTTTGGTCTAAATTGTGCTGCCAATTTAAAGCAAATCAAAAGCAATAAGTAACAAATGATCTCCAGAGCCAACCAGGATGATTTTCAAATTGTGATTTTATGAATTTACTTTCTTTATTAATTTCAAGTTAAACATAGTAGCAGAAAATAATGTCTGAAAATGAATGGATCTGGAAAATTCTTTCTTTTATATTTCATATGTAATTCCACCCTCCCTTCACTTTGTGCATGATAATAAATAAAATGAAATCTAATCTCAGAGCTTAATGAAAACTACTCAAATGATTAATTTTAAAATTTCTCTGAATTTTCCTAATTAAATGCCTATTCACAGATGTTTACATTGGGTAATTGTAGTTGCTTGTGTAAATTGGTGGCTGCTCTAAATGAATGACTCATCTTGGCATATATTGAAAACATGTTATTCAGCAAAGTATTCTTCTAAAAATAACACTAATGTTCTAACCACATAACTTTACTTCTATAAGAAGTAGGTTTTTTCCCCTTTTCTTTACACATTTGATAACTAATCTACTCAAAGATACAAAGGAAGTTTATGATGGTTTGGGATTGTTCCTGTCATTTTTAACTCTCAAAGTTATATGCTCTCCAGGTATATACAGACATAGAGCCTCAAATATGGAATTGCAATCACTTCCAGGTATTTGAAGATATTACTTAGCTTGATAGAACTGAAGACTCATGTGAATCTTTTCTCCCAAATCCAATAATTTTTATTTGTATGTGGCCTATAGACCTTACTTCCCAGAAGTAGACAATTTCTCCCTCAATCCTCCTATTCATATATGAAAAAAAAAAACTTTAACATCCTTAATGCCCCAAAGGAAAATGAATGCAAAATGATTAGCCTCATTGCAATTGGTATAAAATTAGTCTGAATAAATTAAATCAGAACCTTAATTCTTTCTTGGTTTACTAGCTTGAGAATTTACTAAAACATAATTGTGCTATGATTGGAAAATGTACAAAATGAGAATTTCCTAAAGGTCTATTAAAGGTCCTAAAGAGTATGCCTTCCAACTACATTAATACCTAATCAGGTGCTAAGTATGCATTTCCCCTTTGTCCCATTATTAATAACTTGAAAATATGGTTATATTTTGGGATGTTGCCAAAATAGTCTAAAACCTATTACAGCATACAATTTATAAAAAATGAACTGCATATTGTTAAATTGATTGTGGCTGTACCTAATCACTTTTTCCTTGCATTCCCATTCTAGGAGACTCTTGGGTTATGAATGCATGTTAAAGGAAAAAAATATATATATGTGTGTGTGTATTTCTTCAAATGTATTCAGTCTCATAGTTTGCAAGGAATACTCTGACAAATTTGCTAATAACCTACATCATACTATATGGAAATATGTTGAACAACTTATAGAGAGAATGAATTTCATTGTTTCTTCTCATTAGTTGCTCATCTTCTAACAATTCCATTGATAGGGTCAGGAGATTTGGTCCAATATAAGACTATTTTAATTTACAAAATCAAGAAAAAGTTAGGAACTATGTCCCTGGTGAGCAGAGATTATGTCTCTAAAGCAAAATGAAATAATTACATTAGATTAATTTAAGCTGAAGTCAGTTTGGATAAGACAAAAATAACACCTTTGAAAAAATTTCTCTAATCATTTAAGTATCTAGATAATTTAGCTATTTAAAAAAAATTATAAGGTGAAAAACTTTTATAAGGTGAATTTCATACTGTAATATTTTGAAAATTACTATATACTGTGAAAACCAACTTCTAAAAATTAATAATTATTTACCTTAATTATCAGAAATGAGAACTAAACTTCTGACTGGCTAGAATGGTCTATGGAGGGACACTTAGCTTGAATAAATGTGGAAAAAACAATATATTTTTTTCCAGTTTAATTTGATAACAAAAGTAGATAAAAAATTATGTCAGCTCTATCCCCTGTGATGTCCAGTGTCCCCACGTGTGGGGCAATTTAAATTCGGAGGAGGGCCTAGAGAAAGCCTCTCTCTTGGTTTTGCTGAGTGGCTGGCTGGCCTACAAGAGGGACAAGATGGGCTCTGGTGGTAAATTTAAAAGATAGGTGCGGTCATATATATTTTACCAACATGGCCATGGCTTTAATTAAAATACTAATTTCTCTTATTATATCAGTCTTTATCATTTTTAATCTTAACACTATCCATCTCCCTTCCTTCCCATACCCACCTATCATTAAACCTTTTTATCAATTGGGGGCAGCGCCTGGTTATGTTTTTAGGGAAATACTCACAACCTCCTCAAGCTGAGTTCCTCTTACTTGGTAGCCCTGGTATATATCCTATCCTCTGTGCCTGTGAGCTTCTAAGAAATCAAGCTTCTCCAATACAGTCCTGTAGGGAAATAATTTAGAGAAAGTTATCATCCTTAGGAGTTTAGTCTTTCCTAACCTACTGTCTGAGCCCAGAAGATATCTAGTCAAGTTGTGTACCATACTCATGTTGTAACTGACTTTCTAACTGCCTAGTGGGAGGTGGGGAAGTAAAGGAGGACTTTGACAAGATCCTGCCCCTCCCTTCAGTCAAGCCTGTTTGTGTGTTTGTGTGTGTGTCCCTCCATAGACCAAAGGATCAGAGAGATTTGATCCTACAGATCTCTGTCATCTTATAGCTTCCCAAATACAATATAGATCTACATGATATGTTATTCTGGTGATAGACTATGTTATCAGAACATTTTCCAAGATATGATAAAAAATGAAGCTTAGTAATACCTGTAATTAATTAATTAATTCCTCTAATATTGTTTTTCTGAGAGCCTGAGGCTGGTATATTGCTTGAATTTAGGAGTTCTGGACTTCTTTAGGGCTAAAGTAAATTAAGCGTGTCCACTAAATCAAGTACAAATACAATGATTCCCCCAAGAGCTGAGGGCCACATTCTTCTCATGTTGTACTTATAGAAAAGAAAGAAAGGGTTAAAGTTTCAGTGTCACTCAATACTGCAACTGGAATTGTTAGTTGCCAGTTGTAATGTGAGTAATTTGAGGAAAGGTGTTTGGGATAAGGGAAATTGAAAGGAGGATGTTGGAGACTTGCTAAGTGGATAATCTCAGTTTCAGGTAGGCTGGGATTAAAGGAGATTCAGGGTATAATAGGACTGAAGTCAGGAGTATAACACCGAAGGGAAACAGAGATCTTTTAGGGAGAAGAGAAGTTAAACTAAACAGACAAACACAGCAGGCTTACAGACTGGGACTTAGACTCAAACACAAGCTGAGAGCAATAGACTAGACTGAAATTAACAAACAGGCTTTAGTTAATTTCACAGGAAGGGACCTATTTTGAAGTAACACCTTCCTTCAAGATGGATGCCCCAGCTTCCCTCTAAGCCCAGAGTATGTTGTCTCTTTCCCTCTTCTTCCCTCTTGATAACTAACAGACAAATTACACTAATAGGGCTATTGAAACACAAAAGGCTTTATTTGTTTGAAGGATATTTGTTAGGAAGGTGGATCAAAGGAAAGCCCTCAGGTTCTCAGGAACCTCAGGTGGGGGAAGGGAAGTAAAGATGGAGTCTGAGTAAGGACCTGCCTTTAAACTCACTTTGCAAAATGCTATGGCTATCTAAAGGTAATAAATGATGATTTGACTAACTATAACTAATGCTGTCAATTAGATAACTCTTCACAGATTTAACTCCTCTCTAATTACTCTCCTTATTAACTTCACAGACATTAAGGTAAGGGAGGGAAGGCAGGGGTGGTATAGGAAAGGAAGATATAAAGGGTTTATCTAAAATAATAATTTCTTAAGTAAATATATCAAAGCTAGGCTAAATTTCAATATTAAAGTTAGGTAAGCAAAGCAGCTCGCTCATTGACCACCTCCCTCTACGGAAGATCCAGTCAACTCCCTTTCCTCAAGATTCTAAACCTCTAACAGCTTTTGGAACTCAGCCAAAGCTAGAAAAAACTATATGACCCCAATTCTGTATACTTTAAGCATAGATGAGATAGAGAGATAAGAACTGTGCACTTTAAGCATAGATGAGATAGAGAGATAAGAACCAAAAATAAAAGTTTAAAAAAAATCTCAAAGTTGTGATGGAATTTGTTGAGTATATAGCACAATATAAAGAAAAGTATACTAGCACTTGGAAGGGTCATGAACTGCAATGACCAGAGGAGTATCTATATCTTAGGCCCTTTTCTAAACTGTGAATGCCAGGAAAATAGTGACTTTACCCTATGTTCCTTTTTATCTCCTCTAACATTGACTGTGGAATTGTGCCTTGCATACTACTTTTCAGAGAGAGAGAGAGATGGCAGATCCAATTATTGAAGAGACTGCAGAACAAGAAAAAGTTAGAAAAATTCAGAAAAGAAAGTTCCAATCATGAAGGGCTTCAAAACTTCCCCTCTATCCATCTTGTCAACTGGATCTTTCCTTTATCCTGTTTCAGGACATTACATTCTCGCAAAGAGTAGTGATTCTCTACCAAGTGACCTTTGTGTCTGGATACATTCCTCCTGTGGACCAAAACTTTGCAATTCCTTGCAAAGATCAGTTATTCCTTGCAAAGATCAGTTAAGTTTCTAAAGACAACTTTCTCCTACAGATTCAGTTTTATGTACCAATCGCAAGAATCATGTTAAGTAGGATTTATATGTATGCAGATGTAATAAGGGGATAGTGTATGTAAATTTATATAACATATTTATTTAATATAACCACCTTTGATGTCATAAATTATTTTAAGATTTAAAGTAGTAGGTGAAATTATTCAAATAACATTTTTTAAAATTTCTAAAACTCACACAAATACTCTTCATTTAGATAGATACTTTGATGTCTAAACTTTGTGTTAAAAAAAAAAAAAGGAGAAATACTTATATGGCTACAGAGTATGCCCATGTTTCTATTCTTAAAGATTTTAAGAATGGCCATATTTTTTTAGATGTATTTTCTTTGACAAAAGGGATTCATATAAACATATTGTGCTTTAGAATTATCCAGAGACCCTTAGTGGTCATATAGTCCATATCCCTCTTTCACAGATGCAACTCACAACAGTTAAGAAAGTTGCCCAAGGTCACAAAGGTAGTAAGTGGAATTTAGTATCTCAAATCACTTCTCAGTATTTCAAGGATTAGAAAGACTATAATGTCTTAGTAATAGCATATACTAAAACTAGCTGAAGTCTAATACTGATACGAGAAGAGAAAACCTCCATTAAAAATGTCAGAAGTGGTACATGGCAAATAATGAATCCTTGCTTGCTGGTTCATTTTCCCACTGTCTTCTATTTTTTGTCTACTCAAATATTTGACTTTGATATTCCTTTCCTGAAAATATACTCCATGTCTTCCTAAACAAAATATCTGCAGGCCCTCCATTACTAGGCCAATAGGGCAAAGTAATAATATTGGAAGCATTTATTAATGTCAAAGATAGAGCTGCAAATACAGATAAACATATAGATGATTTAGATTTATATTAGTTATTGATGTAGGGAAAAAGGAGGGAATGGTAGGGAAAGGAAGGGAAGGAAGATAGTTGAAGAATTGACCAGGATTTTTTGTAAGTAGGCTAAGGAGCAGAATAAATCAGGATAGACTCCAGGGAAAGTTAGGGAGGTTTATTTAGGGTTAAGAAGGGAAAATTTAGGAAAAACCAGGGAAAGTTAGTTCTCTTGCAGCTAGGAAGTGATGAAAGCTCTCCACCTAAATTAGGGGGAAAAAGGGCCCAAAATCCATGCTTCTCTCCTCTTTTATTCTCCCTCTGACACCTCCCACAAAGGAAGTGGGATATGTCAGAGGGAGTTGCAGTAGAGAGTCCTGGGGGATGGAGTCTCCCAGGGCTTAGATTCACTTCAAAATACACAATATGAATATGGCTATAAGGATAGATATGCTTTTGATAGGTATATAAATTATTTAGATATAAAGATATAGATATAGAAATGAATGGATATAGATATAGTTATAAATATAGGGCCTACCAAGACTTAGACATAGTTAAAGATACAGATATAGACATTGATGATATAGATATGGTATATGGATATTTATATATATGTGAATATATATACATATACATACAAATACACAGGAAGAAGAAACTCAATTAGAAGCATAAATTTCTAAGGAATTTAATTTTATTTAAGTTGCCTTGCTATTTCCTTAAAACTTACCAATGGTCCCTAGAAAGTATTTTAGTCATATATGAATATTTTTTTAATTTTAGGAAATGTTTTAAATTTTAAAAATATAGTCAGGAAATCACTAAATTAGGCTTAACTTATCCCCATTTTCCTTTTCAATTGAAAGGGAATAAAAACTAATGATTTATCCGTTAATATAACTAAAAGTTGACTATTCTAATTTATGCAACTTATTGAACTCATGGTAGCTCATTTAGAGGACATAATTCATCTTTATATCAAATGTTATATATTTTTAAATGGAGGAAAAGGATTTTACATAAACTATGGTAAAAGTTAACATAGTGAGTGATTTAAAAAAAAATTTCCTTTAAAAAATAAAACCTGCTTCCGGGTTAAGATGGCGGCAGAGTAAGAAGCAGCTCTTAACCTCTCCTGACCGAAACACACAAAACTCCTCAAGGGGACATAAAAACAAGTCCAGACGAACGGAGGAACCCCACAACAGGGCACAGCGTGGAAGGTACGTGGAATCGAGACAGTTCCAGGCTAAAAAGGGCTCTCACTCACTCAATCGCTAGCTGAGCAACCGCCCCACCCCCACCCCCTCCACACTCACCTATAGCTCCGAACCCAGCTAAAAAGAAATAGAGCAAGTTTGGGGCACCCATCGAGTCATCGGCAGCTCCGGGACCTGTTCTTGAGAGCAGCAAGACTTAGGACCCCATTAAGTCAAGAACGCACGCGAAATCTGAGCGCGCGGGAGCAGAGAGTGGACGCTGGGCACGTGCCCGCTGAGCAGAGGCGTGGGTGGAGGCAAACACAGCCAGGAACTAAAGCCTAAGTGGGGAACCAGTGCAGACGGGTATACGACTGTGAAAGTAGCTCCCTGAGACTTGTAAAGGAACCTCCTGCAGAGGATCAAGCAAGGGAATCCACCAGGGGGCTTGACCTTGGAAAAAACTAGAACTCAGACCTCAGGAGCCAATAGATCTCAGACAGACACTGAGAGCGAGGATAAACCTGAGAAGCTGCTGGGCTAATGATGGCTAATCAGTTACAGGAAATTCAGAAGAGAAAGAATAATAACAAAAAAAAGAAGTCTTTAACACTCG
>NC_058132.1:542569773-542649163 GCF_016433145.1 Gracilinanus agilis | reverse complement strand
GAAGGGGAAAGGTGGAGCATGAATCATGTAACCATGTTAAAAATGAATATTAATAAATGTTAAAAAAATATTTCAAAGTAAAAAAAATAAAACCTGGGGGCAGCTGGGTAGCTCAGTGGATTGAGAGCCAGGCCTAGAGTCGGGAGGTCCTAGGTTGAAATCTGACCTCAGACACTTCCCAGCTGTGTGACCCTGGGCAAGTCACTTGATCCCCATTGCCTACTCTTACCACTCTTCTGTCTTGGAGCCAATCAAAGTATTGACTTCAAGACGGAAGGTAAGGGTTTTTAAAAAAATAAATAAATAAAACCTCAGTTTTTGGCATTCAACTCAAATACACACAGAAAGACAAAGTTTCATCCTTCACAGTTGATGCTTATGAATTTTTATCATATTCAAAAAAGAAATTTATCAATGAAATTGTCTATATAACCCCAGATATTACAGTTGTGAAATTTACAAAGCAAGAAAATATTTTCATTTGTTTCAAATGAATATTAATAAAATGCACTTTAAGAAGTTTGTCAAACATATATTGAATTGCTTTCAGTTATTTTTTTCCTTGCTTGTGAATGGGTAATAGAAATTCCTGGGTACCTATTTCGCAGCACAACATTTAGTTGCCTGATTACCTCAATGCATATTTTCAAATACCTTTCCTCAGTTTAATCATGATATGAGCCTTAAGGCTATATAATTGGAATTTGGGAGATGCCATTTAAAAGTATATATATATATTTTTTTTTTTTCCTATAGTCACATGGGGACTATCAAACTACATTTCCCGTGGTCCAATGGGTTTCTGGTCCCGGTTCTTTGGGCATGGAGATGCCTGCGTCCCCACACATAGGACAGTTTAAATGGGAGGAGATCAGAAAGTAAGGCCTCTTGACCTTCCTAAGAGCTGGCTAGAAGATGGGCTCCGGCGGTAAATATAAAAGATAGGCGAAGTCTTATGTATATTTTACCAGTATGGCCATGGTTTTAATTAAAATACTAATTTCTATATTTCTATCAGTCTTTATCTTTTTTAATCCTAACAAGGCCATTTCATTTTTTTTAACAATCATGTAATTCAATTTGGATGTGGGCCTGATAACACCTTCCTGATTGTTTAACTTCTATTGGGGAATTAAATGAAATGCTCAATGTTATCGAAGAGTTAACTATAGGAATTTTACTTAATTATAAAATAGCACATATATATAACAATAAAAATAAAGTGACATTTAGTTTCAAAAGCTAGGACATTCTTTTCCTCCTCATAGGAAAAAAAAAAGTCTGCTTAAGTATGACAGGATATGATGAAAAAAATACTTTTCAGATATCCAAGAAGTTGGAAAGGCACTGATTCCATTCAGGTCCTAGGATCAGCTTTCTTGCCATTTTAGAAAAAAAATGAATCATTGTTTTGTTACCAATGGACCCTGATAAATCTTGGTTCTATCATACCAGCTATACAATTATGAGTCTAGTATTATTGATAATATTGCCTCTTCATCATTGACATCTGTTCCTTTCCCTCTATTACAAGAACTGTCACCATAGTTCAAGTCTTCTTCTTTTTCCCCTTGCCTTCTGTCCTCTTACAATTGTTCCCTAAATGTTCTTCTTTCCTCAAGTCTCTCCTCACTCCATTCTACCACTAAAAAGCTGTCAAAATGATATTCCTGGAACACAGATATGAATATGTCAATATTCTTTTCCATGAAGCCAAATAGGTCTCTATTGACTGTAGTATCCCTTCACCTTGTTCCTAAAAATAAATATAAGTGAATGAATGGATAATAACTAAGTAAATAAATAAATGGATGGATGAACAAATAAGCAAATAAATAAATATATAAATGAATGAGCATGTAACTAACTAAATAAATATATAGATGGATAAATGGATGAATGGATGGGTGAGTGGATGGATAAATAAATAAATAAACAAGTGAGCAAGTAAACAAATAAATAAATAAGTGAGATTCTACCCTGAGTGGAATATAAAGTCTTTTACAAACTGGTTTCAAATGAATTAGTAGCTACACTTCCATATGGTCTTATGTCACTTATCTCTTTTTTAATTTTGTAGGACATTATTTACACCTGATTTGTATTCCTTTGACTTTCTAACTCCTTGAATCCTATATTTCCTTCCAAGTTCAGATTTAATGCTAGTACCCCATCCTTCTTTGTCAGTTTTCATTTATTTTATTTCTACTTATACATTTAGATGTTCTTTCTTTTGATAGAATGTAAGTTCCTTTAAGTCAGGGATTTTTTGTTCCTTCTTAACATTGTGACTGAAACACAATATGCAATCAGTAAGTTTCTGATGATCAATTGATTTTATTACTGTACTTCTGTCAGTAAATATCTGAAAGATCATGGAAAATGGAAAATACACTGAAGTACTAAAGATATACAAAATGTCCTAGTTTTCAAAAAGAGGCAAGAATCAAATCTCTAAATGAATGTCTGTCAACTTGACTTTGATTATGGAAAAGTGGTAGAATGGAATATTATTGAGATGGATAAAAGGATTTAGAAAAGGAATCCAGGATTTTTAAAAAGCTATGATGGCTTTACCAACAATGAGCTGGGCACGAGTCATACCAGTGCTGGGTTTGTATCCTAAATATGTAATACAGAAAAAAATACTTCTACAAAAATATTTATAGCCTCACTCTTTGTGGTGGCAAAAAATTGGAAAATGAAGGGATGTCCATCAATGGGGGAATGGCTGAAAAAATTGTGGGGTTATGGAATACTAATGTACTGAAAGGAATGATGAGCTGGAAGATTTCACCGTGAACTGGAAAGACCTCAAGGAATTAATGCCGAGCAAAATGAATAGAACCAGGAGAAAATTGTACACAGAAACTGAAACATTGTGGCACAATCAAAAGTAATAGACTTTTTTAATAGTAGCAATAAAGTGATCCAGAACAATAACGAAGAACTTATGAGAAAGAATGCTATCCAGGTCCAAAGAAAGAACTGTGGGAGTAGAAAAACAGAAGAAAGACATAAATCATGTGGTTTGAAGGAGATATGATTGGGATGTTGTTGTAAAAAGATCACTCTATTGTAAATATGAATAATATGTAAATAGGTTTTGAAAAATGATAAATGTATAACCCAGTGTAATTGCTTGTCAGCTCCAGGAGGGAGGAGGGAAAATGGGTGGGGAAAATCATGAATCATGTAACCATAGAAAAATATTCTAAATAAAATAATTTTAAAAATAATTCCTGGAATAAATGGGGAAATTTGTGATTTATTTTTATTTAACATACATTTAAAATTGAGTTCTTAAAAAATGCTCAGACAAAACATTTTTGTTGTTGTTCTCAAAATTATTAAACTGGTAGGTCAGGGGAATATCATATCATGTATAAAACTTACCTAAATTTATTTTTTTTATTTTTAGAAAAAAATTCCATGGTTACATGATTCATGTTTTTACTTTCCTCTTCACTTCCCCCTTTACTACCCCAATAGCCTATGCACATTTCCACTGGTTTTAACATGTGTCATCAATCAAGACGTATTTCCATATTATTGATAGTTGCATTGCTGTGGTCATTTCGAGTCTACATTCCCAATCATGTCCGCATCAACCCATGAGTCCAAGCAGTTGTTTTTCTTCTGTGTTTCCACTCCTGTAGGTCTTCCTCTGAATGAGGGCAGCGTTCTTTTCCATAAATCCCTCAGAATTGTCCTGGGTCATTGCATTGCTGCTAGTACAGAAGTCCTTTTCATTCAATTTTACCACCGTGTATCAGTCTCTGTATATAATGTTCTTCTGATTCTTCTCCTATCACTCTGCATCAATTCCTGGGGGTCTTTCCAGTTCACATGGAATTCCTCCAGTTTATTATTCCTTTAAGCTCAATAGTATTCCACCACCAGCATATACCACAATTTGTTCAACCATTCCCCAATTGAAGGTCATACCCTCTTTTTCCAGTTTTTTTGCCACCACAAAAAGTGTGGCTATAAATATTTTTGTACAAGTCTTTTTATCTATGATTCCTTTGAGGTACAAAATCAGCAATGGTATGGTTGGATTGAAGGACAGGCAGTCTTTTAGTACTCTTTGGGCATAGTTCCAAATTGCCATCCAGAATGGGTGGATCAGTTCACAACTCCACCAGCAATGCATTAATGTCCCAATTTTGCCACATCACCTCCAACATTTATTATTCTCACCTGCTATCATTTTAGCCTATCTGCTAGGTATGAGGTGGTACCTCAGAGTTGTTTTGATTTGCATTTCTCTGATTATTAGAGATTTAGAACACTTTCTTATGTTTATTGATAATTTTGATTTCTTTCTCTGAAAATTGCCTATTCATGTCTCTTGCCCATTTATCAATTGGGGAATGGCTTGATTTTTTATACAATTGATTTAGCTTCTTGTATATTTGAGTAATTAGACCTCTGTCAGAGTTTTTGGTTACAAATATTTTTTTTCTGAGTTTGTTGTTTCCCTTCTGGTTTTGGTTGCACTGTTTTTGTTCATAAAAAACTTTTTTAATTTAATGTAATTAAAATCATTTATTTTAAATTTTGTAATTTTTTATACTTGATTGCTTGATTTTAAAATTTTCCCTTTCCCATAGATCTGGCAATTATACTATTCTGTGTTCACTTAATTTACTTATAGTTTCCTTCTTTATATTCAAGTCATTCACCCATTCTGAATTTAATCTTGGTGTAGTTTGTGAGATGTTGATCTAAACCTATTCTCCCCCATACTGTTTTCCAATTTTCCCAGCAGTTATTGTCAAATAGGGGACTTTTGTCCCAAAAGTTGGTGTCTTTGGGTTTATCATACACTGTCTTGCTGATGTCAATTACTCCAAGTCTATTCCACTCATCCTCCCTTCTGTGTCTTAGCCACTACCATTTCGTTTTGATGACCACTGGTTTATAGTGCAGTTTAATATCTGATACTGCTAGGTCATCTTCCTTCATGTTGTTTTTTTTCATTATTTCCCTTGATATTCTTGATCTTTTATTCTTCCAAATGAACTTTGTTATAGGTTTTTCTAATTCAGTAAAAAAGTAAAACTTACCTAAATTTAAACAAAAATATTTGATAAAGTATGTCTTTCTATTCTTATGCTAAAAGTACTATACTAATCAAACTACCAAAAAACTTTTTTTACTGAATTAGAAAAGCTATAACAAAATTCATTTGGAAGAACAAAAGATTGAGAATATCAAGGGGAATAATGAAAAAAAAATGTGAAGGGAAGTGGCTTAGCAGTACCAGATCTTAAACTGCAATATAAAGCAGTGGTTATCAAAACAATATGGTACTGGCTGTAGAAAATATAGGTAAATAATGGTAATGGAGACACCAGGGATGTTACAATTAATCTAATAGTTGTGGGTACATACACTGGGTTGTTTGAGAGATGGACCAGGATAGACCAGGGGTCACAGCTGAGCAATTCCTAACTGACAAAAATGGCTGCTGGCCAACTGCCAGCAGCTCACCACTAGGCCAGAGCCTTTGGAAACCAACAGACTAGATAAAGGTGTAATCAGCTTTAATTATGTTTAACTAAAAGGTGGGAAAGGGATTTCTATACTAAAACCTTAAAACCTAATGACAAAACCCACAGGGAAAGGGGAGGATTTTCCTACTCTAATCTAAAGATCTATGCAGGCAGGGCAGTAATGGAATCTCTGGGTGACTGCCTCAGACCTGGATCTGCCAGGCTTGAGCAGCACATGTAAGGGCTGATGTGGCTTTGGGGTTCTTACTGTAATCCACCAATTATCACTGGATTCCAACAGCCAAGGTGGTCTCAGGTACCAAGTTGAGAGGGTGTGCTTGAGACACTGTCCACCAGATCCCAAACTTCTACTCTTCCCTTGGAACTGCACTGTAGATCTTGTCCTCTTTGCTAGATGCCACCACCACACAGGATCCCAGGGAAAATCAGGATGCAGGGTGTCCTTTACTCTGAGATTTCCCAGGGCTAACCACAGTTTGTGCTAACCCCTAATGGAGTCCCTCTCAGAGCACAAGTCACTTCTTCCTGCTCCTTCATTCCATCTTGGAATTCCCAGCTCCAGCTCCTTCCTCCTAGATACACCTTAATTCTTAATTACTAACTAATCTAATCTTCCTCACAACATGGCTAAGAGAAAGAAGGGAAGGTCAGTGGAATAGACTTGGGGTAAGTGACCTAAGTAAGACAGTGTATGATACACCCAAAGATCCCAACTTTTAAGACAAAAATCCACTATTTGTCAAAAATTGCTGGGAAAATTGGAAAAGAGTATGGGAGAGACTGGGTCTGAATCAACATCTCACACCCTAAACCAAGATAAATTCAGAATGGATGAAGGACTTGAATATAAAGAAGGAAAGTATAAGTAAATTAAGTGAACACACAATAGTATACTTCTTTGGGAAAGGAATGATTTTGAAACAAAGCAAGACTTGGAAAAAATTACAAAATGTAAAAAAATAATTTTGATTACTTTAAATTGAAAATGTTTTGTACAAACAAAAACAATGCAACCAAATTAGAAGGGAAGCAACAAATTGGGAAAAATCTTTATAACCAAAAACTCTGACATAGGTCTAATTACTCAAATATTTAAGGAACTAAACCAATTGTACAAAAAATCAAGCCATTCCCCAGTTGATAAATGGGCAAGGAACTTGAATAGGCAATTTTCAGATAAAGAAATAAAAACTATCAACAAGCACATGAAAAACTGTTCTAAATCTCTTATAATTAGAGAAATACAAATACAGCAGAGTGGCTAAAAGTACAGCAAAGGAAAGTAATGAATGTTGGAGGAAATGTGGCAAATTGGGACATTAATGCATTGCAGTTAGAATTCTGAATTGATCCAACCATTCTATATGGCAATTTGGGACTGACCTAGTCATACCAATGCTGGGATTGTACCCCAAAGAGATCATAGGGAAAAAGACTTCTACAAAAATATTTATAGGCCCTTGCTTTGTGGTGGCAAAAAATTGGAAAATGAGGGGATGCTCTTTAATTGGGGAATGGCTGAACAAATTGTGGTATCTGTTGGTGATGGAATACTATTGTGCTCAAAGGAATAATGAACTGGAGGAATTCCATGTGAACTGGAATGATCTCCAGGAACTGATGCAGAGTGAAAGGAGCAGAACCAGGAAAACCATATACAAAGAGGCTGATATACTGTGGTACAATCCAATGTAAGGGATTTCTCTTCTAGCAGCAATGCAATGATCCAGAAGGACTTATGAGGAAGAATGCTATCCACATCCAGAGAAAGAACTCTGGGAGTGGAAACACAGATTAAAAATAACTGCTTTATCACATGGTTTGATGGGGAAATGATTGGGAATATTGACCCTAAACAATAACCTTAGTGCAAATATCAATAGTATGGAAATAGGTCTTGAACAATGACACATATAAAACTAATGGAATTGTGTGTCACCTATGAGAAGGAGCTGGGAAGAGGGAAGGGAGGGAAAGAACATGAATCTTGTAACCATGGAAAAATATCCTAAATTTATTAATTAAATAAAAAGGTCAAAGATTGGAAATAAATAAATAAATGAATGGAGTTAAAGATGGTGTAGACTAGATGAAAACACACTCCAATGCATTTATAAATGGCTGAATGGTGATATGAATTTTAGTCATTCATACTTCAACATCAGCTTAGCTGGAGGTCTCTTATACAGTGAGTAGGTATCTGTATTTTACTTTATACAATTTATCATTTTCATTAATAATTTGCATAAAGTCATAGATGGCAGGCATATTAAATTTTCACATGAACTAAGTTGCAAAATAATTAGCAAAGTGGATAAAAAAGAATTGAAAACAATCTTAAAAAACCAGAGCATTGGGCCAATATTACTAAAACGAAATTAAGAAGCTATAAGTGTAAAATTTTACATTCACATTAATAATGTGAATTTTATAAGTAAACTTTATAAGTAGAGGATATTGAAGAGATATATTTAGCTACCAGGATATCTGAATGATAGCTTAAGCTAATGAAATACTTCCTAACAAATAGAGAAATGAAAGAAATGTAATATACTCACTCAAAATGTGGCAGGTGCTCTCTCTTTCTAGAGAGATTTTCAGAAACAACTTGGATTAACACTATTAGTATATATGACATTGAGGATCATTTTGAGGGATGGGTTAGAAAGGATCCTCAATGAGATCCCTTCTAAGGTTTTTCTTCTTTTGTTACCTATCATTTAGGTTTGTTTTTTTTCAAAATATAAAATTTCCAAATGTAAAATCATTTAAACATAGAAATCATGATAAGGTTTTATTACATTTTTAACATATATAAATATGTAGATAACATAAATGACTGATGAATGGAACATTTCAATTTTCAAATTATGTTTTCATTTGTCGCCAAAGTGGTAGTGAGAAGATCATTAAGTTTAGTAAATTTTTTACTTCTCTGCCAGAGGCTCAAATTGTATATATGAAAATCTCAGTGTAGGTGTATTTCAGGTTCAGACTGATTCCTTAAACTTTTTTTCCCATTTATTAGCACCTTTACTCCTTCTTGGTCTGGGGGGAGGTGATATTTTTATATGACATTTTACATTGGTTTTAGGAGATTGCATATTTTTATATAATCTTACCTGATAGATACAATTTATCAAAGTTCCATTTTCCCTCTTAATCAAAACCACAATAATAATTGTGTAATTTACATAGTTATTAGTGTTAATAATCATTTTTTATTTCAGAAAAATGTAATCCTAAGAAGAATTATTTCTCTTTCTTCTCTTCATATTGTAGGATTAGGGAAACTGTAAGATGACAGGGATCTGTAACAACCAAGTCTCCCTAATCTCAGGTCTTTGGATATACACACCCACACAGGTTGACTTGACTGAAAGGGAATGGCAGGAGCTTTGTAGAAGTGCTCCTTCACCTCCCCCCTCCCACTAAGCAGTTGGAAAGGTTGTTAACAGTTTGGTAATGGTGGACAATCTGGCTTGATAACTTCTGGGCCAAAATGGTAAGTGGGGAAAGGGTAAACTCCTTATGATGATATCTTTCTCTGACTTATTTCCCCACAGGATAGAATTGGTGAAGCTTACTGTTTTATAAGCTGACTGGCTCAGAGATTAGTACTAACTTCAGGGACACCAGTAAGAGGAATTTGGCTAATAGAGTTTGTGAGTATATTTCCCAAATTATCAATATCCAGACACTGTTCCTAGTTAATAAGGGTTTAATGATATCAAGAAATGGGAAGGGGGAATAAGGCTTAGGGTTGATAGGCAAGGAGAAAACTACCTAACAGTTATGCCTAAAACAGCCCCTCCCTCCAAAGGGGGGAAATGTATCTTGAATGGCTGATCTGCTCTCTAATCATATAAATATTCTTCTTCTAAACCTAGATAGCTAAACTAAGGTAAACAGTGATATTGTTGAGAGGTCTAACCAAAGTAAAACAGGTTTGGCAGTCAGAGACTGAATGGCTCAGCTCAGAGGCACATAGCTTGCAGAGAGAACACCCAGTTCAGAATCAAGACCCAAGACCCAAGACCTAAGACCTAAGACCCAAGACTCAAGACCCAAGACCCCACAAATAGGGAGACCTGCCTTTTTATACCAGGACTCTAACTGTCTCTAACTGCCCCCTCTCTCAGAGTTCTGGGGGGCACTATGGAATTCTGTGCTGCAGCCTGAACCCCTCTTAGCAATATGGATTCCACAGTAAGCATATATGTATGTACATATATACACATATATGTATACATGAAGAGGATAGAGACAGAGATTGAAAGAGTGGACAGAGACAGAAATAGACAGATACTGAAAGATGTGTGTGTGTGTGAGAGAGAGAAATGACAAAAATTTCAATGATCTATATAATCACTTTGTAAATGCTGAAAATAGGCAACCAAATGTATCTAATATTATCTTTAACAAACTAAACCACACCTTAGTAATTGTCAGTCAGAGTAGGGATAGAAATCTATTTCCCCAAACAGGTAGCTTGAATGACTCCAATTTCAGTAATTCAAGTTTAAGCTTCCCTAAGTCACTGTGACATCTATGCTATGTTGTTAAATCTCAATTTTGCTCAAGTTTTTGCCAAGTCCTGATGACTTAAAGAACCTTGAATAGAAAGTAGATCAACCATCTCTAATATCTATCCTTTTTTCATAGAAATAAATCAAACACTGTACCCTAAAAGAAAGTTCTGATGACTTTAAAAGTCATGAAGCTAGAATTACTCACAGAATATGCATCTGCCTGTCAATCAATAAAGTTGGCTTACACATATAATAAATAATAAGCAGTATCATATTTTATGAAGGTAAATGATGATATAGGAGGAACCTGATTAGATCTAGGAAATGTCACCTTGATTCATTTTTATAACCTAAATGGAAATACATAAAAAAAGGCTTAAAATAGAATCTGCCTATGTAGAAATGGCATGAAAAATCCTTAATTGGGAGGATAATCAAGAACTGGATCATAACCTGGGTTTGTTTCAAAAGCATTATCTTTTGGATTTTTACATTCCTGGAACATGTAGTCACCATAGTTATTGTCTGCAGATTTGTAAATCATCAGGATAATTGCTGGTAAAATATGTTTTTGCCTTCCAAGTTTCTTTGGAATAAAATTAAAGAGAGAAACATGAGTTTGAACACAATCTAGTACAGCAACCAAATATTTAAGTAATGTTAGACCAAGAATAATAATGACTAGAACAACTAGTGCACATCTGAAGACAATACATAAAAGTCAGAAAAAAGGCCAACAAAAGGCAAGAAAAATGGATCCCACCATGAGTAAGATGACAAAACATAAATTTCATTTACAATTTGGTGGTCATTTGCTATAACTCTTGGAGTGAGTAGACATCTGTGACTAAGTCACCAGAGCTGTTTATTTGTGAATAGCAGAACTAATTAATAATGGCTCATTTCCCTTCACTCCACAGTGAGGAAATAAAGAACAAGTTGACTGTGCTTACAGTTTTAGCATGACAGCAAAAGATCCAAGAGTCCTTTCTTTCAACCTTAACTGTGATTAGAGTTGTTAAGAGTATATAGAATCATCCTTTTAGGATTGTTGAGTACCTCCAATACAGTGGAAAATTTGGACTTAGACTTAGTCACCAGGTTGAAAATCTATATAGAGAAAACAAAACTAAACTAAAGAAGTCCAAACTATGTAGTAAGTTCTGTTCTATGTAGCTCCTTTTGCCATCTCTGGAGTGGTCTGATATGAGAGGAATCAGAAAGATCTCCTCCCAGTAGTAAGATGTATACATGGAGGAAGCACTGAAAGGATGAGGACAACAATATTTGATCAGTTGATACATGCAATTCCCCCTTTTGTCTCTACTGAAATTAGAAAAAGACTAAAGGAAAAATATTATACTATTTGAGGTGATTTTTAAAACAGACTGTGCCTATCATTGTCTTAACTTCTCTGTTAAACCTCTCAACTTATAAACAGAAGAATTTAGTATATAGATATAAAAAACAGAAAGCAAATGCAACATAATAATGAGCATCAATATCATGTCTCCTTGAATTTTAGTAGCCCATCCTCTATGTCAGTGATGGCAACCCTTTCAGATACCATGTGCTGTGCCCTTCCCAGAGACCTCATGTTGTGTACCCCATGCTCCCCCCTAACCCCTGCCTTACCCCAGACTGGAGAGAAAGCATTCTCATTGGGCTGCTGGGCAGAGGGGCAGGTGAAGTGAAAAAATGTCCTCAATACAGTGGACAGGGGAACTCTTGTGGGTAAGAGTACCTTGTCTTGACCATAGGTTCACCATCACAGTCCTATGTTATCAAATTTCATCTTAGATCTCAGATGTTTCATGTAGTTTTTGGAACTCCAAAAGCATTTCTTTTCAGACATTGAGGAATAGATCTCTTCTTTAATATTATTTGTCTCTTTGGTTCCAAGTTACTTGTAAATATCCTGCTAAAATCTTTAACAAAGCAGATCTCAATACAAATCACTACAGTTTTTCAAATAATATTTCTCCAGTAACTAGTTGAAATGGCTAAAGTCATCCAAAATCTTGTGTTCTTAATTTCATTAAGAGTAGAATTGCCACAAACTCAGAAAGCACTTAAAACTCAGAAAATTTGTGTTTGTACATGCTCCTTTGATGTAATCTGATATAAAATGAGTGAAAATATTTTGTAATTATAATTTCTCCACTCTTAAGTTAATTTACTTGGGGAGAGTATGTGGATACATTTAAATAACTTCTAATTGTACACAAAGAGTTGTGTATATCAAATGAGGGCACTTGTAGTAGAATATATTCAATTGTTAACCACACATAATGGAACAAACAATAGTTAAATTCTGATACAATAAGATATTTCAGAGACTTAATGTTATGTATAACAATGTACATATTAGCAGGCACATGATAAGTTTAAATGCCATTTCATTTGGTTATTTGAGATATGGAATGACTACATATTAAATTTTAAAAAGCTGCATCTTACTTTTTTAAATTGTGCTAATATTTTTCATTGACCATTTGTTTTTTGCTCTGATTATGGAAATTTTCTATAAAAGTAAAAATGAAGGATAGGATTATAACACCATCAAAACTAGTCCTTTTAGTCATAAGCTACAGTGGACTAAAGTGATTTAATACACATATAATTGCTTGAATTCAGGTTTGAATTCAAGTTAACAACCAATCATGGAATAAAAAGTCTACCTCACATTTAGACTCAGGAATAATCAGGTGAAAAATATTACTATTCAAACGGAAGTAACATAATGGGGAAACAGAATCAAGGGGATTCTTTCTTCATCTATATTCAGACCATTCTCTTCCCTTTTTTTCCAAGTAAAGACTTGTTAGACTTCATGAGGGCACTCATCAGTAAATTGTGACCTCTCTCTTAAGTGGTAGATTATTGACAATGATCACTAATCCTTCAGACAACTATACCTGAATTCAGAATTTAAGATAATATCAGAGTCCCAAGAGCTTTCATCTCAAATGCTAAGCCTCACCAATCATAGCTCTGAGCTGAAAACAATTAATCTTTCTCTCATGGAGTTGAAATAATCAAGAAAAATTTCCCAGGATTCACACATATATAAGAGATTTCACTTGTTATCTTTTCACTTTATTTCCTTTTCTTCTTAAGATACAAACTTTTCCCCCCTTTTTTAAACTTTTACTCATAGTAATTACTCATTCTTTGTTTTCTTTATTCTTTCTTTCCATTTTTTTAGCCCTCACCAAGTCTCATCACAGTATGATGGACTACACTAATAAGATTTATTTCAAATTATTACACTTTATAAATTTGAGAATTCTCAGGGGACAGAGGCTTGTCCTTTCTTGTTCTATAAAAAGTTACTCTATTTGTACTGAGGAAACCAGACAGTTCTTAAATTCTAATTTGAAGAGCTTCATTTGCATTTATTTTATTTAATTTCTTATATCATTTAGTATAAAGCTAATTCATCTCATATGTATCATGTTATTCATCTTATATTTAACTAAGACTCAAAAAGCTGTGTCAAAAAGGCCCAGCTTATCTGTGATAGAAAAAGAAAGAATTAGCTTAAGAACTTATGTTAACTATACATGTTTACTATCACCTGACTGAGTAAAGATAACAAAAGCAATCATGAAGTCAATTGTAAAAGTAGGACTAGTATTTTCTTTTCTAAGGATATATGTCAATAGTAGGGTCCTCAGATTTTATGACTCAAAGATACAACTTTGTGTATATTTGTTTCTTCTTTTGTGTTGTCTGTTAGAGTTTAAATAAATCTTTTCCTAAAATAATGTCTGAAAATTTTAGTGACAGCATAAATAAAGTGCTTGGATCTTGTACTAATATTTATTAACTATATCTAACATATTTTGAGTATGTAGGTTTTGTTAATCAATGATTTGCATCAACTGTCTAAAGTATAAGAAAAAACCAAACATGTACAAGAGGTCAATCATCACTGTCTGGAGTAATGTAATCACTGACTCTGTTTACCCATTAGTAAAGTCAATTTTTCTCACCAGAATTATTTTCTGAGATTTCTTTATGTCTTATAAATTGAACTAATTAAAAAATGGATATAAGACTCATATACTTTATGTCAAATAAGACTGCTAAAAACCTAAATGTTCCAATTCAAATTCTAGTTCTTTTTTTACTGTTTTCCTAATTCATACACTTTTTCCCTTTCTGTGAACCAGGAAAAGGTTAATAAGTATACAGAGTTTGAATTTCTTTTTCTAAAACCTTTAATAGCACTACCCCCCAAATCTATCTCTCTGTCAATAATGATGAATTCATCTTCTAGAAGTTTAATCATGAAACCACCAACCTTAAAGATGGGAAAATGCTTTAAGTTGCTTTAAAACAGATTAAAAATAATTTTAATTTATTAGCATTAAAGCATTCAATCTTTTTACCTTCAAATACTGTGTTAATAGTGTTAGTGAAAACAGATTACAAATTTCTTTAACTTTCTTTTCTCTTCTAAATTCCACTTATTTAAAACTTTTCCTGAACCTCTCATTCTCTCCTTTGGACCTTGATTAAAGTTGTTTAACAAAACTGCACATGTTATGCCTCTTTCATTTTCAGATCCGGCCCCCTCATAACTCCTTAAATTTTTTATATCAGTTATTACTCCAAATTATCTTTATTCCTATTCATCATTTTAATTGCTAATCCACAACACAAAAGAATCCAGATTTTAAAAATACTTTATCATTTACACACTAGATCTTAGCATAGAATTGTTATCCAATTTATTTGCTGCATTAATTTATCCCTTATTAGAAATTGGTATACTGTGATAAATTCTAATAAAATTATATAAACACCATCATATTTGTACCAGTCATATTTAGAAAATCATACAAAATCATCCAACATGGAACTTTTACATAAATTAATGAAACAATTCCTATTCCAAAAGTACATATTTTAATAATATTCCAAACTGATGGGTGTTCAATCAAATTTATTTACTTAAAAGTTCCCTATGGGGCTGGTATTTAAGTATGTAAAGGAATATTATGTTTAAAATTATCTAAAAGGCTGAATTTGGGAATGAAATGTCAGTCTAACACATATCCATTTGTTGGTTAAGCCAATCTCATAACCTATAAAGTGATATATGGGTTTCCATGGCCCTCTTGAATGACCAGGGATGGCCAATCTGGGTCAGGCAGCTTAATAAATAGGTTTCTAGGAGTTCATTATTCCACCCCTCTGTTGAAGATTCCAAGACATCTTAGATGTTGAATGAATTAATTATTTAATTGAATTAAGAAGTGGTCCATCAAACCATCCACCTCTCACCATACAAACATTATAGAGAAAACATGGTTATGAAAAAAAAAATAAAAACTTTGTCTCCTTCACTTCTTAGCTGAATTCTAATTAAAGGAAGACATTCCTTGAGATTAAGGAGAAAGAAAAAGCAAAGAGTTGTAGATTAGATAGAATCCCTTGCCCATATCCCAGACACAGAAATATTCAATAATTCTATCTAGGAATTGATTCTGGACCTTTCTATTCTAGAACTTAGATATAAGATTTAATATAATATGTGAAAAAATTCATAGGAACTTGTTAGCACTTTCCCTTAACTATGAAAAATCTTTGAGCTTAATTGTCTCTTCATTTTACAAAAATGGTAATGATTTCCAATATTATAGATTATTGAATTATTACATTTAATTTAGAAGTTAGGAATTCAGATTTGTTTCTCATGAAAAGAGTTGATTTATCTGATTATTTAAAATTAACAGAAATCTTCATTACACCAAATTTTTAATTCAAATATACAACTCTTAGGAAATGATTGTGAGTATCATATTGGTTCAACTAAATGTAAATTAATATTTTTGACTGTATAGTTAAAGAAAGAGACAGATGAAGTCTTGATGTAGCCTTCTCTAATGACCTTGAGACACATTCTCTAACTATTTTATGGTAAAGCAAATTATAATTCTTTATGATTTATAAAATTTCCCTCATTCTTTCCATGGTCATGTTTGGCTTGCAATAGGAATATCCTTCAAGTGAAAGCATAGTAATTTCTTAAAGTCACAATACCTATTGTAAGCTTAAACAGGAATAGTAATAAGGATAAATATGATTCTACTATTTTCAAAAACAATGTCTAATGAAGACTGTAATTTTATAAGGCATAACTTTTTCTCACTTTCCTTTCAAATCATTTAGAGATTAAATGTATCTTTTCAGTTTTTTTTTTACTTATTAAAGCAAAACATTAAATTTTTCTTATTTTTAGTTGCTTACTGGCTTCAAAACTAGCTTTTCTCTCTTTGTGCTATTAATGGGACTAGCTTGGTGTCTTTAGAAAGGATTTGAACCTAAATTAATGTAATTAAACAAATCTCTAATCAGTAGACTGGTTATTTTATCAAGCAGAGACTCAAATTATAAATATTAATTATCAAATAGAATTATTCAATCAATTAATAATTGGGATTGTTATTTATAATTTATCATTAAAATATTGATTATCTAATGGGATTGCAATGCTGAAGATATATAGTTCTGTAGAGACAATAAACAATGAATACAAACCGAACTGAAATTACTTAAATAAATTATCCTTATAGGTAATGTGAGGAACTAAAGTGCTGGAATATGCATTTTAGTTTTGTTTGTTTGTTTGTTTTCCCAGGTATGAGAGAAGTATGAGGGAGAAAAAACAAATTTGTAAATTTAAAAAAATAAAATAAAATAAACTGAAGCTATTGAGAAATAGGAGAGAAAACAAAAAAAATGTATTTTTAATATTGTGACAAAATATAAAGAAACATCCTTTTTTGTATTTAAGTTATAATTATGGAAAGTGAAAGAATAATAGTACTACTGCATAGAGTATATATGATACTGATAGCTGTTAA
The DNA here is from genome assembly GCF_016433145.1 of Gracilinanus agilis. NCBI lineage: Eukaryota > Metazoa > Chordata > Mammalia > Didelphimorphia > Didelphidae > Gracilinanus > Gracilinanus agilis. The sequence continues at coordinate 542,632,231 of NC_058132.1, read as the reverse complement.
AGAGACCAGGCATTGAAGAAAGGAAGAAAGATATTAGCATATTAACCAGGAACAAGGGAAATATAAACATGTTTTCTAAATAAAAGACTAAAGGATATGAACAGACAACTCTCAAAAGAAGAATTGAGAATTATTTGCAACTACATGAAATCATTTCTCAAATAACTAAAAATAAAATGGGTAATGGAAACAAATTTGAAGTTTCATCTTATACTGTGAAAACAAGCAAAATTTCCAAAAATATCAATGTTTAATGATCTATGAGTTATGAAAAAATGAGCACTATAATACAGTGTTGTTGAAGCTGTGAAAAGATATAGCCACTTTAGAAAGCAATTTGAAATTGTGCATATAAAATGAATAATATGTCTATACCCTTGGAATCAAAGGATCCATTACTGTTCTTATATCCCAAGGGACTCTATCAATGAGAGGAAAGTCTCATAGAAAGCAAACTATTTCTAATGGTACTTTGGGTAATAGAAAAAAGAAGAAAACAAGGCAGCTAGGTGGCTTAATGTACAGAGATGCAGGGACAAGTCTTGAGTTCAAATCTAGCCTCAGAGACTTCCTAACTATATGACCATGGGAAAGTCACTTAAGCACAATTGCTTATCCCTTACTACTCTTTTGTTTTGGAACAAATACATGGTATAGATTCTAAGATGGAATGTTTAGGTTTAAAAAAAGAAAAAAGAAAAAGAAGGAAACCATGTAGATGCCTACTCATTTTGAAATGGCTAAGTAATGATGGCACATGAATATAATGGAATATTACTGTGCTATCAGAAATCATGTGTATGATGAATTTAGAGAATCATGGAAAGTGTTCATGTACTTATGAAAGGTGAAGTAATCAGGGCCAAGAAAAAATGTAGTCAATACAAAAATGTAAGTGAAAAGAAGAGTCATAGATTAAAACAAATCAAAAGTGAAAATAACAAAATTATAAATCTTGAATATATCATAAATTAAGAGATATTTTTTTAAAAAAACAGCTTTAAGCTATCTCTTCATGATGGTGGGAGGTACATGGGTATTAAGCATTGTACATGTTTTCAGACATTTTCACATACTGATCGGTTGTGTTGTTTTTTTATTTCCTCTTAATGTTTTTGTTGTTAAATTTATTATATTGGATGACCCTCTGGGATTGGGGAGGGAATAATAAAGGAGATAATTATGGTGATGTAAGAAATTGAAAAAATATATAAATATATATATTTTTTAAATAAAAGAAACATGTTTAACAAAAAGATATTTTTGCCCCCTGGATGGACAGAGGGCATCACAGGGGATATTCGCAGAGGTTGAAGTCAAATCACTTTAATTTCTTTCTTTTGAAAGTCTCCTAGCTTTGTGAAAAATTGTTATGCTTAGAGTTAGAAAGATCCAGGTTCAAATTAAAATTTAAATACTTAAGAGTATGGCTTGGGGAAAATTACTTAACCCCTCTGTGGCTAAGTATTTTTATCTGAAAAAAAATGCAGTTAGTTATACTTCGTTACTCAGAGGAATTTTTGAAAGTCAATTGAAATTATGTTCATAAAATCCTTTACAATTTACAAAAAATTACAACATCATATATCAATATTGTAAGGACTTATGATCAGCATTTATTGTATTACTTAATACAGTCATAGCTAGATTGATGGGAGTATTATCATGTAAAAATACTAATGAGGAATGTACTACAATGCCTTCACATTGAGAAGCAGCTCGATATCCTGGGGGAAGCAGACTGAACACCAAAATGATATCTAGGAAAACAACAAATTAGAAAGAAAGTGAAAAGTTTTTTTCTCGAAGAAAGAAAAGTAAGTGCTTGAATAACCAGTAATCAGTAAAGATTATCACATCACTACAGATGATTTCTGAAAACTTGTAGAGAATGGTTTAGGTATCAGGTTATAATAGAAATGTTCATTTTACTAATTTTCTAAAAAAATTAAAAGGAATAAAATCAATAAATTTTCAAATGTTAAACAGTACAATTTTGACCTTATATTAAGACTCAACAAGTTTATAGTTAAATGCAAACAAATCAGAAATATTACATAGATCCTTTTCAGATCATAATGCAATAAAATTACATTTAATAAGGGACCATGGAAACAGAATAAATATTAATTGGAGTCTAAATCACTTTAAAGAATATGTGAATTAAAGAACAAGTCATAGAAACAATATATAATTTTATTAAAGAAAATAATAATAATTGGACAATATACCATAACCTATGATCAACAGCAAAAGTAGTAATTAGAGAAAAAATATGTCTCCAAGTGGTTTATGTCAACAAAATAGAGAAAGAATAAATCAGTGTTTCATATACAATTTAAAATACTTAAAAAGAACAAACTTAAAATTCCCAATTAAGAAAAAAGCAAAGTAGCTTGATGAATAGAAAGCCAGGCCTAGATATGGGATGTCTTGGGCCCATAATTGGCCTCAGACACTGCCTTGTTCTGAAACACTTAATGACCATTGCTTAAAGCACTTACCATACCTCTGCCTTAGAACCATTACAATGTAATCATCCTAAGGCAGAAGGTAAGGGTTTTAAAAAGTCCCCAATTAAATACTAATTCAGAAATTCTAAAAATTAAAGGTGATATTGACAAAATTGAAAGTAAGAAAATCATTGGATGAATAAATAAAACTGAATTGGCTATATAAAAAAAATAAGTTGGATAAACAATTGGCTAGTATGATTTAAAAAGAGAAAAAAGCAAACCAAATTACTAGCATTGAAAATGAAAGTGGTTAATAATTCACTAAAGATGAAGGAACCTTTTAAAAGTAGTAGACAAACTGAGAACAAAACTAAAATTCACTCAAAAATATATAACTAATATAAAGTATAATATTGTAGTATACAAGGAATGTGGTAAGGTTGAAAAAGTAGTAAACTCAAAGTCAAAGGATGCAAATTCCATTTCTGTCAGTGGCCACCAGTGTAATTCTGGCAACTCATTTCATCTCTCTTATATGATTTTCTTTTTTTTTTTTTCAAAGAATAGCCTAAGAATATTTACCACCCCCCCCCATGAGATAAGGTTACATAGTAGCATAAGTATCTCCAAATGTAACATGAAAACAAAATTGGTTATAGCCAGCTCCCATAAGCCTTTAAGTTTGGCATGAGAGGATCCCGCATGTAGTTTCTAAATAACAGTTACACCCTAAATTAAGCGCTACATTAATAGACTCCCTCATGTAAAGTAATCAAAACATGGAATCACCCTTAGTTAAAATGAAACTTGGTTACAGTTTCACCAAAATATCACTTGTGATATGCACTTGCTTTTATTTTTTCCAAAAGGATTGTAAAAGAATGCATTAAAATTGTTCATAAGGATTTAGAGTGCTGGCTGATTTATAGAAATGCATAGTCTCCCTGACAAGGTATGGTAACGTATGATTTTAGATGCTAGAAAATTTTCTTCCAAATGTAAGTATCATTGCCTCTTCAGCACCTGATTTTATTAAGGAAACTGCCTGTAATTGAGAATAAAATTAAGCTTCTTCCTATAAGTTCCATTCATCTCTCTTAAGCATGTGTAGTGGGAGAGAGAGCCCAGGAATAGAATCTCCACCATTTTGATTGACTTATAAAATTTTTATTTAATCTCTCTTTTACTAGACAAATGTTAGGGGTAGGAAGATGTGTATTACTGCTCTTTTCTCTCACCCCAGTGTCATCCATCATTATTTACATGCAGAAATGATTTGTTTCTCAGCTTCTAATCACAATTGTCTATAATAGCAGCTCTCAAGTTCCCAAGACCAGTAAGTCAGAACTTCAGTCACAGTGTATTGTCCTCAATCTTTTTAATCTATCATGCTTGATAGATTATCTTTTTTCCTTTTTCCCAGGATTCTATCACCAACAGTGCCTTCCATGTTCTGAAAAAGCCAACCTTCCATAGGCATTTGTAGAGTTTCTAAGGCAACATTCCCAATATAGCTGCTATATTGCGGTAAACAACAGTCAATCAAATACCAAACATTTATTAAATATCTTATATGTGCCCAGAATTATGCAAGGTGCTGAGTATTCAAGCATTAATTTTTTAATTAAAACTACCTACTTTAAGCAGCTTATGTGATAATAGAGAAGACACCATGAGTAAATATAGAAGAAATACATAATAATCACAAGGGAGTTATGGAGGGCAATAGCAGTTGGCAGAGTCAATAAAGTCTTCATATACATGATGATATTTGAACTTAGTTCAGAAGGAAGTAAGAATTTATAATAAGTATTTGTGAGGAAGGGAAAATACACAATTTAAAAGGATGGAGAAACGACATTGAATGTTATATTGTTTAATATATTTATCAATGATTTTAATAAATCCATGTATGGAATACTCAACAGATTTTTATATGATAGAAAGCTGAAAGAATTCAAAATAATTTTTATGGGCTAAAACACTGGACAAATTCAGTATGTAAAATGTAATAGTCAAATATTAAAACTACTCGTATACTAAGGAAAAAATCACCTTCAAAGTTAAAAATTTTTAGAAGCATGAATTTAATCATAGTCCCCACATTCTAAGGGATTAGTGTAATTCAGACTCAAATTGGAGATAAAAGTATGATGATGTAGTCAAAAAGACTAAAGTATTCTAATACTATATTAAGGAATATAGAGTGAAAATCTCATCATATTCATTTCTGCAGAGGACTGTCTGACCTGCCATGGATAGGACTGCAGCTATTCCATCTAAATGTCACTTGTGTTGGATGGCATTAGGTTCTACCCTTTCTAGTTGAGACTGGGGTGAGTTCTTCCTACTGATGACTGCACTGTATTTTGTTGGTTTCCATTCTGCCCCTGTTGAGGCTGAACTGAACCAGGACTCCTTTCCTTCCCCTACTGTTTGCACTATATCCTGACAGAGTTCTTTTCCAGTGTACTGAATTACATTCTCCCTCCTATTTCAGTAAGAAGATCCACTGCTTCACCTTGTCTTCTGTTGGCAGAATCATGCCAGTATTCATTTTGAATTATTTTTTGTCTGATTTTCTTGAAGTGTGTTTAGTGAACTCCAAGGTTTCTTTACTTCTGCCATCTTAGCTCCTGGAAGCAGAAGTTCTCTCATTCATTCATTGCTGATAAACTCCCCACATGCTTCAATCATCTGACTTCATCCTCAGGGAGCTCCCAGACTAATAGAGGAGAGAACATATCAACAGCTATGTCCAGATAAGCTCTGTAAGAGTAGATGGGATGCATTCTCAGAGGGAAGGCTCTAACAATTTTTGCGATCAGGAAAGCATTGTACCAGAAAGTTAGACTTAAAAAGAAACCCAAAGACTAAAGTGAGAAGGGAGAACATTCCCTGAATGGGAGACACTCAGTGGAAATCACAGAATCAGGAGATGGAGGGTCTTGGCCAAGGATTAGTCAGGAGGCCACTGCCACTGGGTCATAAAGGGGAGGAGAAAAGGAATGAGGTATGAGAAGACAAGAAAGGGGCTTGGGGCTCACCATATTGGCCTACTATGTACCATTGGATCCTAGTGCAAGAATTGTTAGGGTCCTTGATATCTACAGGTGGAATTAAGACAGTCCAAGGTACACTCAGATAGACACAATGTAATTTTTGTGTCCACTAAAGAGTATGGCCCGTACCACTACTTCTCTCCTTCTGACTTACCTGACTCAGAGAGAATCAAGAGACCAAGTAGGGCCCTTACCCAGAAACAGGTCCAGAAATAGGGCCTTTTTTTTTTTTTCAAAAGAGTAGTTTCAAGAGTTCAAAGACCTTTAGCAGAACTATTTGTACCATCTGGTCTAGGAACTGGGTACATTCTTTATCTCATTAATTATCATTTGTTAAGTTAGTTAGATAGAATCCAGAGAAAGGGATGAGTTTCTGGAAGGCCTGGTTGTTTTCTTTTCAAACAGAGATTAGAGAGATACTGAAGGAAACATTCTGTACTTGTCAAAGAGGCATCTGGCTTAAAATAAAGGAGTTATAATACAGATAAGATGGAGTAATTTATGTTCTCCCCAAAATAATCTTCACAATAACCCTGATAGATTTTCTTATTCTCTTTATTTCACAGTTCAAGAAACTGAGGCAAATTGTCTTCCTAGGATAGAAAGCTAGGGTCTGAGACTGAATTTGAAGTCAGATCTTCATGAACTTCTACCATTTCATAACTTCCCCAACACTATATTAGTGTGCCCATCTTCCCATAACCCCTCCAACAATGATTGCTGGTGGTTTTTGTTATTTTTGCCAATTTACAGAGTATGAGCATTGTTTCAATTTGAATTTCTTTGGTGATTTTTTTTATGTAGCAGTGAATACTTGGCAATTCTTTTGAAAACATTGGCTTGATCCTTTGACTATATATGAAAGAATGGCTATTAGTCTTTATGGTTATTTATTAATTATCTTGGATATCAGACTCTTTTCAGAGAAATTTGATACCAAGATTTTCCCCATTCAACCACTTTCTTTTTCATCCTAGATGCATGAATATTGTCTGTGCAGAAGCTTTTCAGTTTTAAGTAATTAAAATTTTCTAATTTTTGATAATTGCCTCTGTCTCCAGTTTGGCTAATGATGCATATTCCAGAAATTCAAATTAAAACAACTCTATAGAGGATGCGGGAAAATTGGGATACTAATGTACTATTGGTCAAATTGAGAACTAATTAACCATTCTGAAGAGGGATTTGGAACTATGCCTAACAACTTTAAAATTGTGAATGACCTTTGATGTAGGTCTGTATCCCAAAGAGAACTTTTTGTGATAGCAAAGTATTGGAAATTTAATAACTGAACAAGTTATAATATATGATTGGAATGGAATACTATTGTGCTATAAGAAATGGCAAACAATGATTTCAGAAAAATATGAAAAGACTTACATGATCTGATGGGATAAATATACTATAGTTTGATTATGAAGCTTGCAAGATATTAGAGACTTCTTTATGCCTTTATAACAATGTTTCCAGGTCTTATCAATTCTGCTTTGCAAAATCTTTCACATCTATTTCATTTTCTCTGTTCAGATGGTAACCTTTATAATCTAGGCCTTCATATCTCACCTGAATTGTTGCAAAAAACACTTTTTTAACTGTTTTCTTCCCCCTTTTTATCATTTCCTTCCCAAAATTCTTATTACTTCTAAAAATCAGATCTGAGTAAGATTTTCTATTACCCCCCAAATTTTTTAAAGTTTTTATTTTCTTTAAAGTAAAATACAAATTCCTCAGTTTCAATTAAAAAATTCTCCATAATATTGCTCCTATCTTCAATGCTAGGCTTATTTTTATAATATTATCATTCCTGCCCTTCCCTTTCTACCTCAACTGGCTTACTAATTATTCCTTAAATTCCTTAGAGTAAAAATATTTTATTCCAAATCCTGTTTGTTCTAGTTGAAAAGTACATGGGAAAAGAAAATTTATCCTTGTTTTGTGCTCATTTTCTTCATATCTGAAACAAAAAGTATGAAGTTTTTATCATTATCTAAGGAGTATATGTAATATTAACAGCATGAGTCAAGTAGTCACAGGTGGTTCAGTATAAAAAAAGGGTAAAAAGGGTAAAGTCTCTGTTTTTTGGAATTATAGTTATCAGAACTGTTGGGTTTAGTGTCTAAAACAGTGGTTCCCAAACTTTTTTGGCCTACCACCCCCTTTCCAGAAAAAAGATTTCTTAGTGCAACCTGGAAATTAATTTTTTTTAAATTTTAATAGCAATTAATAGGAAAGATATATGTATTAATGTTTCTACCTTTTTCATAAAATATAGTAAAGAAGGGTATAAATTAGAAACATTGAACTTTGAAATTATGAAACTATTTATTGAACTCAGAATCGAATGTAAAAAAAAAAAAGTTAAAACATTCAGAATCCCAAATGCACCTGTGGCCATCACCAATCCCAGGGGGCAGTGGCACCCACTTTGGGAATCACTGGTCTACAACAAATTATATATTTCTGGGTAAACACTCACTGAGGGAGAATGGGTGATGAGGGAAGAAGAGAGAGGAAACAATAAAGGAAGAAAGACTCAGAGATTAAGGATTCAACAACCTGGACTCCAGTGTGCATGCTCCTCTGATGGTGATAAGAGAGAAGGGACACAATAAAGGAAAAAAGACTCAGTGTTAAGAGAATCACAGCAAAAGAATAGACCTTATAGTGAGTAGGCTCTAGGTAGAATTGAGTCTAGTGGTAAAGAGCCTCCTCCTATTTGAGCATAGTCATTTTTATTGGGGTTACAAAAAGGAAGGAGGGAATGGACAAAGGTGGTTTGACAAGTTAGGCAATCATCACAAAATGCACACTGACAAATCCTAAAACAATAGATATAGCTAACCCCAAATCAGGAGAACATATGGCCTAAGGCATATGAGTTTGTCTGGTGACTATGTTAATCAATTGTTGTTGGTAAAACAAAGATACTGAGATTTCTGTCTTCTGGAGTGTAGCCTCAGGGTTGGGTCACAATTAGACAAGGTTAAGTACTGAACCAAAGGCATAGAAGTTAGCCTGGTAAAAATGAGCATATGGCTCATAAGCGTGGTTATTGAGTAACCCTAAAATATAACCAAGGTTTATCCATGCCTGGACTGCTACAAGAACTGATTGTACTAGGGATCTAGAGTCAAGATAGTAGAATAGAAGTAGCGACTCACCTGAAATATCCCAGATTCCTCTTCAAAAGTTTAATTACAAAAATAATGCCTCAAAACAAATTCTTGAGTGGCAGAACCAAGAAAAGGACTAGATGAACTATTTTCAAATGAAATACTACTTAGAATTTTGGTAGGAAAGTTCTGTGTTACTGGGGTGAAAGTGAAGCACAGTCAAATGCAGGTTCTTCTACAAAATACCACATTAGAGAGTAAGGTCACATGTGTGGGCAATGTAGCCATAATTCCAGGTAGGAAAAGAATGCTTGTTGTCACTCACAGACTACAGCACACCCAGAAAAAATGTGTTAGAAAAAGACATAGCAGTACCAGATCTCAAACTGTTATGTAAATTGGAAATCACTAAAACAATCTGGGTAGTTACTAAGAAATAGAGTGGCAGGTCAATAGAATAGATTGGTTACACAATACTCTAAAGCAAATGACCATAGTAATCTAGCATTTGATAAACAAAAAGAACCTAGCTTTAAGGACAAGAATATATTTTAAGAAAAACATTCCTGGGAAGACTTGAAAACAGCATTACAGAAAATAGGTGTAGATGAATATCTCAAACTTAATAGCAAGATAAGGACAAAATGGATACATAATTTAAATATTAAGGTGATATTGTAAGCAAATTATAGAAGCATAGAATAATTTACCTGTCAGTTCTATGGATAAAGGAAAAATTTATGACCAAATCAGATAGAATATAAATCAGATAGGATATAAAATGGATGATTTTGATTACATCAAACTTTTTAAAAATGCAGAAACCAGACCAATTCAACCAAGATTGGAAGGAAAGCAGAAAACTAAAGGTTAGGGGATGACAGCAAGTTTCTCTTATAAAGGCCTCATTTACAAAATTATGATAATATGTCTTCCGTTAAAAGAATATGAAACCAGCATGTTTCAGAAGCAATGAATGTTATAGATAGGCATATGAAAAATGTTCTAAATCACTATTGATTAGAGAAATGAAAATTGAAACAACTCTGAGGTATTACTTCACATCTATCAGATGAGAGAAAAAGAAAGTGATAGATGTTGAAGTGCATGTGGAAAAATTGGGAAATCATTGCACTGTTGGTAGATTTGCAAATTGATCCAAACATTATGGAGAGCAATTAGGAACTATGACCAAAGGGTTATAAAACTGAAAGTTTTTTGACTAAGAAATAACTTAGTCTATATCTCAAAGAGATAAAAGAAAAAAATATCTAATTGCACAAAAATATTTAAAGCATCTCTTTTTCCAGTTGCAAAAAATTAGAAATTGAGGAAATCCCCATTAATTGATAAATGGCTAAATATATGATGGAATGCTATTTTGCTATAAGAAATGATGGGCAGGTTATTTTCAGAAAAACCTGAAAAGACTTACATGAACTAATGCAAAGTGAAATGGGCAGAATTGAGAGAACACAGTATGCAATCTCTCCAAGATTATATGATGATTGCTTGTGAAAGACTTAGCTATTCTCAGCAAGGCTAAGAAAACTAAGAAAATTCCAAATAATTTATGATGAAAAAAGTTCCTCCAGAGAAAGAACTGAATGAACTCTGAATATAGATTGAAACATGAAGGAGAAGAAAAAAAAGCTTCCCCCTTGTCTTGAGGAAATTTTTTCTTACATAATATGACTAATATTGAAATTTACATGATTATTAAAGTACTGGTTACACAAGTAAAATGTAATAAAAATTGCTTGCCTCCTTAAGGAGGGTGGAAGGAAGGGAAAAAGAAAATTTGTAAATAATTTGAAAATATCTTTAAAAATTTACATGTAATTGAGAAAAATAAAATATAATTTTTTTCAAAATAAAAAGAACTCATTTTCCCACACATCTTGAAAAAAACAACATAGCAGATTAAAAAGTGCTCCAGATCTTAATGATCTCACCTGATTAGGGTAATAATATCTATTATATCTATTTCAATGAGTTTTTTTCCTTTTGAGAAAACACAATATGAAATCAATCTACACATATTTTAATGATCCTATAATGAATAAAAAAATAACACAATATTACCACTACCACTATACCTTCTAGTCTCTCTTACCATTCTTAAGTACCTACTGTTATTCATTATATTGAATATACATCATATTACAACCACTTACTTTCTTATGATATAATATTTTTAAATTAAAATAATTTTCTGAATCCATTATCTTTTACAATGTACTAGATATTGTCTACTTCCTCATACTAATTAATGCAATCATCAGTTTTCTAACTCCCAATTTCTATCTACAGTGCCATGGAAATCACATGAAGAGCAATACCAGTGTGTTATTTTTTTCCAAGTCAAATCAGCAAGCATTTATAAAGAACCAACTCCATGTTAGATATTATACTATATGCAGTAATACAAAGGTTGGTGAAAATATTCCCTGTCCTCAGAATTCATAACCTAATTGAGGGGAGGGAATGATGTAAACTATGACAAACAAGATACATCCCAAGTAAACTGGAATTACTCTCTGAAAGAAGTAGTTGGTATTAAGAAGTTCTTACTGAAGGAAGGGATGAAATTTATTGACTAGAAGAATGACACATCCAATCCTGAACTTTAGGAAGATAATTTTAACAGCTTAGGGGAAGACGAAATGAAGTGGAAAGAGACATGAGTCAAGAGACCAAAGGAAGCTTCATGAGTGTTAAGGTGGTAGTAGGATTATGGAAAAGAAAGGGGTATAAAGGACAGAGACTGCAAAGGAAGAAACAATAAAACTTAACTAAAACTGACATATGGTAGGATGGGTTGAAAGAGAGTGAAGCAATAATGACACCTATGTTATGAGTTTGACTAACTATAAGGATGATGATACCTTCAGCTATCATAGTAAAATTAGGAAGAGAAAATTAGAGAAATATATATATTAAGGTCAGTTTTAGACATGTTGAAAGAGAGGAAGGGATAAAGGGAGACAGAGAGGAAGGAAAGGAACGAGGGGGGGAGGAAAGGAAGGAGGAAGCAAGGAAAGGAAGGAAGAATGGAAAAAAGAAAGAACCTGCTGTCTCAGGTTCAAATATGAGATACTTTGTTTATCTAGCAAAGATCTACAAAACATTGTCCATTCTTACTTTCTGAGTCTTCTTAAACCTTACATACATTATAATCCAATGACAGGTCTCTGCTATTCCTTACCACATGACAATCCATCTTCCGATTCTCAGTATTTTTATTGGATGTTCCTCATGTCAAGAATATTGTCACTTTTTTGGTGGATTTTTCTAATCACAGCTAAATTTCTACCTACTGCAAGAATCTCTTCTAGCCCTCTTTCTTCTTAGTACGTTCCTTCTATAACTACCCTGAATTTGTATTTTCTATATCTTTTTGTATGAAGTTATTGGCATCATCTCATTCCATAGACTCTGACCTCCTGGAGAAAAAAGAACTTTTGTGTTTTGTTTTGTTTTACCTTTCTTTATATCCTCCAAACTTCACACAGTGCCTATTTACATAGTAACAGCTTTTAATAAATGCTAGTTGAATGTCTATTGGACTAACTAACTATCTGTATATGTAGGTAAGTTGTACTGAAGAAGAACATCATGGGAAATGAGAGCAGTGAAGAACTGGGAAGTTAGATTTTTTTCATGAGTACTCCAGAAGGTCAAAAGTGATGAAGAAAGAAATACTAGGACTAGATACTGAATTTATTGAGGAATGAATGAAATCGTGCTGAAGATATCTAAACAATATTGACTAGAATCTTAACTGAATGATAACTGTGTATTAATCATATCTCAAAGTTATTGAATAACAGTGACAGAGAATCTTGAAGTGCCAAAGGAAAAGAAGTAATATCTGGATTCTTCAACATGACAATGCGGCCAGCAATACCTTGTCACAAGAAGAGAGCCACATTTTGGTAAATGCAAGAAGAGACAAGGACTCTAGTCTAAAATGGTCCCTATTTCTTAAAATGTTTTCTTTCCTGACCAAATAAATATCAAGATATGCTTATTTGAATATAGGCTTTATGTGTTATCTTGTTGCATCAAAACTTGTGAACATGGATAATTTCTATATTACATACACCAGGGAATTTTTCTTAGCCAGAGCACAATTTCCTTTAATAGTAACTTGAAAGTGAACAAGTGCATTTTGGAATTAACTACTTTTACATTTGCTTCTTAATATCATGTTTCCTTTAATAACTTTAATCAGAAAAGCCCTCGAAAAACAACTATAAGTAGGCATTTCTTCACATTCCCAAATATGAAAAATAAAGCAAATGTCGGTTTTATTCTTACAGACCTTCAGGAAAATACTATACAATACAGAGACAGTTACAATTCTTTGTTCCAAAATATGGTGCCCATAAAACTGAAATGTAGCAGATACATATCCAGAAAAAAGTAATCTTGCAATCCTTGGCTTCTCACCTAACCTTCTTTCTTTCTCCCATAAAATTATTTTGACATGAATCCCAAAGATGAATGTCTAGCTATAAGTTCATGTTATCATGAGGACATGAGCAAGGGAAAGTCAAAGAATGATTTAGTTCTTTCTCTTCAAACCAACATCATGACCTATGCTATGATTCTAGTTTGAAGACAAAGTATTAAATCACATCTTGACTTCCTTCTTGTTCACTTATCATGAGGGAAAGTATTTATAGCTAGACACTTGTTCTTAAAATTCATATACTAATCCTCTTTTCATTCTCATGACAAATGTTTAAATGGAAAAGGTGATTCAAATAAAATGGTTAATAGGTAATGCATATACATGACATTTGTCTTACATATTAGTCTTACATATTTCAATCTATTGCTGATATTAGGATATGATATTAATAGAATAATAATCTTAGATTAGACATTTGTTTATTTAGTCATTGATCAAGAAGATTTAATAAGGTCATAAATGTTAATAACCTTTAGAAGGAAGTTTGTAAAATACATACACATGAGAACTAAAAAATAATTTAAGATATAATTAACTCCAGCATCTTGGTTTTGTCAATGAGAAAATTAAGAACCAGGGAAGTTAAATCAGTTATATGAAATTTCAAGTTATTGACAAAGTCAAATTTAAAACTCAAATGCTCTCAATCAAAATATAGTCCATTTTTCATTGGGGCACACTGCTTTGAACTATATCTATATATTTATATATCTACACACACACACACACACACATATATATATATAATTTAATGGGTAAATAAAACACTGGGGAGTGGTAGAGGGGGAAGGAAGAATGATGGGGTAAGTTGGTTAACTGCCAGGACACAAATAACACAAGGAAATCACACGCACCCCCCCCCCCAAATAAAGGACAGAGTTTGGGAATGAGTGGTGACAGGACTGAGAGAGTGGCAGTTGAGACTAACTGTCCTCCTAACTCTAGGCAGGGTTTAAACTTCACAATAGTGGGTCCTTGTTGGCTGTGGAGAAGGAAATAAACAGGAAGTTATATAAACTGTGTAATAAAGTTAAGGGAAGGAAGGTGGGAGAGGTTTGGACTAAACTAATAAAGAGGGCACAGACAACTGTCAGAATGGCTGGCTTCTTTCTGGGTCTAGCACAGACAGTCTGGCTGGAACAGGAGTGACTACTAAGGGCTTTGGAGACAAGGGGATTTCTTATGCCACATAAGATACTGCTCCAAGCTAAATTCTAGATGTTACAGTTACTGGAACAAATCCATGGTCAGCTGGTAAATCCACAAACTAAGGTTAAAGGCACTCTGTAATTGGTCCACCTAATTACAGTGACTTGTCCTTTCCTTAGTCTAGGCACTTGCTTGAAGTTTATACCCAAGGGCTCCAAAGTTATAGGATACAGAAGTCTATCAAGATCCCAGCTGCCAAGCTCCTTACTTCAGTTCTTGACAGTTCACTACTCAACCACCTTCTCCAGCTCCTTCTGCATTCTACACAGAATGTCCATGTCACTCAGCCAAGATCTTACCTCCTGCTTCCTGTGCATTGCTACATATCTATCTTACCTATTTTTTATATGCTACCTTATAAATTTGCCTATAAAATATATACATATACATATGAAATTAGATTTCACACTTTAATGTTTCAATTATATAAGACTGTGATGTTCCATATATATTACATAGCACCTAGCTGTCATAGGTCTGAGTTCAAATTCAGAGTCAGAGACATACAATCTATATTTGAGCAGTTCACTTTAATTCTATTAGCTGACATCCAGGGGCAGATCCAAGATGAAGGAGTGAACCAGAGGTGCTCTGTGTCACCATGAGAATCCTCCAATACCAAAATTAAAATATAGCCACAAAAAGAATACAAGAGTGAAAGAACCAACAAGGAGACACAGTGAAACAACTTTAAAGAAAAGAAAAACACAAAAGGTAGGCAGAGGTCATCTGGGTAACTGGGTTGAGATGAAAGTAGAGCCAGAAAAAGGCTATAGCAAGGATGGAAGAGCAAGCCAAGGTCAAGCCACTCCCCCACACCCACACCACATCTGCTGCCCCAAGTTGGGAACATAATTCCAAGCTAATATTCAGACTCTGAGATCCTGCCTGGACAAATAATGGTATAAGCCAACCTACACCCCTTGAAATTTCAAGCATGTGAAGAAATCTTAGAGTCCCAGCCCAGGGCAGTCTGGGCTGAAGTGGACTGATCCATGTAGGCCCAGAGCAAAAATCAGGATTTCTAGTCTGGGCTTGGGATAATGACATATTATACAGTTTGGGGTTACTGATAGTACCAAGTACTAAAAATTAAGTACTAATTTTTCTGCGTAAAGGTCAGGGTAATCTGCTAGGTGTGAGGTGATACCTCAGAGATGTTTTAATTTGCATTTTTCTAGTTATTAGAGATTTAGAACACCTTCTCATGTACTTATTGATAGTTTTGATTTCTTTGTCTGAAAATTGCCTATTTATGCACCTTGCCCATTGATAAATTATCAATTGGGGAATGGCTTGATTTTTTATACAATTGATTTAGCTCCTTGTATATTTGAGTTATTAGACCTCTGTCAGAGTTTTTTGTTACAAATATTTTTTCCCAGTTTGTTGTTTCCCTTTTGATTTTGGTTGCACTGGTTTTGTTCGTAAAAAAACTTTTTAATTTAATGTAATTAAAATTATTTTAAATTTTGTAATTTTTTATAACTCTTGCTGGATTTTAAAATTTTCCCTTTCCTATAGATCTGGCAATTATACTATTCTGTGTTCACTTAATTTACTTATAGTTTCCTTCTTTATATTCAAGTCATTCACCCATTCTGAATTTATCATCACCTAGCAGATTGGCTGAAATGATAGCAGGGAAGAGTAATGAATGTTGGAGGGTATGTGGCAAAACTGGGACATTAATGCATTGCTGGTGAAGTTGTGAACTGATCCAACAATTCTGGATGGAAAGTTGGAATTATACCCAAAGAGCACTAAAAGAATGTTTTCCCTTTGATCCAACCATACCATTGCTGGGTTTGTACTCCAAAGAGATCACAGATAAAAGGACTTGTACAAAAATATTTATAGATGTGCTCTTTGTGGTAGCAAAAAACTGGAAAACAAAGATATGCCCTTCAATTGGGGAATGGCTGAACAAATTGTGGTATATGCTGGTTATGGAATACTATTATGCTCAAAGGAATAATAAACTGGAGAAATTCTATGTGGACTGGAAAGACCTACAGGAATTGATGCAGAGTGAAAGGAGCAGAGCCAGAAAAATATTGTACAAAGAGACTGATACACTGTGGTAAAATCAAATGTAATCGACTTCTGTACTAGCAGCAATGCAAGGACCCAGGGATTTATGGAAAAGAATGGTACCCACATTCAGAAAAAGAACTACAGAAGTGGAAACACAGAAGAAAAACAACTGCTTGAACACATGGGTTGATGTGGACATGATTGGGGATGTAGACTCGAAATGACTACACCAATGTAACTATCAGTAATATGTAAATTAGTCTTGATTGATGACACATGTTAAAACCAGTGGAAATGCATGACAGCTATGGGGGGAGGTGTTTGGGTAGTTGAAGGGGAAAGTAAGAATATGAATCATGTAACCATGTAAAATTTTTCTAAAAAAAATTTAAAAATTAAAAAAAAAATAAAGCACAGGGCAATCTAGAGCATGCTTGATTAAATCAACTACACAGAAAAACAAAAAATTTGAGCCTAAGCCCCTAAACTAGAATTTGATCAGCCCCTGACCAGATCAAGGTGAGAGTGAAATTAAAAGCTTACACCTAAGCATGAGGCAACTCCTTAAGCCATTCGGTATCTCAAGGGTCAATTGAATCAGCCGGGGGAGAGGTCTCCCAAAGCTCTTATCCCTCAGATCCAGAAAATAAGCTGAGAATAATGTCAAGCAAGGACTGAAGTTTAAGAGGGTACCCCGACTTCCAAGAAAACAGAGCCTACCTATAATTAGATAGCAAAAAATGTGCAAACAACAACAAAAAAGGCACACAACTCTAAAGAATTTTTATAGAAACAAAGATGAAGGTAGAGACACAGAAAGGGACAGTGAAATCAGAGGAAACACATGCAAAGTCCAAAATAAAAATATGGATTTGACACAAATTCTTGAAGAGGTAAAAAATGTCTTCAAAAACCAATTAAGAGAGGCAGAGGATAAGTGGGAAAGAGAAATGAAAGTGATGTCAGATGGTACAAATTGGCATTGCTCTGGGGACATCTAAACCAGGACATAATCATGTTTCATAAATTTACTTCAGCAATATTTAGTTTTGTTTAAAATTAAAAGACTTGTGTATAATCACTTATATTAAAGAAAAAATATTTATGTTCTATGTTTTATTATTTCTATGTGACATCTTGTAATACTAACATATATTTGAGCTACATTATGATACAAGCATATTATTTACACAAGGGTAAGGAGAAGTTCTAAATATCATTATTCTATTAAGTGTAATATCTAATTTATTTGAGAATGATTAGAAACTGATTATGTTAGACTACAGATAATGTGTTTTATACATTATAAATTAATTTTGCTCAATATTTTTATAAACCACATCCTAAGTTTATTATTATAACAGAAGGATAAAACATCATTTGAGTGAATTAATGTATGTTGCTATCAACACTATGCATAGAACATACATATTTGCAGAATGTTGTTTTCTAAGTTTCTTGCAGAAGGATAAGATTCATTGCAGAACTTCATCCTCCTGAGGGGAAACTATGAATTAAAACTGGGGAAGATTAAAATAAATAATAATAAACAGTAACACATAATAACCAATTATAGAAGATAACAATTGAAGTGAAAGTTTTTAAAGTAAAGTAGAAAAACTCAGATTATACATACATATATATATATAAAACTGTATATATCTATATCTATATCTATATCTATATCTACATATATATGTTAGAAAAAAACTAACTCTAAAGACTAAGTCCTTAAAGATTTTTCTGAATTCTCTTTTGATTTCTTATTAGCAGTTTTCCAAAGCAGGTATCTGATTCAAACAGAAATAAAGAATAGCAAAAATAAAAGAAATGCAAATTCTTTAATCTAGAGATTTTTAGTTGGATAACCTTTATATTAACAAAGGTTTATTTTATATTAATAAAATTAGAATCCTAAATATAGATAAATAAGACTTTATTTATATTCTCTATATTTATCTATATATAATTTATCTATAATCTATATGAGAAAGATAGCTCTGACAATCTGTCCTTTTTCCTATGCAAAATTTTAATGACTGTTAAATTGAATTAAAATCTATTTTTCAAATAATTTTAGGGGAAAATGTTATCAGTCATGCTGATAGAATTGGATCATCTATCCCTTCCATGTCTTTCCTATGCACTGTTACTTTGTTCGACCTTTGTACCAGAAGGTGAAATAAGCAAAGAGACTTAACAAGTGCCAATCAAGGGTGCCAAACACAAAAAGGACCACATCCACAACCCCACAAGTAACAGAACTAACATGATATACTGGAAACCCACACAAGGGATGTGGAGAATGGGTAGTGGCAGACTAAACTAAACACACAAGCTGGGTAACTGTCAGTTGACAGTTTAACAATCCACCACACTAGCCAGGGAACCATGTCTGGACTGGTAACTCAGTGTGGGCTCTTGTTGCAGTAGAGGAAATATAGGAAGTATATGAAAAACAGTTTAATGATAAGTTTAAGGGGTAGGTGATAATGGGAAAGGTCACTCTAGATATAATCAGCTATGGATGAACTTAAGGGGCTGGTAAGCAGGACACTCTACTCTAACACAATTTCAGGCTGTCAGGACAAACCTGGCTGGTCAGAAGGGGTAAAGGATTTCTCACTGATGAGTACTTTTCAGCTCCACCAATGATCTCAGCTTCTCAGGACCTCAGGTATCACAGCAATTAAATCCAAAGGGTAAAGAAGTCAGGGAGGTGAACTAGTTTGCATGTCCACCATACAGAATTAAATTCAATGCTCAGTCTGAGCTTCCTCACTGGACAGATGGTTTCTTTCTAGAGAAAATCCACTTTTCCTAGTTCTTCACTCAGACAGTTAAGACAAGCACCCTAACTGCTGTTAGTCAGCAGAGTCACTCAGGAAAAGCCACCTTCTCTTATCACTGTTCCTTACTTGGAACCTTCAGGTCTTGCCTGACAGCTCTGGCTGCTACCTTTATTTTAAAATCCCAATTTCCTCATAACAGTTCCCCTTAATGGCTTCCTATCAACACATATATCAGTCATTTTTTTTATATTGTGCTAAAAAATGTAAGAATCACATTTAGGCCATGCACGTAATATATAGTAAACATAATTGGAGTGTTTCATTGGAGAAACTGAGACCCAGTTTCCCCATGAAGCAGATTGGGGATTGTGAGAATACATTTTTATATACTATATTAACTTCCTTGAAAGAATTAGTGAGAACTTTTTTTTTAATTCCAGTCTGTTGCTTTTTGCGTTTTCTTTGTCCTTGGAAATCCCACAGAATATCTTCTTTTTTAACTGAATTTTTGTTAATGAGGAAGAAAAGAGTTATTTTCCTGTGTATGTGTTCCCCATGATGTATGTATGGGGAGGGTGCCATAGGTTGATGGAGAATTCTTACCATTAAAGATGTCTTAGGATGTTCAAGAGAGAAGCTGAATAATAAGCTTCTAAAAATTTCTCTGTTAAACTCCCTGATCCAGTTCAGGTCTTCCCTAGTTATGAGAGACAATCATGGAGACATATATCACTTTATTTGCTATGATGTTGACCTATATATACTTGATATAATCAATCAATATATTTGGGTAAGAATATATTGATATTAATATATATTGGGGTAAGAATATATATATATATATTGAGGTACTTGGAGATACTGGAGCAACTCTTTCAATTTTGCAATTCTTTATTTTTCCTACTTACTTCCACAGCGTGACAAGGTAATTACCATTAGAGGGGTTTCCAATGCTCCTATGTCATGCCCTACCTCTCAGTCCCCTCCTTCTCTTATTGGTGAATTGACTGGTAACCATTGTTTTCTCCTCTGCATGTACAGTCCCTCTCACATCCTAAATAGTGACTTTTTCACCAGTCATTATATTCTTATTGAATTTAAAGGCCCATTTGACCCTATCACTGAACCCTCCTTATATAAGTCTTCCCCCCCTACTTGTTACCTTTTAATGACTCCTAATGTTGTATCCTTTTTCTTTGATATAGTTCCTTCTTGGGCAAGTTCTTTTGCCAACATTGGGTGAATCTCCTCTATCAGTGCTTGAGCTGAAGATAGAGTTACTTGTTTACTCAGATGGCCACCAAGGGCCATAAGGTGTTGTGAAGGGTTAAATTTGGGAGGGCAGGAGTTTGATCAAAAGCCAGTGTGCAGTTTATTAAATGCAAAATACCTAGTTTATTATTAGGAAGAAATAGGAAAGAGGAAGGTGAAAGTAATTTTGTAGTAGATTATAACTATACCCAACAACCCAATCCTAACTAAGTTTCTCTAAAAAAACCCTACATCTATCTGCCTCAGAAGGCAGTATCTTTTGTTAGGCCCAAAGCCCTCACCTACTCTCCTATTCTCTCTAACTGAAAATCTAAGCACTATCTATCTACCTTATCTACCCAAGTTAATCCATAATCAATAAGGCCATTAAGGTGTTATTCTGTTTCTCTGTCTTCAATTAGAGCAGTGTTTCCCAAAGTGGGCACCAACCCCCCACCCCCCACCCCCCGTGGGTGCTGCAGCGATCCAGGGAGGCAGTGATGGCCACAGATGCATTTATCTTTCCTATTAATTGCTATTAAAATAAAAAAAATAATTTCCAGGGGTGCTAAGTAATATTTTTTTCTGGAAAGGGGGCGGTAGGCCAAAAAAGTTTGGGAACCACTGAATTAGAGAGAGTGCTAACAACATACCCTCTCCCCAGGAGAGCCAGAAACAAAAAGCCCCTTCCAACAGTCTGCAACTTA
Organism: Gracilinanus agilis; assembly: GCF_016433145.1. NCBI lineage: Eukaryota > Metazoa > Chordata > Mammalia > Didelphimorphia > Didelphidae > Gracilinanus > Gracilinanus agilis. Next base: position 542,611,124 of record NC_058132.1, on the reverse strand, counting down.
CTAACCACACTCAGCCACATCCTTCTAACTGTCACTGACAACCTGCACAGCAGGGGATCTCTTACTCAGAAATCTTATTACTCTTTTCCCTCTTATATAGAAAAAAAAAGAAAGAAAATAATAAAAACTCTCTTAACAGTGCCTAGGGAAAAGTTTTATTTTATACCACCTCTGTTAAATTTCTGGACCACTTGCTTATCCCTGATGGCATTTCAATGGGCAACTCTTGTACTGCTGCCATTTTAAACTTCTCCAACTATTCAACTATATGATATTTTATTTTCTAGAACTTAACACAGCTAACATTGAAATGACACTTATGATGTCCCAGACATGTGTTGAACTTTAAAAAAAAATTATCTCATTTGGTACTTGCAAAAACTCTGAGAGGTAGATGCTATTATTTTCCCCATTTTATAGATGTGCAAACTGAGACAAGCAGCATTTAAATGACTTGCCCAGGATCACACAGCTATTAACTATCTGAGGCAAAATTTGAATTCAGATCTTTCTGTTTCTAGGCTAAGTCCTCTATCTACTGTAATCAAAATCACTCACTATTTATCATTTAGATTATGTGATCATTAGAACATAACCTCTCATATTCAAACAAAGACCATATTTGAAATAAGATTGCTTGGATTTGTAAAGCATTATTGTCTGATCATGACCAAAGTTGATAATCTGTCAACACTGATGTAATTTTCCTCTGTTACCTCAGAGTTTAATTTCAACTTAATATAGAGTTATTTGGATTAATATAATAAGGGCCTCTTTCAATTGTAAAGGTTAAAATTAATGGTTGGATCATGATTACATGAAATTATGTGGTTAAAGGTATTTATTATATCTTGAGTTGGAAATTTATTTACAAATATTTACAAACAGAGAAGAAAAGATAAAGAAAAGAAATGTGAGGGGGATAGAGAAGTTATCTATCCTATCGGCCTAAATGTTTTGTTCTAGGTCTGCTTAATCCAGGCAGAGATTAATCAGCTCTCAACCAGGAAGGCTGGTAGTGAATAACCACCCTCCAAGATGGAAGTTAGTCTCTCCAGAAGCTAGGAAAGGGGTCAGCCTTTTACTCATCCAACAGAGTAATCCAAAAGTCAGAGTCCAAGTAGAAGCCTAGCCCACCAAGCCATAGTCTCCAGTGAAGATTTCTGGAAGACTAAGTCAGTCTCCAGAAAAAAACTCTCTTCAGACTATCTTCTCAAAGACAATCTTCCCTGAAGGAGTTCGGGGCTTGCTTTTTATGGTGATTTCTTGTCCCTTCCCCTCTTCACAGGGGCCAATCACAGTTTCCAAATTGTCTAAGACAGCCCATTGGGCAGTGTCTGTAGGATTGACTTCTCACTTTCTGAAGGTTAAGTTCTCATAAAAAATATTCACAAATTCCCCACTGATTGAATCAAAAAGGTTCAGTTTCCTGATTTTATTGAATTTCTAAGGGTGTAAATTCTCTATGTACCTTGCTAGCTTCTCACCTAGTACTAAGAAGGGCCAATCAGCACCTAGGATACAAAACATAGCACTGTTGTTGGTGGCCTTTCAATCCATCACTCAATAGTGTCTGTGCATACAATCTCACTTTGGCAAACTTGAACAAACAAGAGTGCCATACTGCATTTCCTTTGTGTACAGCATGGTATTCATCCACAAAATCCTGAAATATAAAGAAAACCGATTAGATATATTCATATTTTTAAAAACCTGTGATGCGGTGAAGTCATGATAAGTGAACTATGATATAGTAAGGGATGACTGGATAAATAAAATATCCATTGACAAGGCTATAGAGTTAAGTGCTGTACTATAGGGGAATAGAGTGAAATGGTTCATGTATTGTTCATTATTCTTATCTCTATGGATCCAGAAGATCTACTGATTGTCATTATTCTTTATTATGCTTCTTTAATCTACTTTTGGCCCACTAATTACTTATTCTTTGCTTTTATCTGGTGTTTTCCTCCAAATAGTTTTCTTTATATAACATAGAATAGTGAGTAAAGACAGTAAAAAAGCAAAATAACATCTCTGTAATGTGAGAGACTCTATCGCAGCAAGAGAAAGTAACAACTCCACTGCGGTACATTCACTTTGAAGCCACTGATAGGCCAAGCAGGTAGCAGTTATCACTACTGCTGAACACTACAAAATGCCAAAGGCATTGGCTTGGGGACCAAGGAAAGGAGAATGCTGAGAAGTCAAAACAGATATTTGTTATTGGAGGGGAGGGGAACAAGGTAATTGAAAGGAAAGCTCAGGCTTAATTACTCAGCTAAAAACCTATTCTGGTTATCTTTGTTTTTCCCCATCTTAACCCTATTCTGACCCTTCAGTTTTCTCTAGGAAGATATGAATACTTCCCTAGTGTTTTGTTTTATTTCTTTAAGAGTTTTTTTGGTTTGTTTCTTTTGCTTTATTTGACAATTTTTTTAATGATGTAGTTTTACTAAGATAATGTAATCATTCACTGTAAAAATGATGTATGTTAGTTCTTGGGGCAGTAAATAAAGCTATAAAATGGCTCTGGTTGGTTATATTCAGAAGGACTAAGAATGATAGGTTTTTGTTTGTTCGTTTTTTGTTTGTTTCTTATCACAGAGATGCCTTTCCTGGCAAAAATCCTTAAGGTAGGGGCCAAGAAAAAAAACTAGCTCTCCTCCATAGCCAAAGTATTTTACCTCCAAATGTTATTATTTTTATATACACATACACACATGTGCATATGCATGTGTGTGTATACATACAGTATGTATAATATACTCATACAGAAGCATTGGTGCACCTTTCATTCAAAATAGGATTCCTTTCATTTTTTCATTGGAAATCTTATGATAAAGCCCCTGAAGTTTTCTATGGGTTTCTCTGTTCTTTTATTTGGATATTCTTTCTAATGCATCATTATCTTAGTGTTTAGACCATTCTCTCTGTAGTTTATCTTCCATTCTCTATTACCATTGTTGATTTTTTTGGTTTTATAGTCTTTTGTCTATTGTTGGTATGAGCAGTGAGAGATACCTACAGTTTTTGGTTTGTTCATTTTTTTAAATGTATTTGTTTATTCTTTAGTTCCCACTTCTAGATATCTATGTCCTATTTGATTTAAAGAAGGGATTCTTTATCTTTTTTTTCTGTCATGGATCCAAATGACATACTGAAAATATAGATTTTTTAAATGGTGATAGATAGAACATATCTTACAATATAGTACATGAGGGACTTGATGGAAATGATGTAATTTGTTAGGAAGAGTAAAGTGAAAAACTCTAGATGGTAGAGAAGATTTAAACTTTCCTTTGGTATGAACAGGAAGTCAGATAATTCAATTAAACTTCCTATAGAATCCCCTCAACCAATCACAATATGGTTCTTCAGGAAGACTAACCTCCTGATATCAACTCATGTTTAACTGATGTTAACTAAATCAATATTATTAGAATATCAATGATGATCAATAACGCATCAGACTATTAATATTGATGATGGTACTTAATCTCAACCTCAGAGAGTAAATCTGGATCCCACTCTATCCCTTCAAATTCCCTAAAACTTCTTTGAAACTGTCTTGTTACCAGGCCAACCAGTGAAGATCAGTAACTTGTTTGAGTTTTATAAACAAATATTTTACTTGAAGTAATCAAACAACAAGGGTAACTGAGAGAAGGGAAGAGGGTTTGGGAATCCCTAAATGAAGCCTAAGCTTAACTCAAACTATGTAATCTAGAAGCTTCAGAATGTTGATAGCTGAGGTGGGCCAGAAAGGCTCACTGGCCTTATTTGGCCTGCTTTGGTGGATACTGCTTGCCTATAGACAAATTATATTGCAGCTTGATTGAAGATATTTAGATGGATAAATCTTCTGTAATAATTTAATGGATGCTGATAATTGACCCTAAAGTTCAGTAGTAACCCTGTAACTTTCAGGTATGCTGGTTGATACTTGGCCAGACCAATAAATTTTGGAGAGAAAGGTTTGACCCCAACCGCTCTGGATCCCAGGCTCCAAAATGAGTCCCTGGGTCCAGTCTCTCTCTCCCTTATATAGGGAAAAGCCCAAATGACAATTGTTCTCATGCCCTAGCATGGCATCAGGAATCTCCCAAGATTACAAGTGTCCAACTGGAAACCCTACCCAAAAGCATGGCTTCTTGCAAATCCTTGCAAAACTTAACACACATATTACAAAAGGTTAATAGGTACCAAGAAGTTGAGATAAATATTTGCTTAGAATTTCATGGACCCCATATTAAGAACCTAGAACTTAGAAAGAATTACATGCTAGAAACTAAGATGGAATAAAATGAGTCTACTTGCTCATAGCCCCATAATATACAAAAATAGAAAATAAAGATACATTTCATTGTGGTAAGGAGGGAGAGTAGCCCAGCAAGAGAGGCATTGAGGAAACTGATGCCACATGCTCTGAGGCAAAAAAAAACCAAAAACCAAAACACAAATAAACAAAAACAGAAACATAAAAACCCTGCAGAGTAAAGGAGCAGTCCAAGAATTTATAAGTTGCCTAAGGCTATGTTGTTAGTGAAAAAGGGAGGAAAGATGATGAGAGAAAGGAAGTGAAAAGGAAGGGAAGGAAGGTAGCAGGAGTTGCCCCCAGCTCTGGTGGGGAAATTAACCCAACCCCTTAGAAGCAGAATAAAATCAGGCTAGACTATAGGGATGTTAAGGTGGGTTTATTTTAGGTTTTAGAAAAAGAAAGTTTTGGGAAAGATAGAAGTTAGATCTCTAGCAGTTGCTGGTACCTAAGCTCTCAGGGCCAAAAGACTCTCCTTGGTTCTGGGGAAAAGGTTCTCTAGGGGAAAAGACACTATGGAGAAAAAGGCCCTCCAGGGGGAAAAAGGCTCTCTGGGGGAAAAGATGCTCTCCTCCCTTCTCCAAAAAAGTCACCCTAACCTGTGCTCTCTCTTTTTTATATACTTTCTCAGATTCCTCCCACAAAAGAAATAGGAGGTGTCTGAGGAAGTTATGGTAGAGAATCCTGGGACCTGTAGTCTTCCAGGATTCAGAGACATTTTAAAACATTTTAAAACACACATTCTCTCCATGACCCTTTGGGAGGCCAGTCTCCCCAATGAATCATAACAAATACAAATAAATTCACAATCATAATAAAATAGAGTATATACATTAATATAAGGGGGAAATAGCAACAATTTTTACAACAAAAGAAAATCAGATACTTGTTTTTGTTCTTTTTTACAAAAAAATCAGGGGGCAGTCCCCCTTTCTCACAACAAAATACATATACATATAAAATAAATGCATTTAAGCAAAACAAATGAATTTAACAAAAAAAATGAATTTTAACAAGATAAATGAATTTTTAACCCCCCAACATTCAAATATTGCACATCCAGTTTTTCTCTTAGTCTCTTGGATTAGCATGTGGTCTCCATGGGCATCTCCATCTGGATTCTGGGAGGCAGCAAATCTCTTTCACTAAAATAACCTAGTCTTTTCACATAAAATACAAACACATTTCCCCCTGAGGAGGATAGAAAGAAATATGGAAATCACACAAGGAAATATGGCTGAGGTACTAGGCATATGAATCACTGCCAATCAAAAAATCATCAGAAAAAATAGCACAAAAAACAAATGAGTACCAGATGAAAAATTCCAAGAATTCAATCCAAAATTTCATGTGAAAAAGTTCTAAAAAAGAAAAAAACAAAATCACAATAGGCCCTTGAATAATGAATGCCCAATTAAAGTAATCCACATCTGACAACATGCACATACCCACTCAGCAGCCAGGGCCACAGTCAATTGCCACAGCAAGAAAAGTAGGAAAAGAGACTAGATTTTTATTCCTTCCTTTGATATTTCTTCTCTTCTTCTTTCGTCATCATTTCTCAGGGATAGAGTATGGAACCAAAACATCTAATTGTTAGGTATTTGACATGAATTTCATCAGCAGTGTAGTACAAGGAGTCCTGCATCTTAACCTATATTAAGCACTGTAACCTCAAGTTTCACACTAAGTTTAAGTCCTTTTTTATTGGCATAGAAGTCTCAACAAGTCTCAGCAATCCTGGCAGGATTGGCTTCTTTTTGACCTGTGTGCTCTTTTGGCATCATTCAGGTTAAGTACATGCTACTTTGGCACTGTGTGTAGATGTCCATGAGTCTTTGGCACTGTGTAGATGAGGTCTGTGCTCCTTTGCTGATCCCATTTCTTTGAATCAAACATATGTACAAAGTCCCATATTAGTTAAATCCAATGGCAGTTTCACTATTTTAAGGCTTTTGGGGCAGGCAGTTACATTTAGGACTAATGGACATAGTAAACCTACACTAGTATAATAATCTAAAAGTCAATTTAGATAGATGACATGTGCTAAGGAAAATATCAAATTGCATATGCAATTATAAAAATGTGCTAAAAATTCAATAATATATCTTCTATAATAAGTGACAAAGATATATATATATATGTATACATACACACACACACACATATATATATATATATACACATATATATATATATGTGTATATATATATATATACACATATATCTTACAATTCATGTTACTGAAGGAGGGGTAGAAAATAAAGGTTCTTACCCAAGAATTTAGATGCATTTCCTTTTAACTTAGCCATAGTCCACAGTGTGAGTGCAAATGAGGTATATAAAACAATGGAGGTATAAAGGCAATAATACATTGAAGAAAATACAAAAAATTCATAAAAAAGGCACAAAATGCAAATCAAGTCAATATAGGGGTTGAAACTGCCTTATAGGGGAAAGAGACCCCTCACTGGGCTGGGTTTTGGATTGTAAAAGTTTTTTGTCAATGCGGCTAATTTTAACCATTTGTTCATCTATTTCTTTTATCCCCCAAATTCCTAAATTTTAGAAGTTGTCTATTTTTACAGGTCCAGCGAAGAAAAAGGACTAACCTTTTTTTGCCGGACCTCACGGGGAATTGTAAAAGTGAAATTTGGGAGATGTCATCTAAAAGTATATATATTTTCTATGGATATGTGGAAATTGTCAAACTACATTTCCCGTGGTCCAACGGGTTTCCGTTTCCGGTTCTTTGGGCGTGGGGACGCCTACGTCTCCACACAAAGAAGAGTTTAAATCTCCTGGGTTAGAGGGGAGTGGCCTCTTGGCCAGCAGACTCGGGAGGAGACAGGAGACAATTATGGCTAGGCGGCGGTTTTGAATTCTTACAAGCACGTGGTCTAATAACTTTATCTATCAGCATGGCTTTAAATTAAAATACTAATATTTATATTTATAGCAGCCTTTATTATTTTTTATCCTTATAGGACGGGGAGTTTTAACCCTACCAGTAGGTAGTAAGGCAGCAAGCAGACTGGCAGGTAGGCAGTCAGACAGGTTCAGAGTCCCTTGTGAGTGGCCAGAAATGTTGTTGGTGAAAAAGGGAGGAAAGATGATGGGAGAGAAAGGAAGGGAAAAGGAAGGGAAGGAAGGTAGTCAAGGTAGCCCCCAGCCCTGGTGGGGAAATTAAGCCAAGCCCTTTGGAGCAGAACAAAATCAGGCTAGACTATAGGGATATTAAGGTGGGTTTATTTTAGGTTTTAGAAAAAGAAATATTTGGGAAAGCTAGGAGTTAGAACTCCAGCAGGTAGCTGGGACCAAAGCTCTTGAGGACAAAAAGCTCTCCTCAGTTCTGGGGAAAAGACTCTCTGGGGAAAAGGTGCTCCATGGAAAAAGCCCCTCCTAGGAAAAGGCCCTCCAGAGAAAAGGCTCTCAGGGGAAAAGTCACTCTCTTCCCTTCTCCAAAAAGGCACCAAAGCCTCTTGTTTATATATTTTCTCAGATACCTCCCACAAAGAAAGTGGGAGGTGTCTGAGGAAGTTACGGTAGAGAGTCCTGGGACATGTAGTCTTCCAGGGTTCAGAGCCATTTTAAAACGCACAGCTATGAAACAGCAAGATGGGGGATCAGCCCAACACAGAAGACTCTAAGGGATCTGATAGCAGGGTCAACAGAATCCAATTGGATAAAACATCTGCAAGCCTCCTCATAAGAAGTCAATTTGGCCATCCTCCTGAAATGTACAGTTTGGTATTCAAAGACTGCTGAGCTTACCCCAAGCAGCAGAGAAGGACATATCATTTTGGAAAAGTCTTCCCTCTACCCCTGGAGCAGGGCAAAACCTCAATAGATAGACAATGTAACAGGGGAAAAATAATAACTAGAAAAATGAGCAAAATAAAAGTAAAACAACATTTGATCTGAATAAAAGAAGATATATATAAACATAAAATAGTATTTTTTCTTAACTTATAAGGAGATAAGAGAGTATGGGATAAGGATTAAAGGTGGGAATCTTAGAAGGGAATATAGATTAAGAAAAAAGAGGGCAAGAACATAAGACAAGAGAAGGAATAATACAAATTGTTTATATATATTTTTTAAAACCCTTAACTTCTGTGTATTGGCTCCTTGATGGAAGAGTGGTAAGGGTGGGCAATGGGGGTCAAGTGACTTGCCCAGGGTCACAGCTGGGAAGTGTCTGAGGCTGGATTTGAACCTAGGACTTCCCATCTCTAGGCCTGACTCTCAATCCACTGAGCTACCCAGCTGCCCCAGAAGGTGTTTATATTAACAAGTAAGAGAATAAGAGAAGAATTAGTGAGGGATTCATAGAAGTTAAATATCTTAACAACTAGGAGGAGAAGGGGAAGAGAAAAGGGAAAGAATGTTGTAAGGAAGTGATGGGCAACCTTTTGAGTTTGGTGTGTCAAAATTCATCAAAAAACCATGCATAACTCGGGTGGTGTGTCACTTCAAGAAAAAAATATAATTTTGTGATATTTATAGTTTAAATAATAAAAATGTATAATTGTAATATATAATTGTATTTAATAAACCAAAATAGGTAAGTTAATATAGGTAGAATTGTCATCTATAGTGCACAGAGAGTCTACACTACACTACAGCAAATGTTTTATCCTCGGCATGTGGCTCCATACTTCTTTATATGCAGCCACATGTGGCCACATGTCATCGAAAATGTCTATGCATGTCAGTGCAGACACGCATGTCATAGGTTTGCCATCATTGTTATAAGGGCAGACAAGGGATTAAAGGTGGGAATAAAGAAGTTGGGAATAGGGAAGTAGTTAGATGATAATTAGATTTCTGAGGAGGAATAAGATAAAAAGGGACACAAAGGAGATAAAAACAATGAAGAAAAATAGAATGGAGAGAAATACATAACTAATAATTATAAGTTTGAATGTTAAAGGGATGAATTTTTCCATGAAATGGATAGGGATAGAGGAATGGATTAAAAACAAAACCCTAACAATATATAGTTTACAAGAAACATTTAAAAATGAGACAAAATAAAACTAGAGTGACAGAGAAGAATATATGATTCAGATGACAAAAAAACAAAAACAAAAACAAAACTGGGCAAGCATTAATGATCTCAGACAAAGTTAAACCTGAAGGAGATCTAATTAAAATAGATCAACAGGGACACAACACTGTGTTTAAAAGGTACCATAGATGATGAAGAATTATAAATAATGTATAAATAGAAATCTTGAACCCTTGGACTTCATCTCCCAGCATCCATTTCCTCTTTCATCTCCACCTTCCATGCTTATGTTTTGTATATAGTTATGTGTAACTCCACCTCTCAAGCTCCTTTTCCTGTGTCCATGGCTGGGTTAGCTGCGTTTTTACTTTCCTTTTTGCTTCAAGTTATTATTAATAATTTTATTAAATGTAATACTTAGAGTCTTTGGATATTCATTTTTAATCTTACAAGTTGGACAACCATGAAAGGATAGAATTTTCAAAAAATATGTTTAAGCCTTTGAGAAAAGAATAAAGTAGATAAATTTTGCAAGCTACATTTTCTCTCTTGCAGCTTCTCGCTCCCATCTGCTTGAACCAATGTTCTACATGGCTGCTACTGCCAATGCTCCTGCTGCTGTTCTTGCACTCTCCCACCCTGCTGCCTCCCAGTTTTGCCCAGACAAGGTCTGGGTGGTCCCTATGCAGTCTACAGCCTCCAACAGACTCCTCCAGACCTGCCATCTACAAGGCTTTTTTCCCACAGAAGAGCAATGTATAAATCCTTTCAACCCCACCCACTCCCTACGTGGGTTCCTAGCCTGTCCTAGCTGTATTTTTCAGCAAGGGAACACAGTGTGAAATAGAAAAAAAACAAAAACAACAACAAAAAATGAGCTACTCAGCCCCAACCCTTCTAATTTCTAACCCAAATTCTTGGGCTTCTAACTCAAATTCCTGGGCTCCTGGCTGACAGAGAGTTGCAATTCATGATATTTCACAGGAAGGGGACTCCTCTGCCATTTTTTTTTGAAGGCAGATAACCCAAATCATTGGATCTGAAGTAGGAGTTTGGGGGACTTTGTCTCTGATTTTTTTTTCCTTTTTTTCTCCTGACCCAGAACACCAAGAGAAGCCAGTCCTTCATATGCAAATACCCTATTGTTCTCCCTTGAAGTTTTGTCCTCAGGGAAGAGGGCACAGGAGAATGGATTTTAAAAGCCCTTGCCTAATACCTGACAGATTTCTTTACCTACCAGTTCCCCCCCCCCCTTCTTTTTGTTTACCCTGTAAATAAAATCTATTCAGCTTTTTTTGAGGAGTAATGCTATTACAAAGCATGCTTGAAACTGTAGAAAAACTGTTTCAGTTGGTAGAGCTAACAAGTGCAGCTTGGCTCTGCTTAATACTTTTACTGTTAGTTTTCATTTTCATTGCATACTTACCATTTTCTTTACTTATCTTCAAGAATATGCAGCAACAAGCTAGGCTGCATGAATTACAGGCCAAACTGGGATATTTTGACAAAGTTTTGAAAATCTTAAATACTCTCAACATGCAGAATGGAGATTCTGCCCAGTGAGTGTATGGGGAACTCCAGAAGTGTGATAAAAGAAATGCAAATGGATGATAAATACTGGGGAGGGGAAAGAACCTTTAAGAGATCTGGAAATTTATTAATGTTAATTTTGTTTTGTTTTGTTTTGTTTCCATAATAGTGAAGAAGTGTTTATTGGAATTGGAAAGAAGGACTTTTGAATTCAAGGCCTTTATCCTGTGATGTTTATTGTATTTTGCTGATTGTTTGGTTTAAGGTTTAATTTTTTTAAGTTCATATATTAATCTAATTAACATCTTTCTGTTACACTGAATCATTTTAAAATACTGTGTTTTGGCTATTAGTTATATGTTCGATTACATTATTTTTATATGTACCTTTCCCCTATGACTGTATTGAAGAGCATATCATTGTGAAAGCCCATAAACACCTTGCACAAACCCTTTTCAGTAGCAAAACCATAACTCCTTATGTATACTGGGTTTGTCACGAGATCCATCAAGGTCACATGTTGCTTATACAGGCTTTTCTTTCCTTTTGCCTTTGTTAATTGTTACACAAATGATGGATGGTGTTAACTTAGAAAAAACGCAGAACTATTAAACAGTCATAAAACCACTCTTTAATCAAGGGAAAGGGGGAACAGGGCTACATGGCCTCTTTTGCAGAGCTGTGCCTTGTGCAGAGTCTAAATGAACACTGCTTTGCTCTGCTCCCTGATCCCCTGGAAGTGCCACCACACTAGATGATGACTCCTAGGAACAAAGGAAATTGGGGAATTTATATACCATTTGGGAAGATCCTGGGGCTGGGAAAGATGATTGACATTATACTGACAGGATACAATCAAGCTAGAGAAAGGGATCATAGCCAGAGGCTAGGGTGTAAGGGAAGGGGCTGCTAACACAATGGATACTAAAGGATGGTCCCTGCCCAGGTGTGTCCTCTTGGGTAAGGGTCTTAGATACAATGGGGAAGACTACTCAAGACAAAAGGGTATTTAGCATTTACCCTGGGGTCCATTATTCAGTCTGCAACTGCTAGTCTGAGATTCCCTTCAGGGTAGATTCTCATGGGAACAGGGAACAAGCACAAGCTTGGGGTCTCCAACCTACAAGCTATTTCTAAAACTTGGGGTTCATCAGATCTCACTAAGCCACAAGTTTGGGGACTCTAGATTCCATGTCAAAAATGGATTCCATCAAACTGCTTACAACCTTTATACAAACTTTGGAGAATTTAATGAGTTAAATATCTCCATTGATTTTAAGGGGTCTTCAGACATGATTTCTAGACATCTTGGTTTCTTTTTGTTTTGTTTTGTTCTTTTTGTTTTTAAATAGCTCTGACTTATATTTTGTCTGGCTTTGAGTTCTTTGTAACAAGAGGCAAGGATCCATTTAGTAGTTGAAATGAATAGCATTATTATATATCCTAACCTCCACATTATTAAAAATTTAATGGATGAGATATATAAAAGTCTCATACCAGAGGAGCTGGGAAGTTGTTCCTAGGGTGTAGTATCCCAGAATGGCTCCCTAGAGGGAGCATTTCTCATGAAGTATAAGTAGCTTCTGAAAGATAATATATATACACAAACACATACACACACACACACACACATATTAAAAAAGAATGTTGAATTAAAGTTAGAGAACAAAATAGAAGTTCCTGCCACAAAAGTTTTATATAAAGCATGAAGCTTAAGTAGTTGCTGAAATGATATTTTAACTCCAGTTTAATCTACTTCCACCAGAACGATCTAGATTCTTGGTGATGTTATAGACCCCCAAAGGTTTTCATCAGCAGTATAGAAATTTGTGTTTTTTCTAGGTTCTTCTGCCAAATTTTGGAGTGATGGTAGTAATAGTCTTTGTTAAAAATGTTTTTGCCAAAGTCGAAAGATTTGCTACATCTGTACAACTTGTGATAAGTATCCATGAGCTTCATAGATGTTTTTAAATGTCACACAGCAAGTGGCTATATAGTGATTCATGTGAATCCTATATAATACCTGGATTATTTGTTATTGTCATTAACTGGGCTATTGTAAATTTTGGGAATATTGATACTTTCTTTGAATGTTCATTGCCTGCTCTATTACTGTTTTATAAAGCTGTTACTTTGTGAAAATAATTTGCACTCACACAATGGTTAATGGACAAGTTAAAAAGTAAGTGAATCTCATTTTTGGGTGAGAAATCTTTGTATTCTACCTCTCCTTGGCTAACAAAGTGTGTCACTGATTGTAAGTTATATATATTTTTAAAATCTTTTATATTATTGTTTTTCCTTGTATGAGCAATTCAATATTTGAGTTTTCTTTTTTCTCTCATTTTTTGAACTTGAAGTACATGTTATCAGTATTAAAAAGGTTTTTTTTTTTTAATTTTATACTAGGGTAAGTTTAAAAATGCCCATTAACCCTAATGTTGATGCATACCTAAAAAACTTTAGACTATAGAAATAATGCCATTCATTGTTTAAAAATTATGGGACTTTGCTTAATGATTCTGTTTGATTCCAGGGGAAGGGAATACAAAAAGAGCCACTGTTCAGTGCCAAAGAAGCACAAAGCTACCTGCATAGTGTCTTTTGAGCACAAGATCAAAGAGACCAACCAATCCCAGTGGGATTGATGAAATTTTGAGCCAAGACAAGAGGACTTGAACTTGTTTCTTTCTTACTTCTCTCTTCTTCTCTTGCCTGCATTTCTAAATGATTTTCTCTGTTTTCTTTCTCATTCTCTTCTTTATTTTTCTTCCTTTCCTTCTACTCTTTGCAGCACACAAGGAGGGAGGAGAACCAGGACATATATTTCCAAATTTTTCTCTGTGTGGGATGAGATTCAGTGTGTAATTCTCAGAGTAGTATTTGGCTTGCTGTAACCCCAATTTACAAGATTACTTATAGTATTACTATTCCTTAAAGTAGAGCTGCCCTCCCATAATTTTTTTTTTTAGTTTTCCTGACCTATTTTCAAAAGTCTTGAGAAGAGTTTATCTGTACCCTGGGAAGAAAACCAAACATTAGATAAGCTGAAGGAGGGAAAGTACAGTGAGTTTCAAAGGTATCTTTTTTGTCCAAATTAGGAATCCCATGATAGTCACAGGTTTTTCTTGATCATGGAGGTCTTTAGGGGTATGTATTGTAGAAAATCACATGCTCAAGATTTAAAAAGTCACAGCTCTTCCCTTATATGGGATTGGACAGAGGGAAGGAGGGGAATCTTGCATCAGCATATTATAAAAGTATGTGATTGTATCTAGAAGAAGAAGACATTTTTGCCCTGAGCTTGCCCCTTGTGTGGGCAGAATCTGTTATAGCAAAAAGCTTATAGAAATATTATAGAAATATTATAGCTTATAAGAATATTATGGCCAAAAAGCTAAACTTGGCAATTAAGCAGGGGGTTTTGGATAACATCATGCCCAAGCGGGTCAGTTATCTCTCTGACTCAAAGTTCCAGGGACACAACTCCTGGCTGATAGCCCAGGGACACAACTCCTAAACGGAACAACCTTGAAGATTAAGAATCATGTCCTGTGAATGCATGCTTCGGGACTCTCTTTGATGAGTTTCCCCAGTGCGTACTGGCAATAAAGCTTTCTCCTGCTTTGATTGCATTGTCTCCTGTGTTCCTCTGGAGGCCACCCATTTTGAACCCTAACAAATCCTTTTTCCTCCCACTGTCCACTGTTTTCTTTTAATAAAGCAGCTTTTCCCTGCAAGAATCTTATTAAGTCTTCTGTCTGCTGATTAGAGTGATTTCTGGGGGTATGAGCCTACCCCGAATTGCACTCCACAAGTTTTCCACATATATGAATGAGTACAGTAGATAGATAATTCTACTATTAGACTAACTTGCAAATTTAGTAGCAGCAATTTTATCTTCTCTCTCTAAGAAATCACCAGGGATAATTCTATCCTCTTTGCTTCACATAAAATACATTTATAAACACATTACACATCCCATGCCATATCATGTTTAGAATAGTTGTGTTCATTGCTTGGCTTTTCTTCTTTTCAAAGGGGATTGAGTCCCTAGCAAATTATTTCCCAGCCATAAACTTTTAAATTATCATATACACAAGAACATTGTAATTCATTCTTTTCTGCTCTCTTTTCTAATTAGACAAACACTAGCATTTCCAAATGTTGCTAAATATTGAAGGCAGCTACACATATGAATTTATGCCTAATTGCCAGTAAGCATCAGAAATTTTTTTCCTCCTTAATTTCTCTTCTTACCCACACTTTAAAAGCACTTCCTTTCTAACTATAAGAATTTAATATGAGTGTTTTGATGTTCTCTATGATTTGAACCTAAACATTGGTCAATTAGTTTATTAGGCTCCTACAAATTTAAGGCCTTCAAATTGGTCATTCCAGAATTGAACTGAGAAGAAACATTATAATAATGATAATTTTTGTAATTGTTCAGTTGCTTCAGTCATGTCTAACTCTTTGTGATCCCATATGGGACTTTCTTGTCAAAGATACTAGAATGTTTTGTCATTTCCTTCTCCAGCTCATTATACATATGATGAAACTGAGGCAAACATAGTTAAGTGACTTGCCTAGAGTTACATAGCTAAAATCTGAAACTGGGTTTGAACTCAGGTCTTCTTTACTCTAGGCCCCGTGCTCTATTCCCTGTGCCACCTACCTGCCCCAGTATTGAAAATAGGCAACATTTATAGAGCACCTACTACATGCCAGGTACTGTAGTCAGAATTTTTGAAATATAATTTCATTTGATCTTCAAAAACAAACAAACATATCCTCAGGGTTAGGTGCTCTTATCATCTTCATTTTGTAGATGCAGAAACTAAGGCAAAGATAGGTTAAATGTTTTTTCTAGGTCACACAGCTAGTGATTTTAGGAGACCAGATTTCAACACAGGTCTTCTTGATTCTTTATCTACTGTACCATCTAGCTGCTTACGTAAAGATTTTATAAGTTAAATATGAAAAGAGAGAGTAAAGTATTTTCCAGGTTTATAAAAATACAAAAAAGTAGGAGATACAAGATTAGATTTGGACAAAACATTATGTATCAGTTTAACTGAAACTTTGAATTCATTAAGAGGAATAATATTAAATAAATTCTGAAGCAAATACTGGATGGTCTTAAATGACAGACTAAGTAGCCTGGCTTTTTATCATAAAGGAAGATGTTTTGAAGAGGATAATTATAATCAAATTTTTGACTTGGGAAGATTTTTTTTCCTGGGTGAATTAAAAAACAAGCTAGAATAGAGAGACAAAAAGCAGGGAGAACACAGGAAACTATTAGAATACTTCATGAAAGAATGGAAAAAGCCTGAAATAGTACATTCACTATGTAAATAAAGAGAAGGGAATGGATACGGGAAGTATTGTGTAGGGGAAATTGAAAAGACTTGGTAATTTAATTCTTTAAGGAAGGAGGGGTGTATATGAAGGAATACTCAAAAGTAAAAAGCCTGGGGGAGTAGAACTTGGATAATTCCCTTCAACGGTAAAAAAAAAAGAATTTAATAGAATGATAAAAAATAGGCAAAATAAGAGACAAAGATAATCAATTCTATATTGTATGTATTGGTTTTGAATTAGAATATAAGAGAGAAAATTTCCAATAATAAATAAGCAATGAATATTATGAGGTAAATCAGTCCTATGTATAAAGTTTTAAGAATCCTTTGTATAGAAATGAAAATTGTACCCAGGGAAGATGATGAGATCACCAAGATATGTGGCTTAGAAAGAACACTCAAGAGGGCTACAGATGGATCCTTAACATTTATGTGTAGGTAGGGAGAGATAGATGGATGATTCAGTGAGGAGTCACAATGCCTGAAGGATAGAATCAGAAGAGAGAAATGTCAGAAGGCCAAGGGAAAAGTATTCAGGTGGAAAGAGTAGTCAAAATTATCACAAGCTTTATGATTTTCAGAGAATGCTTACTGAAAAAAAGAGAGTTCATTAAATTCAGAAGTTAAGATTACTTTGATCATCTCAGAAAAAAAAGTTTAGACCAAATGAGATGTTAAAAAAGCCCAATCAATAATCACCATGTATTAATTAAGCATCTCCTTTGTGCAACAACAAAACTAACCATATTATATTCTATCAGAAGAGGGCATTTGTACAACTTGCAGGGGACTAGCATGTGAATGAAAAGTGAGGCACTGGAAGCCGTAAGAATACTTTGCATTCTAGAAAACTTGATAATGAAATGAGGAAAGATCAACTGTTATAGCTTTAAAGGATAGAAGAGGTCAAGTGAAATTTTGTTGTTGTTTCTTAATGAGCCAATGGCATGTAGGGAGATTAAAAGGCAGCTCAGTGGCATAGCATGGTGAGGACTTAAGGAAAACAAAGCAAAATAAAACCTACACAAAAAATAAAGTGGGGTGCCCAATCTATTCCAATAGATTGGCATTATTAGTCCAGAAGGAGCTGAAAAGCAATGAATAAATGCCAGATTGAAGATAGAAATCTATGTTCCTCTCTATGCTAGGAAAGATGGCAAGATGCTCAAAAAACCTCAAATGAAGGTTCAGACTTACAGAGCATGAGGAAAACAGGCAAAACGCTTCATCGATCTTGTAAGAACCCAATAAAGGTAGCACTTGGACCTAGTATCTTCTCCAGTAGCCATTTAAACAATTTAACATATCCAACTTCCAAGACAGAGGGGAATAAATAGGGAGTTAAAGCAACATGAGAATAATTAGTTGAGGAAGAAAAAATTGGTAGGGAAAGAAAAAAAGTATTTTTTTCCAACTAAATTTGTTAGGCCTTTCTGTATGAAGCAAGTTTATGATTCAGCAGTGATTGTACTCTGTTTCTACTTACCTGTTTAAAATTATTTCTTTCTTTGGTCTGATTGCTGAAGAGAAAAAAAAAGGTCAACTAAAAGCTTTGAAGGCTATAACTTTCTTACCATTTTATAAGTGTGAGAAATTTAGAATGTAGAGAGAACAGACCAAAGAGATGATTTACAAATTTGGAAGTGGTCCCTGATTCCAGAGCAATATCACTGTGAATGTACCTTTTCTAAAAACTAGATGTTTACCTGAGGTTTAGGAAGCCCTAATGCTCACAAATATTATAAAGTACATATCTCATTGTTTAAAGTATTAGCTTGCTTTTGAGGAAAAATGCAAAAGGTTTAGGGAAGGCTCATTTTGTGTTTTCAGGTCAGTAAGTTCACTAGATCCATGAATTATTAGCCACTGATATTTCTTAGTGACTCTTGTGAAAAAAAAAAAAAATAAGGAAAGTCTTTTATCATTCCTGAACTGGAAACTTGAGTAACAACCAATCAGATTCAAGAGACATACTTCATAGTGATAGAGATGCAGAGGTAGTATTTTTGCTTCCAGCATGAGACAGATCTCTACAGGAGAGAGTCCCTTCACTTTGCAAACTCTTTTATTTCACAAATGCTATTAGATGCTGTGCTCTGTTCACTTGGGGGGGGGCATTAAGACAATTGTCAAGTGTAAGTATGCAATTGGAGTAAATCAAGGATCACTAAGCACTCATCTTGGAAGGGAATTGGAAGGTGACCCCATGGAACCCTGAGAGAATTTGGTTTGGGAGGGGCCAGCAGCAAGAGGAGTTTGGAGGAGTTTTCTCAACTGTCACTTCACTCCTGACTGGACCCTGGGGGGGGGGGGGCGTTGGTTCTTTGGTTGGGAGGTTTTGTTTTGGGGGTGGATCCTGAGTGAATTGGGCTCCTCTGTACTTTTATTAGTGATTATTGGGAGATCACAACTACTAGCATCAATTCCTACTATGTTCAGAAATACCAGCAAAGAAGATATTGAACAGCAATTCTCCAATTTGGCTGGAGAGTTGGAACTCCTGTGGGAGAGAGTTCGAATGGGGGGGAAGGGGGTTTCCTTTCCTGATCCTACTTGAATCCATTTATCCTGTTACTTCCCTCTTATATTAGTTTAGAAATATTTGACAGAAGACTATAGGGGGAAGACAGAGTTAGCTACTTAGTTAGCTACCAAGCCACAGAAGAAGTCCAGAGCTGTTCTCTTGGGGAGAAGACATAGATGATAGTGAAGTTCATCCTTTCCCTCCTTCCTTGAGTCCCCTATACCTTTTCCCCCTGTACCCTGAATTTAATTTATCCTTTAATAAAGCACTGATAGTTTGATATTTAGAGTCTGGAGCAGTTACATTGAGGGGGAGAGGTGACTGATCTGGTGGCTGAGGGGCAAACCATTACCTGACTCCATCGTGAGGGGTAAAGCTACTGGAACTTAGGAGTGGGGGAGGCTTGTTTCAACAGGGCTGGCTCTGTGGGTGGGATTCAACCCATTAGGGTCACAACTGAACCCCAACACCTTCCTTCAACATCCCCACTATAGCTTTGCCAGTTTGTGAACCTCTTTGAGTTTATTCCCTCATAGGTCTTCCCCAGGGTGGGGGTAAGGTGTTAGCTATACTGGTCCACTGAAAGCTAACAAAGGGGGAGTCTAGATACACACTCATCTACCACCAATACTCACCCACATACACAAGAGGTTCTACATGAGTTGAAGAATATTATTCCATGCTATTTCCACTGCTTATACTACTATGGCAATGACGATGATGATGACGACAACAATGACAACCATGACTATTAATACTACTAACCATATTTATATACAAAATACTTTAAAATAAAAAGATTTGGATTCTGCTCTTACCTAGTTGAAGATGGATTAAGCCAGGTGTGCTCTTTCTTCTACCACTTGTGCAGTTTCCCATCCAAGTTGTTCTGAGGCTTTTTCACTGCTCTCTCCTCATATTCCAGAGAGATGAGTTCTCTTTGATGTCTTTCAACATTGCTCAGACTGGAACACTGCTTCACTCCTTCTACTGATTCTGCTGTGGATTGGATAATGGTTGGTGGACTCTGAGTATTTCTTCTCTACTATCTTGACGACCAGAAGTTAATCTCTTGAAAACTTAAATTATTAAAGCATTTAGTTCAAAGGTACCTTAATTTATTCTCCTTTTATTATACTCCTTTTATTTCTCTTCTTATTCTCAGAACTATTGGAAGCATGTATAATTGTTATTATTCTCATTTTACAAAATATGGAACTGAGGCAGATAGTGGTAAGGTGAATTGCTTAAGGTCAATTATCTAAGTAAGTCTAAGAAGCCAGATATGAACACAAGTTCTCCTGATTTCAGGACCAAGGCTACAGTCTCTATCTATCAACTATTACTCTTTTTGGATTCCTTTATTTATTACTCTAAATATTTTTGTCTTTCAAATCCAGAGAAATCTTGCATATCTCATGTTGTATTTGGGGAAGGATATTATTTAATGCTTTCCATGATCACCTCTTCTTACTAAGGCACTCTATTCTATATCCTTATATATACATTATAGTCACATTTATTGACTTACCCCTATCACAAATACTTCTTGTTTAGCTATACTTGACAAATAATTGATTTAATTTAACCATTCACTTGGGAACATTTTTTTAATTGTATAGTATCTCCTGGGTAATTCAGGAGTGATCACCTTTCTTAGGGCTCTCTCTGGTCCTCTATCCCTATATAGTGACTACAAGAATGGGGAAAAAATGTTATGGTAATGGTAATTCTTCAATGTAATGATTTCTCTACCTTCTTTTCCCTGTTCATTTAAGCAAGCTACCATCATTCAAGAATCTTTGTGTCAAATTCTCTTTACCTGGAGTCAATTATGCATAAATCAAGGTACTTATAAGTAAATGCTTTAATAATTTAAGTTTTTAAGAGACTGATTCCGGTTGCCAAAATGGCAGAATAAGAAACACACCAACCACTCTCCAAACCTGAAACAGTATGTATGTATGTATTTATGTATGTATGTATGTATGTATGTATGTATGTACATCTTGCCTAAATCTTTGATGTTGAATAGATCTTGAAACACTTGATGTTCCTGAGGTGCAGAGTTGAGAAAGCCTTGAGGGCAAATTCCAACTCTGTTGCTTGTAGCTGAGCCCAAAGGCTGGCAAGCCCCTGTGTCAAATGCTGCTGTTCTTGGTTGTAGTTGTTTCCACTAGCTGGTAATGTAAGGATGTTGTCTATGCCAAGGAAGTATTGATTATTTGGCTAATAATGGAATTAGTTCCTACCTGCCTAAAAGAAACTCACTCCCAAACCATCCTGGGGCCCCAAACCCTCTTTCTCCCTAACCCTCCAGGTGAGTCAGAGAAGTGAAGCTCCCAGAGGTTTGAGGACCCCCTTTTATACCCTGTCCTTAACTGTCACCCTGGCACACGCCCTGGGTGCTCTGCCACATTTTGTGTTCCAAAGTGACCACTGCCAACTTGCACCCCCAGCAAAATGACTACTCATTTCTACATATTACAGTATGTATATATGTATATGCATATATGTATAAATAAAAGGAAAAAAGATAGCTCCCAAATGATCAAAAGAGAAAGAAAATGTTCAGTGCTAGGAAATATTTCAGCCACAGAGATGAGCAAATGAAAGCTCAGAAGAAAGCAGCAATACAAAAATGAAAATATGTAAAGCCACAAAAGAAGTTTTGAAAGGATGCCAAGTCCAAAATGAACTCCTGGAATACCTTAAGCAAAAGATAAAAAAAATAGACATAAGAAAATGATAGAAAAATGGATACCGTAGTACAGAAATTTACTCAGGAAAATAATTTCTTAAAAAAGGAAATATAATACCAACCAAGAAAATAACTCCCCAGGAATGGAGGTATAAAGCCTCAAAGAAAATAGTTGACTAAAAATTAAAATTGGACAAATGAAAACTAATGACTTCATAAGATAGAAGAAAATATAAAGTAAATTCAAAAGATTGAAAAAAATGAAAGAAATGTTAAAGTCTCTTATAAAAAAAATAACTGATGTGGAAAATAGATGCAAGGGAAATAAACATTGAAAGAATACACAAATTGCTTTCTGAAAGAAGCCCCAAATTTAAAAATCCCAGGACTATTATAGCCAAATTCCAGCACTTTCAAGCCAAGAAATAAATACTATAAGCAGCCAGAAAGAAAATTGAAATATTGTGGAATCATAGTCAAGATATTTTAAGACCTAGTAGCTTCTATATTAAATTATCAGAAGGCAAGGAATATGATACTGTGCCAAACAAAAGATCAAGACCTACAACTAAAATTCATCTATCCAGTGAAACTGAGCATAATATTCCAGGGGAATCAATGGACATTTAATGAAATTATGTGTTTTCTGAAATAGAGACATTCTGTCAAAATCATCACAACTGAAAAGAAAATTATATTTAAGAATATTAGTTATGTCCTATTTGGTCAAAAGATATGAAAAGTGAGTTTGGAGATGAAGAAATCAAAAATATATATAATTATATGAAAAAAATTCTTATTACTAATTAAAGAAATACAAATCAAAACAACTATTTTATTTTATCAATAATGATAAAAGGGCAAAATGACAAATGTTGGAGGTGATATGGAAAAATTGGGACACTAATATATTTTTGGCTGAATTTTAAACAGATCCAAACATTTTGGAGAATCATCTGAAATTATATTCAGAGATATAAAACTGTGTATTCCTTTTGAAACATTAATACCACTATTAGCTTTATTTTATAAGGTATTTAAAGAAAAAAGAAAAGGAACTATATGTTCTAAAATATTTATGATAGCTCTTTTTTGGTGGCAAATAATTGGAAACTGAAGAGATATCTATCAGTTAGGAAATGGCTGAAAAAGAAATTGTGACATATGATTGTGCCATAAGAAATGAGAAACAAGATGATCACATTCACGCAAAATCCTAGAAATATTAATATGAAGTGATTCAGAGTGAAGTGAGCAGAAGCAAGACAACATTGTACACAGTAACACTAATAATATATGATGATGAACTTTGAATGACAACTATTTTCAAGAAGGCAAATATCCAAGACAACAAAAAACTCATAATGAAAAAGAATATCTGCTCTTGTTGAAGGAACAAAGGGAGTCTAAATGCAGATCAAAATATACATTCATTACTTTATTTTCTCTAGGAATTTTTCTCTAGTGTAAGTAATATGTTTTGTTTCACAATGTGATTAACATGGAAATATGTATTATATGATAATATATACAATCTGTATCATACTACTTTGTCTTCTTGAAGAAAGGAGAAAGATGGGACAGAAGCAGGAAAAGTATAAGACAGATTTTTGAATGCAACTATCATAAGAACTTGGTTCTCTTATTAGTTATAATTATTTACATATAAAAAAGCATATGCATCATATTGTTATTTTAATTATGTTACATAAAAATAAATGATAACTTAAAAAAAAATTTGAAAAACAAATTTCACACTCAATAACACCATAAAAAAGTAAATAGGAAAAATAGTTGATAGGAATAAAGGCTTAAACTAATCCAGCACAGGAAAGTGATTAATAGGATACTTAAGATTTCTATACCATAAGAGATAAAGAATTTGATATACTTAAGGTAATTGAGTGAAACAATGGAGTTGAGCTAATTACCTCCTTTGCATGGGAAAGTGATAACTAGAATATTTAAAATACTTATGGTTCAAGAGATATTTAACATACTTGAGATACTTTAAGATAATCAAGACAATCAATGGGATTAGACTGATTACATTACTAATAAGATAAAAGCTAAGATGCTTAAGATATATATGATAATTTAAGCACTCAATACCTTAAGTACATAGAATATTTAAGGTTCTGAAAATTCTTGGCAATTTTATCACTATTAGGGAAATAAATAGCAACATATACATAAAGAGAGAAGGAAGTAAGTTGAATATGATGGGAAGATTTTTTAAAAATCAAGGAATAAGAAAGAGAAATACACAGGGAAAAGAGAAAAGGAAAGGGAGTTGAAAATAAATTATCTCATGTGAGGAGGCATATACAAATCAGTAGAGTGGAAGGGAAGATGGAGGGCTGATGGCAGACAACCTTACTTTCACCAAAATTGGCAAAAAGTGGGAATAGCATCCACACTCTGGTATAAAACATATCTTTCCCAATAGAGAAATAAGAAGGGGGGGGGGGAAGGGAGCATTAAAGAGGAAGGGGGAACATGGGAAATCAGATATATAGAAATCTTTGAACAGGGAAAGACTTAAAGAATGGAAAAAGAAGCCTAAATGGGAGAAAATAAAGTGGAGGGGCACACATATTAAGTATTCATAACTGTTGTATGGAGTGAGAAATTCATGTTTTTCTCAATTTATTAAGATATTATTAATATCTAAAAGCTGGTTCCTCACCACACATTTCTCTTACAAGCTTACCCCAACCCCTCCTTAACAGCCTTAAGTGAGTTTGTCTGAGAAGGGGCAGGTGTCCTAATCTGCTCTGATCAAATCTCAAGTACCAATACTAAGTACCCTTTTTGACATAGAATCTGTTTCTACCATTGTTTAGAAAGCTGCTTCCAGGAGGTCAAACCCAATGGCCATCCCTCTGAAATAATCCAATCTTGACTTCCTCCTCTCTTTGTGTAATATTCCTACCTTTTATTTCTGGATTAAAACCTTTGTCTCCAACCCCCAGCCATTTCTTTAAAATATTAATTTGCTTGAATGTACCCACTATAAAGCTATTAAAAGTTATGCTTCCAATTTTTTGAAGATATTAATTTGCTTGTATGTGTCCATTGTAAAGCCACTGTAAAACTATTCAAGATTTTTTCCCCAAACATTGTAAAATGTTAAAATCCCTTCTGGGAGGTTTGATTGTATCAGGATTCACCAATAGATAAAGGATTTTTCTGTGAATTTTTGGGCAGTTGACATAGGTCAAGACTGGAGTCAATGACCCCATATTTATCTCTCTCTCAATAAAGCATTATATTTTAAGTGATGGTTGTCCTGGATCATATTTTTTTAATAGTGGTTAAAAAGAGTATTCTTTGAAACTTTCAAAGTCCCCTCAATTTCTACTTCACACCCTGTGAATATAAATGGGATCAACCCAACCATAAATTGGAAGAGGTTTGCAGAATGGATTAAGAGCCAGAATCTCACAATATGCTGTCTACAACAATTTCAGTTTTCAAGGATAGTGTTCTCCCCAGAATGACATATAAATAGCAATGGATATACATGGGATTTGTGACAAGACTTACTATGGGCAAAGTCAAGAGAATGAAGACTCTGTCTACTTACTAACTTCAAATATCTTTGGATACAGTTTTCATCAAATATCATTAATTGCTTGCAGTTTGCTTGCCAAATATAGACAGGTATGTAAGATACACACAGAACTTCCTTGGGTTATCTCATCAGTTATTCTTATTATCTTCATATCTGAGGTTTGAGATACATTTCTCAGTCTCCAAGAATAGGGGTGTTGGAAGAAGGTCTTTAAAAGAATTATTTGGAAAAGTTGTTTCTGGAAACATGTGACATTCAATCAAAGAAAATGAAATGTTTTTTTTTGTTTTTTTTTTTCTATTTTGGTGATGATCCAATTGAGAATAGATAGTATACATTATGATCACATAGGTTTATACCAAGAATGCAGGGATGGCTCAATTTTTAGAAAACTATCAAGATAATTGATCATTTGAATAAAAAAAACAGCAGAAACTATATGATTATTTCAATAGATGTAGAAAAGTATTTGACAAAACTCAGTCCTACTAAAAATACTAGAAAATATTGGAATAAATGGAACATTCACCAAAATAAATGGTACTGGGGGCAGCTGGGTGGCTCATTGGATTGAGAGCCAGACCTAGAGATGGGAGGTCCTAGGTTCAAATCTGACCTCAGACACTTCCCAGCTGTGTGACCCTGGGCAAGTCACTTGACCCCCAGTGCCTACCCTTACCACGCTTCTGCCTTGGAGCCAATACACAGTATTTGACTCTAAGACAGAAGGTAAGGGCTTTAAAAAAAATTAAAAAATAAATGATATTTACCTAAAATAAGTAGCAAACATAATCTTTAATGAGGATAAGCTAAAAGTCTTCCCAGTAAGATTAGGATTGAATCAAGGATGCCTATTATCACCAATAACTATTCAATATTTTAATGGAAATGCTAGCCATAGTAATTAGAGAATAAGAAAAAATTGATTTTATTAGAATAGATAATGAGGATCTTATCACACTTTGCATACAATATGATAGTATATGTAGAGAATCCTAGAAAATCAGCTAAAAAACTAATTGAAACAATTACCAACTTTAGCAAATTTGTTGGATCTAAAATAAATCCACAAAAATCATTAACATTTTTCTAAAATACCAATAAAGGCTCAATAGCAAGTAATAAAAAGTGAAATTACACTGAAAATATCTGTAGTAAACATCAAATATCTGGTAATTAATTTGCCCAGGAACTATATGATAACAACTACTTTAAACTTTTACACAAATAAAGTCAGATCTAAACAAATAGAAAAAAACAATTACTCATGGATAGCCTGAACCAATATAACAAAAATAATAATTCTATCAAAATTAATTCATCTACTTAGCACCATACTAATCACACTACCAAAAATTATTTCATAGAGGATGAAAAAGTAATAAAACTCACCTGGAAGAACAAAAGGGAAAAAATATCAAAAACACTAATGTAAAATATTTGAAGGAATACTCCTTAACTAACAGTATTATCAACAGAAACCACCAAGACAATCTGGTACTGGATAAGAATAGCGTAGTGGATCATGGAAATAGATAAAATACTCAATACATAATAGTAAACAACCATAGTAACCTAGAAAATGACAAACCCAAAGACATAAGCTTTTGGAAGAACTCATTATTCACCAAAACCTGCTGGCAAAACTGAAAAATCCGTAAGATCACCTCACACTATAAATCAAGATAAAGTAAAAATGGATACATTATTTATAAATAAAAGGTAATAACATAAATAAATGAGGGGGCATGCATTAGTTTTCCTATCAGATCATGGATTATGGAAGGATTTATATAGAAAGAAGACATAGAGAACTCTATGGAATTTAAAATGCATAACTTGGAGTACATTAAAATTAAAAAAAGATATCTCACAAACAAAAACTCTGCAACCAAGTTTAGAAGGCAAACAATAAGCTGGGAGAAAATATTTCTAGCTAGTGTCACTGAAAAAGGTCTCATTTCTCAAAAAAATATAGATAACTCAGTTAAATTTATAAGAATGAAAGCATTGCTCAAATGGCAAATAAACAAAGGATATGAATAAGCAATTCTCAAATGAAGAAATTAAAACCACTTTTAATCATATGAAAAAATTCGTCAAATCATTAATTAAAGAAATGTAAATTAAAACAACTCCAATATACTCCTTCACAACCACCTTACTGGCTAACATGACCAAAAAGGAAAATACTAGATTTTGGAAGAGATAGGAAAAATTAAGACACTAATATACTGTTGGTAAAGCTGTGAAATGATACATCCATTTTGGAGTCTTATTTGGAACCATTTCCAAAGGGCTATAAAACTGTATGTACTTTTACCCACCAATAGAACTATTAGACCTGTATCCTTAAGAAATCAGAAATAGGGAAAAATAAACTTGTACAAAAAGTATCAATAGAAGTTAATTTTGTGGTGGCAAAACTTTAGAATTTGAAGTGATTTCCATCAACTAGGGAATGGCTGAATAAGTCATGATACATATTTTAATGGAATTGTGTCATAAGAATGATAAACAAGAAGAACATACATACACATAAAAACAAACAAGCAAACCCTGAAAATCTTTTATGAAGAAATGCAAAGTGAAGTGAGCAGAATGAGAAGAATATTGTACATAGAAACAATAATGTATGATGATCAATTATGAATGAAATGACTATTATTGGCAATGCTAGAATCCTGAACAATTCCAAGAGATTCATGAGAAAAAGTCATCCACCACCATTCAATGAAGTGATGTAATTTGAATGAAGATTGAAGTGTACCATTCTTCATTATTTCCTCTCTGAGTTTTTATCTAGTGTAAGTGATATATGCCTTCTTTTACAACAGAGATGGAAATATATATTGGATGAAATCACATGTAATCTGTGTCATATTACCTGCAATCTAGGAGAAGGAAAAAGATTGAAAGGAGGAGCAGAACATGAATCATTAAATGTCAGATAACAATTATCAAAAAGTGTATCATATAAAAATGAAAAAAGAGAAACAAGATACAATTATCATTAATTCAGTTCATTAGGTTGCAGCACTACCTTAAATGCTATTTGACAGTAAGGGAGAAGGAGCCAGTCAAGGTAGATGTAAACAAAATTCAGGTTTGACAAGTTGTGAATGGAGATAGAGGCAACATAGAAAAATAGTTGGCTTTTTATTCAGGGGATATGATTTAAAATATTGACTCCGATGTTTTTGTTTTGTTTTATTTTTCAAAGCCATGTAAATGTCAGCTTTTATTACACCTGCTATCATCTCAACAGATTTGAATAGAGGAAGAAATGATCATAATTTTCATCTCTTCTATAAGTGGTTACTCTTGAGACCAACTACACTTTTTCTTCTAAACCAGTGATTCCCAAAGTGGGAGCCACTGCCCCCTGGTGGGTGCTGCAGCGATCCAGGGGAGTGGTGATGGCCACAGGTGCATTTATCTTTCCTATTAGTTGCTATTAAATTTTTTTAAAAATTAATTTCCAGGGGGCTAAGTAATATTTTTTTCTGGAAAGGGGGCGGTAGGCCAAAAAAGTTTGAGAACCACTGTTCTAAACTGACTTATCTTAGCACTGGAAGTTCAGATAATAAACTAATACTAGGAGATACTGTTCTATTCTTGATTCAGAGGAAGGAGAAGCCCCAGACTGGTGGCCAGATGTCTTCATTTCCCTGCAGTCCTTTCCTCCACATCTCTGATAACAGTGATAAGAAAACCTCTCTGCCATCACTCTCAAGTCTGAATTGGGGGTTCTCCTTTCACAGCAAAGGACTTGTGCTAATTCAGATAAGTGAGTTAACTCCTTAGACATTATTTTCCTCATCTTTGATATGAATGTTTTGGACTCTATGACCTCTGAGATCACTTTTAGGTCTAGATAAAAGATCTTATAAAAAGAACAAAGGAACAAAAGATATAAAAAAGAAGGGAATATTAAGTGCATAAAGTCTTGGGATAGAAATATCTATATAAAATATTTAGATGTATGTAAACATATATTTTTCATTTTAAGAGATATATATTAAAATTATCTCCTAGAAGCAAACAGAATGAAATTTCTTTTGTAACTTTTGTAGTCATTTGTTGCCTTCAGTTTCCATTGAAATGAATACTCTTTGTTCAGTTAGTGATAATTTCCTTGAATTGATATTTTCTTCTTAAAAGACTGTATAAACTTTGAAAAACATTCTCTTAATGACTTCAAAAGCTCTTCTACAATGTCTACAATGAAGTACTAAATAGTGTACCAGAGGGAAGGAGATATAGATTCATACCTGAACCCCTAAGCATTTCAAAATTATGTTTGTTCTATTTCTAAATGTCATAGCCAGGTTAAAATTTATTAAGTTTATCCTGAGTGGTATAACATACCATATTTTTACATTTAAGAGACAAATTCCCAGTCTAATAAGGCACACACCTTAGCCCAAATGTATTAATGGAATAGGATGTGTTAGAGCTTAGGTCAAAGTCTGGATCATTTGATTTTGAGCAGAAAGGATCAAAGACCTTGTAGAATACAAATGATGGTCCTCAGGGAGATGCAATTTTTGACATTCTTCTCTCAATCTAGAATGAAATATAATTTCCCTTCTAGTTCTTTATCATGCTTAGATTTAATTCTACTATTTAGCAGCCTGTTGGTCAACTGTCACCCTGAGTAATGAAATCCAAAGAGAAGATGGATTAAGCTCATTATGTATTGATGGTACTAGTTTTAGGACATGGGGATTGATATAAAATAGTGGTAAAATTACTGGAATTGCAGTCAAACTGGTGTGTGAATACTATCTTTGATATATAGTAGTGGTCACTTAGCTTCTCTGGGTTTTAGGTCCTTCATTTACCTATTGAAAGGGTTGGTCTAGATTAGTGATGGAGAACTTAAGCACAGGTGCCAAAGATGGCACAGAGAACTCTCTCTGTGGGCATGTAGGCCACTTTCTCCCCTATAGCCCCCTTAAGAATTTATTACTAGAAAAAGAAAGGGACTCAGGGGAGCTGCTCCTTTCCCCCTCTCCAATGTGCCTGATGACATTTTTTCACATTGCCTGCTCCTCTGCTCAGCAGCCCAATTAGAGCACACAAAAGGTAAGGTGGGCAGCTCACAGGTGGCAGAGCTGGAGGGGAGCTGAGCACTGGGCCACTTTCCTCCCCCTTTCCACACATACCTTTCATCATCCACCCATATGCCCAGCAGCCCTATGGGATAGCTTCCTCCCTTTCCTGTCTGGGGTAAGGAGGTGGGCAAGACATTTGATCTCTGGGGGATCTCATGGAGTGGCCCTCAATCTCTGTTGGGGATCCAGCATGGCTCTCGGTCTAGTGGATGGGGTATGGCACTTCATCTCTAAAAGGTTCACCATTACTGGTCTGGATGATGTATATCATTCTTTTCAGTTCTGCATTCTACAATCCTATACTCCCTCTAAATAGTTATGTGCATATAAAAATGTGTCACCCATTTAAAAAAATATTAAATATTCTAATCAAATGTGTTCCTGGACCTTCTCAATGAGGTAATATCCTCAAAAGCCCTACTATAGTTATATTCCTCAGTATAAGAGTTGATGACATTCATTTTGTGTACTTTAGGAACAGAAAAGAAGTAAAAGTGGATTTCTAATTTTCGCTTTGTGCTACATTCATAATTTTTACATGCATGTATGAATCGTAAATGGGGGTAATGGTGGTGGTGCTTCTAAATTTAAAAATCTTCTGAAGCTACAGGTTGTTAGTCTAGACATTGTGTAGGAAAAAACACTTTAAATTAATGGATAAGAATTATTTTTTAAAAAAAGAAATTATGAACTATTACAATAAAAAAATTCCTCTAGGAAAATAGCTGAAATAAATGTAGCAATTATGTATAATTCTACCTGTTTACAGACTGCTGTGCTTATGGATGCTGTTAAGTGATTTAATGGGCTCTGGATGAATTACTTTATGGAAGATTACTTTAGTGGCCTTAGAGTCCTGTTACAGAAGTGCTCTTTTGCAGGGCAGAAATCTGTTTCTCACCAGCTGGGAGACTAAAGACTGTTTGGAAAATAACTCCTGAGCAAACAAATACCTTGTTTTTAGAATAACAGGTCAAGAAGTTTGCACCACAGGAGTAAAGCTATGGGGGCTTCATTAAAAAAGGACAGGCTGTGTCACAAGTAAGAGTACCGATTGGATTTATCTGTGCCCTCTGTTGAAGCATGGAAAGATGTGAAGTGCTTTCAGATCTACCAAAAGAAGGAAATAAAAAGTGTAAAAAATGATTTTGTTGGTGAAACTTCACTTATGTTGCAATTTTCACTGCAAAAACAAAAGAAATTTAGGAAAAGAGGAACACAGAGATGAAATATTATTCCTTAGATATCAATTTAGCATGTGAACTAGAAAGGATACGAGAAATTGTTTCCATAAATGTTACAAACAAATAGATAAAATTATAATTGATAATCTCAAGTAATAGTACAATTATCTAGAATTGTAAAGGAATGGAGATCTACTATCATTTTATAGGTGGGAAAGCTGAAGATAATAGAGATTAAGTAAGTTGTCATAGTTGTCATAGGTCAAGTATGGAACAGAAGAATTCATGCCTAACTGACTCCAAATTCACTGATACTTGTATTATGCTGAATTACCTCATTAAAGAGCCTGGAATTTATAGTGAAGCAAGTGGTCACAAGGTCCAGTCAATTGCATATTCTTTAAGAAACTGAATTCATTCACATTATTAGCTATCTTGTTAGATCTTAGCATAAGAATATAATAGTTTTAGTAAGAAAAGATCATGGTTTTAGCCATAATATTTTTCAGAGGTCATAAAAATGAAGTGCTTGGTAAATTTTAGAATTTCAAAATATGAAAGTATTTTGGAAATCATCTTGAATTCAATCTTTTATTTTCATTTCAGAAATAATGGAGGAGAAACACAAGGTAATTACTTAACGAACCCAAAGGCATCTAGTGAGCATCAGAAATTAGTCTATGCCACAGGTCACTCAATTTTCTAGCTACCTCTTTAAATCATACACCTATCTACAGGGTAAGGATAGATGTAGAAAAATACAATGTGGCAAAACAGGAATTGTCTTGGAAACTTTTATTTTCAAGGAATTTTTTTTCTTATTTTACATGCATTTTGAAAGATGCACAATATCACAAATGTAGAATTTGGAGGGTCTTTGAAGCCATCTAGGAAAACCCTTTTTATTTTACATATGAAGATAATGAAACCAAAAGAATTTAAATGACTTCTCAAGATCACATAGGTAATAGTTAACAAAGCTAGAGCATGAATCCAGGTCCTGTGTTTAAAATCATTTCTCTCTTTTTTTTTTTTTTACTATGAGGTTACCTTATAGACCTTTGTGTAAATTAAGTATCTGGGAGGCTACCAACCCAGTCCAAACCCAGTGTATGGGGTTCAGTATTGATGGTAAGGGTGTGTGTATCTAGACTCCCCCCTTGTTAGCTTTCAGTGGGCAAGATCAGCTAATACTCACCCCCACCCAAAGGGGAAGACCTATGAGGGAATAAACTCAAAGAGGTTCCCAAACTGGCAAAGCTATAGTGGGGATGTTGAAAGAAGGTGTTGGGGTTCAGTTGTGACCTTAATGGGTTGGATCCTATCCTCAGAGCAAGCCCTGTTGAGACAATCCTCCCCCCAACTCCTAAGTTCAAATTAGCTTTTGCCTATCAAGATGGAGACAGGTAATGGTCTGCCCCTCAGCCACCAGATCAGTCACCTCTCCCCCTCAATGTAAGTGCTTCAGACTCTAAGTATCATACTATCAGGGGTTTATTAAATGGTAAATTAAATTCAGGGTGCAGGGGGAAAAGGCATAGGGGAATAAAGGAAGGAGGGAAAGGATGAACTTCACTATCATCTATGTCTTCTCCCCAAGAGAACAGCTCTGGACTTCTTCTGTGGCTTGGTAGCTAACTAAGTAGCTAACTCTGTCTTCCCCCTATAGTCTTCTGTCAAATATTTCTAAACTAATATAAGAGGGAAGTAAAAGGATAAATGGATTCAAGCAGGATCAGGGAAGAGACCCCCTCCACTCATTCAAGCCCACTCCCCCAGGAGTTCAAGTTCTCCCGCCAAATTGGAGAATTGCTATTCAATGTCTTCTTTGTTGGTATTTGTGAAGATAGTAGGAATTGATGTTAGTAGCTGTGATCTCCCAATAATCACTAATAAAAGTACAGAGGAGCTAGATTCTCTCAGGATCCACCCCAAAAACAAAACCACTTCCTTTGTGGGAAGTGTCAGGGAAAGTATAAAAGGGAAAGTTTGGCTCCTTTTCTCCCTCTCTGACCCTGTAGGCAGCCTAGCTCTCACCACCCTGGAAGCAGCACTCTTTACCCTGAGACCCTGATCTCTCTCTTGGTGCCTTTTCCCCTTTCTTCCTACCCCCTAGTTTTCCCTAGACCTTTCCCTTTCTAATTAAAATAAAACCTAGCTATTCTAAATCTAAAGTTGTTCTCTGATCATTTATTAGGGTCTCTGATCAATTTCCCCTGCAGGGGACTGGGGACTGCTATCTTCCTTTCCCTTCCTCTACCTTCCTTTCTCCTTTCTTTCATCCTTCCATCCAACCTTCCTCCCTTCACTTTCTCCCACACAATTATCAGTGGAGTTACCATATATAGCACTAAGGCATTTAGAAGGAAGAACTCATTAAAGGGGTGAGCCAATAAACTTAGTGTGTGTTGCAGTGAGTTTGATATAGTGCATGAACATAGAGAGAGTTGTATTGTAGATATTCTGAGATTTTTATCTGGCTCTCAGAAGAGAGATCAAGAGTAAAGATACATAAATATGTTTTGGAGGCATCTATATTCAATAGATATTGTGGTCAAAACTGTGCACATAAATGAGATTGGCTAGAAAAGTAAATTAAGGAAACTAAAGGACTGATGCTTGGAAACAAACATATAAAGGAATTAAGAACAGGAGGAACTTTATTGAAAGAGAAAGAGGTGCAGTTAGCAAAGCAGGAGAGCCATCCATGGGAGTGCAGTTAGTCTGAAGACAAGGAAGAATAAAGTGGAAAATGAAGCTGGATATAATGAAAAATTGATAGTGGCAAAGATTCCACCATACAACTCAATGTGTAATTCACCAAATAAGATAACAGTAGAAAAAGCAATAGCAATAATATTGAATTTAAGGTTTGCAGAGTTCTTAAAAAAAACAAAAACTCATTTGAGCCTCACAGCAACATTTTGAGTCTGATTCTAGCAAATTTCTTGACCATCTACCTTCAAAACAACATTGAGATTTACATACCTTTAAGAAATTTCCAAAGCCTCAAAATATGACATATAATTTAGTCTCTAAACAAAATTTGTTAAGCACCTACTCTGTATTAGGCACTATGTTAAATGGTGGGACATAAAGATAAAAAAAAATAGGTTTTTAAACTCTACTTGGGTGAGATAACACTCAAACAACTATGCACAGACAAAAATTATAACATATAAATTGAAAGTAATGCCAGAAAAAAAGCATTAAGTTTAAGGACCCTGAGAAAGGTTTATTGCAGAAAATTGGATTTTAGCTGAGACTTGAAAAAAATCATGGAAGCTAAAGGGGAAAAGGTGAGGATGGGGAGAATTCCAGATTTGGAACACAGCCAGTGAAAACAGTAGGAAAGGGAAGATGAAGTATCAGGAGGGAGGAATAGTAACAAAGCCAATCTCATTGAATCTCTGAATAAATGGAGGAGAGTAAGAAGTATTAGAAAACTGAAGTAGGAATAGGAAAGGTTATAAAAGATTTTTAAAGAAAAATAGTGGTTTATATTTGATCCTGGCACTACCAGGAATTCATTGGACTTAACAGTGGAGGCTAATAGGTTCAGACTTCATTTTGGGGAGATTATTTTGACAACTGAATGGAGGGTGATTAGAGTTGGGAGACCCCTGAAGCAAGGATATCAATCAATAGGTTACTGTCACACTGTAAGAGAGAAATGATTAAGTTTGCACCAGAGTAGAGGGAATTTTAGAAGAGAGAGGAAGGGATTATATAAGATTAACTTAATGGGGGACCTGGAGGTCCTCTTCCCATAGAGATTTGTAGGGATTAACCAGCCCATAGTGACAGGAAGTGAGGTAGAAAAAGGGTATAAAAGGGGGCCAACTTCATTTGGTTGATCCGTCAGTTGCTGACAGTTAGGCCTGGCAGTTGTGGGAAAGTTGGCTGCTAGGCATGAGTTGGGTTTTGGGAGTTGGTTGCTGGTGGTATGGGTTGGTGATTAGTTGGTGGTTAGGATGGATATATATATATATATATATATATATATGTACATTGATTCTGACTAGTGAGCTGAGCTAAAGGCTGAAGAGTGATCAGTTGGACTTTCTTTAAGGGTAATTATATTCAGTTATAGGTAAATATAGGCAGTTTTAGGTAGTAATTATAGGTAGCTATAGGTAGTTATAGGATAACTAGTATAAACAATAGGAAATTTTCTTTTTCTATCTCTTTCCTAGATTTCTCTCCTTTATTATATTCATTTTACTATATTCTTTTACCTCTATTTTAATTAAACTAAATTGTCAATTGTTAAAGGCTGCTATAAGTTTTCTTTTCTCTGGCTTAAAGGGATAATATTAATTAACAACTCTACTATATTCTCATTAAAACTTAAATTATTAAAAGCTGCTCTCTTATTTTGTCAAAACTCCTAATTTAACCCTTACAGTAGAAATTATAGGACTTGATGATTGACTATTTATGAATAGTAAGAGAGTCCAAAGGGAAACCTAGCTTCTGAGCCTTGGTAATTGGGAGATTGTGGTACACTTGATATTAATAGGGAAATAAGATAGTTAAGAAGATACAGACAAAATATAACAAGCTTAGTTCTGGATATGCTGAGTGCAAGATGTGTAGGAACATACTCTTCAAGATTTCTAAAAAGAAGTTGGAGATGTGAGACTAGAGGCCATAAGAAAAGTTAGGAATGAACAAGTAGAACTGAGTCATATACAAAGAGAGTGACAATTTAAACCATGGCACCTGATGACATGATCAAGTGAAATAGGATAGAGAGAAGAGATGAGTGCCCAGTATAGAGCCCTGTAGGAAATCTACAGTAAGAAGAAGTGACCTGAACAAAAATCAAACAAAGAAGACAACAGAGGAGCAATTGGATAAATAGAATAACCATGAGAGAGCAATGTCATGAAAACGTAGAAAGAAAAAATAATAATCAAGGTGATTGATAATGTCCTACAATGAAAAGAGGTCACAAATAATGAGGATTGATGAGAATCATTAGATTTGACCAGTAAGAGGTAACGAATAACTCTGAGGGAAAAAAAAGTAGTTTCAGAGAATGATGAGGTCAAATGCCATACTGCAAAGAGATGAGAGACTGAAAGGAAAGAAATTAGAGGCACCTATTTATAGATGGTGTTACCAAGCAGTTTATTCATGGAAGGGAAAAGAGATAAAAGATAACTGATATGTTTTTTTTCTTTTTCATCTTTTTCTTTAAGGCTGGGGGAGACAGTCATATTAGGTTGTAAGAAGTAACCAACACAGAGGTAGATATTGATTATAAGTGAGATAGTGGATTTGATAAAGGGAACAATCTGCTAGAGAAGACAGGTTGGCAAAGAATTACTTGTATGTGTTGTTAGCCCTTCATTTATGAAGACTACCAATAACATCTAGATGTTAAGGTAAAATAGTAGATGATGGCCTGTGATTGGTCTGACTTCTGGGTGAATTGGGTTTAGGTGAATTAGAATTTCATGAAGTCATCAGTCTCACTCTTTTCCAGAGTCATTAAAACTCAGTGGCTAATCAAATCTCAAAATTCCTCCTAGGGTAGAACTGTTCCAAGTATATGTGGCTGCACAGCAGTCTTTAAGGATCTATAGGTGAAAACTGATATATATTTCTCTCAAGTTCAAAGGAAGTACTCAGACAATCTGGACATAAAGAGATGTAGATGGATGAACATGGTACATGCTTTTTCCATAGATTTTTGTGGTATTTACCAAAGATGAAGAATTGGCATAGGTACTAAAATTATAGATGAGGAAAACACCATAAAATCCATTGTTTTTATGTCATTAAAGTATTTGGAAAATTGGAGAAAACTGGGCTACATAATAATAGTTATGTGATTTCAAAATTTGTTGGGTAACTAGATTCAAGTAATTTTAAAACCTTTTTTTTTATTAAGAAAGTCTCTAGAGGAGAATTAAAAAGCTTTCCCTTGTGAACATATTCATTTCCACATTTGTTTAAATGACTTAAATGAAGACAGAGATGACATTTTTATAAATTTTCCTGATAACAAGAGGCTGACATTAAAAAAAAATCTTGAAAGCCTATAATTATAAGACAAACCTTTAAAAATATTTTAAAAATATAATTACAAAGTTAAAACAAAAACATATAAACCACTCATATACAGCAAAAGGGAAATATAACAAAACAATTCTCATGTGCAACACTTTTACAATTAGGGAGTTTCATAGTTGAAAAGCTTTGTATGTCTACATTGAGATTTAGCAGCCACAATAGCTAAGGCAATCCTGTATAAAATTGAAAAGTAGAAAGTGATAGCTCATGTGTAGCTATCTTTTTTCTAGACCATTTCTGATGTATTATGTTTAGTTCTTGGGACCACATTATAGAAATAGTTTGGGGAATTCATGTCCAGACATCTAGATTGAATCAATCAATCAAATTCAGGAATAAAAACATTTTCAACCAATTCAATAGAATCATCAGGTCATCTGATCACTGAATAAAAGAAGATTATCCCATACAGGAAATGTTTTGTGATTGGCTGAAGCAACCAGACATGAGTCTGTGTTTCTGAATAAATAGAAAGTCAGCGTGAAAGTATGTTTTAAAGGGGGAAAAAGTACGAGGTGGTTGAATGCAGTTTTGAAGGACTTTTTGATAAAAAATTATACAAACATGAGATGAAGAATTTAAGGGAAGACTCGACAGGACATAACAGCAGTGAGAGGGCTAAGAACTGGATCTGTGATAAGACTGATGTAATGAGCTCCTAAATGAAGAAACTCTAACAGTGTAGGTTAGCAATTTATCTGTGATTTGTAATCTTGGAGACATCTAAAAGTTATAAGACTAAGATGATAAAGTTCCTTAATTATATATTACCCTATGATGTAAATATAGAAAAGGAAATGGTAAACTACTCCAAAAATACTGGGACAAAACTTCTGACTGAAACAGAATTTAGTGTGAATGCACATTTCACATAAATCCATGGTCTTCAGACTTTCCAGTAGCCTAAGAGATCCTGAGCCTTAGAACTGAAATGGTATTTATATAGAGCTAGATTACATAAATTCAGATTAGGGTCTTTCTGACAAGAAGGTCAACTTCCCCTGGAGGCAAGTAAAGTGGGATTTTTTTTTCTTGGCATTAAGGTCATCTTTCATTAGAGGCTGGCCAAGTTGGGTTTTTCTCATGAAGACTGAACACTCTCTAGACAAGTCTGTAGATCAGACTATGTAACCCTCTATTCCATATATGGTGGTAATGAGGAGAGACAAGGCTATTCTTTAATTTCAGAGCCAAATGGGATAATAGCCACCGACCCATCTGAAAACTTTCCAAGACTGATGGTATGCAGAAACTTTCCTAGGTAAAGATTTCTACAGGGAATTCTATCGTTAATTTTAAGCATGCCATAATTATTTATTACTGGCTCTTATACATAGTTACTTAATCAATTAGTAATTGGAATCTTTCATTAATATTGAGTCTATTATGATTATAACAATTATCATTAACTATTATTAAAATACTGATTATCTAGTAGGATTACATAGAGAATATATAATTATAGAGAAACATAACAATAAATATGTACTGAAATTGCTTAAGTTATCTTTTATACTTCCAAGAATACCTCATGGACAATATTGTTGTGCTGTGGTAAATGAGGTAATTATAGTAGAGTAGGATATAACTGTATAACTGAACAAATAGTCCCATGAATATGAAAACAAAAACAAAAACAAAACTTTACAGGAGGTATAGAACAAAGCAAAGTATGACAAAGAAACAGAAACAGATAAGGTAGCTAAGAAATCCCTCACCTGAAAGAACTATATTGATAGAGAATGAATGTGATATTATTTTTCCTTCCTTCCTATTTATCCTGTAATGTCCAACTCAAATAATACATCAGCCAGAGACTATCTTGGTAACAATACAACATCACTGTTTTTTGTGATACTTTAATGAAAATATTATATCATTTTATATTACTTTTTGTATTGGTATCCTATTCCTCTCCTAGTCTATAAGCTTTGAGAATCAGGGGCTGTGTCTTATCCAAATTTAGTATCTGGTCAAATGCCTAGCACCAAAAATATGGTGTTTGAACTTGGTAAGTACCTATTTCTACTGTTGCCATTAAGATTTTCTAAAATTCCTTATCACTAGTTCCATTTAAGTTAAATTCATATTAAGTGGATTTTAGAATTTTGTTGTGAAATATTGACAGATGATTTTAAATAATAGATAATCTAAAAAATTAAATGACACTATAGCCTGAAAACTGGCAGTCTATACCTTTGAATTCAGGTTTATTGGGTAGAAGGGATCTCAGTATCTGGACCATGACATTCAGAAAGGTCTTACAGTCAACAGAAATATTCTTCCCTTAATTGGTCAAAATCAAAAACCCAGAGAATGAAAACATTGTCTTTTTCTCTGAAGTAACTAAAGCTTATCTGAACTAAATATTATAACAAAAATATGCTTAGAGTATTGTTTAAGAGGATGATATTGAGAAATTTGGTAGCTTATTTTCAGTTCTCCAAAGACTGCTAACATCATTAGGTAGAATGATCCTAGATAGTCATTCCACAAGGCACTATCTAAATTCTGTATCCATGCATGCTACATACTCAGGAATCTTCTAATATTAATGTGCTATCCCAAGTAGACTGCTATTTTGGGGGAAAATGTGCTGACAAGTCAATATGAAGAAATCTTCCTGAAAATTTTAATTCTCAATATAAATTATTGTATTGATTTTTTAAGAGGAAACAATATTTTCAGTTTGGAAGCATAAATCTATTTTCCTAGGAATTGATCTCTACTGACTTATTTAACCCTTGAGACTATAAACTTTAAGGCCTCAGAAACCAAAATTAAAGTACAGAAGAATATTGATTTACCTGCAGCCTTCCCTGACCATAAGTAGTTTTTGTATGGTGGGCAGGAATTATGACCAAGTTCTCCATGGAATCATGACATAACTGGGTGGTTTCCAAAGAACTTACTTTAAGTTCAGGTTTCAACAAGAAGAATCATTTGTATCACATCAAAGAGTTTTGAAGACATTTTTTATTAGGTCATATTCTAAAATAAGTAAAAAATTCCCCTCCTCTTTGACGACCTTAACCAATGCAGAATCCCAAGTGACATATTTATAGCATGATACTTCCTTGTCAATGGAACATTAAATTAATTATCTTCTGCATAATCTGACAGACTTTTACTTATTATGAGAATAGAAACTAATTCTCAAAAGGTGCTAATGAAGTTTAGTTTAAAAAGTAGTCATTGGGGGCAGCTGGATAGCTCAGTGGATTGAGAGTCAGGACTAGAGGCAGGAGGTCCTAGGTTCAAATCCAGCCTCAGACACTTCCCAGCTATGTGACCCTGGGCAAGTCACTTGACCCCCTTTGCCCACCCTTACCACTCTTCTACCTAGAAGCCAATACACAGAAGTTAAGGGTTTAAAAAAATAAAAATAAATAGTTGTCATTATTGTGAGAAGCTAGAAACATAAATTGCTATGTGGAAACTGTCTAGAATGATTATTTTCTTAAGGTGTTAACACAGAGGAAGCATGGCATCTTAGATACAGTACCAGACTTTCAGTGTGAACTTGACTTTTGTATTCTGCTTCTGACGCTAACTTAGCTATTTTACCTTGGTCATGCTACTTAAACTTTATGCACCATCTTTAACTTTCCTTATACTTAATTACTAAGTTATAAATCATTAAATCTGTGCTTATAGGTGAGAGAATTCCTACGCAGAGGAAAAAATATATAGATTCTTTACATAGTCATGTGCTCATTATGGAAGGATATTATGAGATTATATCCCAGAAAGATGAGAAAGAATGTCTGTGTGATTTTTTTTTAAAGATTTTTTTTTTATTTTAAACCCTTAACTTCTGTGTATTCACTTATAGGTGGAAGAGTGGTAAGGGTAGGCAATGGGGGTCAAGTGTCTTGCCCAGGGTCACACAGCTGGGAAGTGTCTGAGGCCGGATTTGAACCTAGGACCTCC
>NC_058132.1:542537634-542569405 GCF_016433145.1 Gracilinanus agilis | reverse complement strand
CCCCCCGCCCCCCCCCGTGTGATTTTTTTTAACATCTTCTAATTGTAAACGGGAATTCCTTGTGCTTTTTGAGTTCACACTTTTGAAAGGGAATCCCTTATTCTCTTTGCCTAGTTGGAGCTAATACTTTAATTAACACTAACTTAAGTACAAGCTTGAACTAGGTGGAGGAGCTAGGAAACCATTTAGTAAATTCATACTCTACTTAGTGCTAGGTGTGAAGCCAACAAAATACTTGGAAAGCTCCACATTTTTTCTTATGCAAATAGTCATAAACTTGTGAATTTTTTAAGACTTCACACCGCAAAAACTGTGAACCCTTTCAATGAGTATTCATACCTCCAGAAAGAACAAACTGGTTCCCACAAACACTGCCCCCCAGACAGTGCTAGAATATTTGTTATAAAGATTTTTCCCAATTTGTTGATTCCCTTCTAATTTTGGTTGCATTGGTTTTGTTTGTACAAAAATTTTTTTTGATTTAATATAATCAAAATTATTTATTGTATATTTTATAATTTTTTCTAACTCTTGCTTGGTTTTAAAATCTTTCCTTTCCCAGAGATCTGACAAGTATACTATTCTGTGTTCACCTAATTTACTTATAGTTTCTTTCTTTATATTCAAGTCATTCACCCATTCTGAATTTAATTTCATGTAGGGTGTGAGATGTTGATCTAAACCTAATCTCTCCCGTATTGTTTTCCAATTTTCCCAGCAGTTTTTGTCAAATAGTGGATTTTTGTCCCAAAAGCTGGGCTCTTTGGGTTTATCATGGACTGTCTGGCTGAGGTCATTTACCCCAAGTCTATTCCACTGATCCTCCCTTCTGTCTCTTAGCCAGTACCAAACCATTTTGATGACCACTGCTTTGTAGTATAGCTTAATATCTGGTACTGCTAGACCATCTTCCTTCATGGTTGTTTTTTTTTTCCATTATTTCCCTTGATATTCTTGATCATTTGTTCTTCCAAATAAATTTTGTTTTAGTTTTTTTCTAATTCAGTAAAAAAAAATTTATTGGTAGTTTCATAGGTATGGCACTAAATAAGTCAATTAATTTGAGTAGAATGGTCATTTTTATTATGTAAGCTCCTCCTACCCATGAGCAATCAATGTTTTTTCTGCTTTTTTAGATCTAGTTTTAATTTTGTGGAAAGTGTTTTGTAGTTGTGTTTGTATTTTCCTTTCTTAAAAATGATAAACAGCATATATCTTAAACTATCAACAAGCATCATCTGCAATGGGGACAAATTAGAAGCCTTCCCAATAAGATCAGGCGTGAAACAAGGATGCCCATTATCACCTCTATTATTCAACATAGTACTAGAAACACTAGCAGTAGCAATTAGAGAAGAAAAAGAAATTGAAGGTATTAAAATAGGTAATGAGGAGACTAAGCTATCACTCTTTGCAGATAATATGATGGTCTACTTAAAAAGCTAGTGGAAATAATCAACAACTTTAACAAAGTTGCAAATACAAAATAAATGCACATAAATAATCAGCATTTCCATATATTTCTAACTCATATCAGCAGTAAGAGTTAGAAAGAGAAATACCATTTAAAATCACCCTAGACCAGTGATGGGCAAACTATGGCCCATGGGGTGATCCAGCCCCCTGAAATGTTCTATCTGCAACTTGACATTATTCTTAATCTGACAAATACAATGAGTAAGATACAATACAATGAAACTTTGAAAGAGTTGCCTTAGAAACTGACAGAAGAGCATTTCCTTTCCTTTGGCCCCCTCTTTAAAAAGTTTGCTCATCACTGTCCTAGACAATAGAAAATACTTAGGAATCTATCTACCAAAACAAACACAGGAATTAGAAGAACACAACTACAAAACACTTTCCAAACAATTAAAACTAGATGTAAACAAGTGTTAGACTATTTGGAAGCTGTGATTAGCCCCTGTAAAGAGGGGAGAGATAAGAAACCACTATACAAGGCCCTGAATTTCTGAAGCTAGAGAGTGGACTCCAACAAGAAAGTCAAGAAAGTTGGCTCATGGAGAAGGTCAGCTAAAAGAAGAAAGTCAGCCTCAGGAGTCACCTTGAGTTCAAACCATTGTCTTGATCTGCCTCTTGGAAGGAACTTGAGTGAGTGGATAACTGGTTTTCCCTTCCTGTCTTCTGGAGAGTGTTTAATTCCAATTGAAAGTTAGCAAGTCCTGGCTGAGCCAAGCACTGGAACCATATTTAGTTAGATAGGTTAATGTCTTCTCTACCCTTTTGTATGTCTCTACTTTCACTTTTCCTACCTCTTTTGTAAATAAAAGATTTATAATTTTCATATATTTAGCATAACCATTAATTTTATTACTTAAATAATCTAAAGGAATCTTAGTTTCTTCACCTATAAAATAAAAACATTAGACTAGAGTGACTCACAAGTTATTACTGCATCTATGCTATTCTGATGCTAATTCAGTCCCAATGACCCTATCTATGAATACCAAAGTATTACCACAAACAGGATGGAGGCCATTTTCATGCCTCATACATTTTGATTAGGGAAAAAAGTGTGCATTTTTGTCTTTCTTAATACTGAGTAGTTTTTGATTAGCTGCTCAGAGATGTACCAACACAGATTAGTAATGGATTTCTACATTTGATTAATATACTTAAAAAAAAAGTTCTAATCTAAATAAGCATTTCAATATATTACCAGCAATGTCCAGCAAGGAA
Source organism: Gracilinanus agilis (assembly GCF_016433145.1). NCBI lineage: Eukaryota > Metazoa > Chordata > Mammalia > Didelphimorphia > Didelphidae > Gracilinanus > Gracilinanus agilis. The sequence continues at coordinate 542,566,708 of NC_058132.1, read as the reverse complement.
AAATAGAAAAATTCCATTTAAAATGATAGTAGATAATATAAAATACTTGAGAGTCTACCTGCCATCAAAAAACAGATTTATATGAATACAACTACAAAACACTTTTCACACAAATAAAATCATATCCAAACAATTTGAGAAATCTAATTGCTAATGAGAAAACTGAGTCATAATAAAATGTAAATTCTTGCCAAATTTATTTACTTATTCAGTGTCCAAAAATATTTTACACATCTAGAAAAATTAATAAAATTCAACTGGAAAATAAAGGTGAGGAATATCAAGGGATTTCATGAAAAAAATATGAAGGAAACTAGCCTATTAGTATCAGATCTTAAACTAAATTACAGAGGAATAGTCATCAAAATAATCTGGTACCAGCTAAGAAATAAAGTGATGGACTAGTGAAATAGATTAGGTACATAATACAAAGTTGTAAATTAACATAATAATCCAGTGTTTGATAAACACAAAGATACAAGGTATTAGGACAAGAATTCATTACCTGATAAAACTGTTCAGAGAACTGAAAGTAGTTTTACAAACTAGTTATAGACAAACATCTCATGATATATAGATATAGATATAGATATAGATATAGATATAGATATAGATATAGATGTAGATGTAGATATAGATAAAAAGATAAGGTCAAAATGGATACATGATTGAGATATGAAGGGCGATAAAAGCAAATTTAAGGTAGTCTGGGAAACATCCATCATATCTCTGGATAAAGAAAGAATATATTACAGAATAAAAGGTAGAGAACATTATAAGACATGAGAATTTTTGATTACATTAAAGTTTTTGCACAATCAAAACTATTTCAAAGAAGATTAGAGGGAAACCAGAAAATAGGGAGAAATTTTATAGTAAGTTTTACTGATAAAGATTTAATTTGTCATTTATATATACATCTATATGCATATATATGGAAAAAAGAATCAAATTTAGAAAAAATACTTGTCATTAACCAATTGATAAATGATCTTATGATATGAAGGGGCAGTTTTTAGAATAAGAAATCAAACAACAGTAGTTGTATGAAAAAATGCTTTAAGTCACTTTTGAATAGGGAAACACAAATTAAAACAATTCTGAGACAACCCCTCACATCTATCATTATGACAGAGGTTAAAGAGAACTTATAAAATAATGCAGCACTAATGCACTATTGGTGGAGTTGTGAGTTGATTCAGCCATTCTGTACAGCAATTTGTAACTATTCCCCAAAAGTTATAAAATGATGCATATCCTTTGATGTAGAAATACCACAACTATGTATCTATCCCAAAGAGAAATTAAACAAAAAATAAAAAAGGGAGCTATTTTTACAAAAATATTTAAAGCAGCTTTATTTTTTTTGATGGTGCGAACAAATTGGAAATTATGGGGATGCCCATCAGTTGAGAAATAGCTAAGTAAGTTGTGGTACATGATTGTGATGCAATACTATTGTCCTATAAGAAATAGTGAACAGGGTAACCAGAATAATCTGAAAATACTCTTATGAACTGATGAAGAGTTTAATGAATAGGATCATGACAACACAGTACACAGAAATAGCAATATTGTGTGATTAGCTACTGTGAAACACTCAACTGTTCTCAGCAATACAATGATCTGAGGCAATTCTAAAGAATGTATTATTAAAAATTCTATTTACCACCAGAAAAAGAATAATGGAGTCTGAATGTAGTTAGAAGCATATTCTTTTTTTTTTACTTTATTTTTCTTAAGTTTTTTTTTTATTGTCTGTTTTTTCTTTCAAACATGGAAATATGTTTTACAAGACTACACATGTATAATCTATATCAAATGTGTTTGCTTCTCAAGGAGGGAAGAGGAAGAAGGGAATGAAATATTTTGGCATTCAAATTTAACAAAAATGATTTTAAAAATTGCTTTTACATGTAATTAGAAAAGTAAAATAAATTAAAGGAAAGAAAAAGATTTAGCAAAAAAGGAAAGGTTCTGATCTCAACATGCACTAACAAACTTGTTTTCTTTTACTAAGATCCCTGCTGTATTAGAAATTTTGCATTTAATAACTAAAGGTGACAACAAGAAAACATCTCTTTAAAGGCTTCTCTGCTGCTTCTTTTATATCTCTAGGGAAGCCAAATCTGTAATAGTATATGTGCATTCCTTGCTTTGTATATATCACACCAAAACACCACTCAGTCATCTAGCAAGGTCATCTTGCTATATATAATGAAAAAGTCAAGGAAACCAATTAGAATGAGTAAAAATGAGGTTCCTCTTCACTAGAAGGAAGAGTCCCAGAATCCAAACAACTTGGTTAATCACATGAGGGCTAAAAAGTGGTATCAATAAAGATCAAAGTTCTTATTCGATCATGAGGAATTTTAACAGGTGACCTAGACTATATGAATATGAAATAGATCTGACATTTGTACTTTCAAAATTTACTGAATTAGAGGCAACTGCTTGAGTTAATTATATCTACTAAGACTTATTATTTTTATTTATTTATTTTTATAAGGAATATAAAGTTGTGTTCTTTTGTATATAACATGAAAGTATGAAAAAGAAGCAAACTAATAAAAAAAATCTTGACAACCAAGATTTCTACAAACTGTAAATCATCTGATTTTAGAAACCTAAGAAATTCTGTTAAATAATCTGAGGCATGTAGGGAAAAGGATGTTTCCTCTACCTCAAGGGAAGCTATAAAAATTTCTGCCTTCACTGTGTTGAGTTTAGCATCATCTGAGATATCCAGGGGGAAATGTCAGGAAGTTTACAAGACTGGGAAAGATGCTACAACAGAATGAGAAATCAAATAGTTACTACAAACTTGTGGTTGTCAGTGTCAAGGAAACAAATAAGATTTCTCAGGTGAAATAACAGAATATATAGATAAAAATGCAGTTTAGGAAGGAGGTGGGAAATCATCCCTTGGAGATATGATTTTGCAAAGTAATAATAGAAAACAAAACTCTAATAATACTATTATGTATTGTGAATATGTATAAAGGCCTCTTGTAAAGTTAGTAGGGAATTTCTATGAAGATAGAGGTTGAAATAAAATGCCTGTAAAGTTCTAACAATCTACGAACATAAGAGTCTAAGAAACCTTATACAATCTATAAAGAATATAGTGCCTAGAACCCAATAGGTATTATATAAATGTTAGCTACATTATTATGATGCATGTCCTGGGATATTATATAATTTACACTATCTACTTGACTATGGAAAAGTTACTTTAAATTTCTGATCTCCAGGAAACTATAGAACTTTAAAAATATGCTGTGATTTACAAATGTAGAATTTATATTCCTACCTAAAAAGTAGAATAGAAGTTCATTGAGGGAAGGCACTGTCTTTCATTTTGTCTCCAGAGTCTAGCATACTGCCATTCTTATAGTACATAATGAATGAATCTTTGTTGCACTGGCAACAAAGATTCATTCATTATGTACTATAATCACATTTTCTTAATGTATTAATATTTGTATTCCAGAAAAAAAGTATGTACATTTGTGGAGGAAAGAAACCACAGATGTATAGGCAAGGTATTATATTAATTACCCCTAGATTTGGTAAAGAATTGGAATGGTCTCTGTTCCTTGGATAGACCCCATAGAGAGGTTTTAGTGAAGGACATGGAAAAATGATCATACAATATGAAAAGATATGGAGCTATCAGGAAGGGTGTACTTACTGGATTAAACCATCAGTGTATCTGGCTTTTTAAAAAAGGAAAAAAACAAATCTCAAGTAGAAAGGAACAATCTGTCTTCTAAATATGCTGTCATGTTCCTGATGATATTGTCTACTTCTCCTCAAATAATTGTTACTTGACTTGTATTCACAATAACGAGGTGGAAAACACATATATATATATAGCTTTTTGTCTTAATGTCCAAATAGCTTTGAGACTTTGGCTATTGACACCAAGCTATCATGATCCTGGATGAAAAGCTATATATCAAGGTCAGTTCAGTGTCTTTTAGAATATCTTTGTCTACTTACTACAGTCAGTATGCTTTATGTTAAAGTGGAGTTCCGCATATAGTAAAACATAATAAAAATCTCAGTTACACAGAAGAGAATTACAGTAATAACAAATAGAATAATCTCTTTAATTCTGCTTATCTTAATGGTTTAGAAATGGTCGTTGTGAAGGGCTAATGAGAGCTTTGTCTTTGATCTAAAATGTAGGAAATACAGTTTGATTTACATTGAAGAAAACATTCAAGTAAATCAATTTTGGCAATTTTCAGTTTGGTATTGATTATTTCTCAATGACCTAACGTGTTAATTGGTTTGGTTATGTATAGATCTGAAAAATTTTCCCAGAAACTGTTACTGAGGAAATGGGAAAAGAAATTCAGATTGTTTTATAACTGACCACCTGAGAAAATCAAGATCAGTAATGCATTGTCTCCTATAGCTCTGAGTGAAAAGACAAAGTTTATTATAGGAATCAATAAATCATAAACAAATCAAATGGAATTACTTAAGGTATACAAAAAAATTCAATTGTGCCTAATATTTTGACAGAATTTTAAAATCTACCATTGACTACCCAATGCTATCTTTGTTTTATTAGTAACAATAACCTCATTTTTTAAAAGTAGAAAAATCTTTAAGATAAATTTTCCTTACTTATTTAGATCCATATAATGGTAAATACCAGATCCATGACAGAGTATCATTTTTTTCATAGTTGCTGGATTGTACTGGGCCTAGATGATACATAAGCACACGCATCTTCTTGATTTACTGCTGAGTTTCCCAGATAGAATTTAAATAGCCTTCTTCTTGCTCCATTGCAGATAGCATCTTGGCCTGGTCACTGCCATTATGAATAAAAGTGAAAATATATTTTATGATAATCACAGCACTGCTTCTATTTTGATAATTCAACATTCTGATAACTATGCTTTATTGATTTCATAGAAGTTAAAATTGAGTTTTGTGAATTTTGAGCACATTAGCTTCCTGCTTACTATTCCTAAAGGACTTGCTAGTTCTTTACTTGACTATCATTTAAGTACATTAGACAGAAAGACTTTATGGATTTTGACAGGAAGAAAATTCTTCTCATGTTGTATCTCTTCAGACACCTCATGCTCTCTTCTAATGATAACTAATTAATCCTAGAGAACCTGAAGAAGACTATTAGAGTACTCATGTATGTGACAATGTACAACAAGGTAGTAACTTACTTCATCTCTTCACTGTCTTCTCTCATTGTAACTTCCTTATTCATATTCACATTTCATTACGACATTTAGTATTCCCTATACTTTGCTCTCTATGACTCCCATTTATTTCTCTCTTCCTTATCAACTAATAAAATTTATGGAATATTCACTCTTTGTTACAGCTCTTATATGAAAAAAGGGCTGTGTTTACTTGTTTCTTTTACAAAGCATTAATAAATTATTTTTTGATTAGCTGTCAAAACTCCTACATACCTAAGATATTCTAAAATTTAGACGAAGTAAGAGAAAAATTAAACTTTTGAGATCAAATGAGTATGTGTACAGAATTAGTATATAATTCCTTTCAGAAAAAATGGAACAATTCTAATTCTAATGCAAATAAATACATTATGTAAAATACATCCCAAATATTTATTAAAAAGAAATATTAAAAGAAAACATTCCACATTTTGAAATGAATTGTTTTTGTTTCTAGTTAAAGACAAATTACAAACTATCTTGGGAAATATAAAATGAAAGAAAATTGAATTATCATGCATTATGAAGTAGAATGTTGAAATGTTCTATAATGGCTTTCTAAAATAATTAGAGAAATGGGAAAAATCTCAAAATAAACAATATAGCTACACTACAAACACATTTATTTATGTAGCTAATTTTGCCATCTACACAAGTATATGCATACACATGTATGTATATATACATAACTTTTGTTACATGCAGGAATTTATATATTTGTCTAAATGTATGTGTATATCCCTGCATACTCATATTTGTATACTGTAAGGGGGAAAAGGGGGCTTTATGGGTTCAATATATTAAAAGATGGTTGCAAGAGGATTGAACTATGATCAATCCTCAACTAAGAATAATCTCAAGTCAAAATTGACATTTATGGAAATGTATTTACAATTAGGAAGGTTTAAGGTAGGGAAATTGAGAGAGAGAAACTCTGGCCCAGACCAGGTAAGAATTTAGAGGCCCAGCAGAGGGTCACAGAGTTAATTAAACAAGGCTTCTAGCCACAAGGCCTTTTACAATTAGAGAGGCAAGAGAGGCCTCACTGAGGGTAGAGCCTCCAGAAATGCAAAGGGAAGAGAAAGAGAGTCAGCCTAACTTATGCACATGACAATTCAAAGGGAAGCAGTCAGAGGTCCCACCAGAGTCTCAGCATTCCAACACTCCTCCATGAACCAGAAAAGGTCCTACACCAGATGCTCTCTTCCATCAAAGAGACCAGCTGACTGAGGATCTTCTCCTTTTAAAGGGGTCACTTATGCATCACTTCCTGTTCCTCCCTCCTAATTTGCATGTACAATCACAATAGATGATTCTCATAGTACTGCCTAGGGGCCAGTCAGTTGATTCTGATTCCTCACCCACTCTAGCACACAGTGGGTTATGGACCTCCCAGAATTAGAGGTGTTCTCACCTTGGGTGATTAAATCTAAAGATGGCCAGTATAGACTTAATCTAATTATCACAATACATATGTTTACTAGTTAATACATTGTCAAGTAAGCATATACATTAGGGTATTGATTCCTGTTATAATCACCACATTAGATTATTTTAAGGTTCAAATTAAATAATTTATGTGTGAGGGTTCTAAAACCTGGAATGACTACACACATGTAATAATGCAAATTCTGCCTAGTTCATAATTGATTCTTAGAAAGTTCCTACATCCTGTGGTATCTGAGAGAATGGCAGCACTTCACAATTTTCTAAAATAAAGTGTCTGAAAACTATTTTCTAATGGTAGAGGATAATAACATGTAAATGAAGGAAGTTTACCTAACCTAAATCAGAGGGAAAGATTTAGGAGAGAAATGCTGAACAGAAAAGGTGGAGTTTGGGTTTAAAATATAGAATAAATGACTTTGCGTTCTGCTGAGGTTCCTTAGTCAGTCTTCTAAATGAACTTGAGTTCTAAAAGCAAGATTTTCTTTACTGAGAGTAAAACTATTCATAGCTAATACCATGAGAAGATAATTCACTTTAGTGTTTTGTTTTATGTTCTGTTTCCCTAACTGGAATCTTGGTATACAAGGACTTGCTTCCATCTCTAAGACTATAAAAAAAGAATTTTATCCTCCATCTTATTTAATTCCCATATGAATCACAAATAACCTCTAATAATAAACCCATTAAGGGTTTGCAAATAATTCAAATGACTATCGAAGCAGCTCATTTTATTGCTGGAAAAGTCTAATTTTTAGGGTGTATATCATTATCTGAGCCTAAATATACCTTTCCTTACCTTCTGTCCAATTTTCCTTGTTATTTTTATTTTTAAAACCCATACCTTCCACTTTAGAATCAATACTATCAGTTGTAAGGCAGATGAGTGGTAAGGGCTAGGCCAGTGATGGGCAAACTTTTTAAAGAGGGGGCCAAAGGAAAGGAAATGCTTATCTGTCAGTCTAAGGCAATTCTTTCAAAGTTTCATTGTATTGTAACCTACTCATTGTATTTGTCAGATTAGGAATAATGTCATGGCCTGAATAGAACATTTCAGGGGGCCACATCTGGCCCCCGGGCTGAAGCTTGCCCATCACTGGGCTAGGCAATTGGGATTAAGTGGTTTACCTAGGGTCATATAGCTAAGAAATGTCTGAGGCTAGATTTGAACCCAAGTCCTTCTGCCTCAAGGCAAGACTCCTATCCACTGAGCCACACAGTTGTCCCCATTCTTCTAATTTATTTAATTAGAAAGATAAAGTATTCTTATACAGCAAATTTCTTTTGATGGTGTCAATATAAGAAAGTGAGCAATTAACATTTCCTCCTCCCTGAGAAGGGTCATCTTAGAGTTAAGTCTAGAAAGAGTCAGGATGTAAAAAAATAGCAGGAATGAAGGAAAGAATAAAGAAAGCTGCATTAACTGATCAACCAGATCCATATTTAGTTCCTTTCCATTTTATCCTATATTGGATAAGAAATCAATGAGTTCAAGACAAAAAAATTATCTTCTCTTTTATGTGGTTCTACTTCACTTAAGTCTGAAGTACTTAATGAGGAGATAAAGAAAAGCTTGTAGCCACAGCAACCATAATGAGATAGAACAGCTCATTAGGTAGCCTGAATATCTAGTTAATGAATTTAAGAGCATGACTAAGGTACTTGATGGGATTAAGTTCAATACCAGTTGTGATGCTCCACAGTGCTGCTGAAGCAAAAACAGACATGCTAGAAAGAGGGATGCTTACAGAAGCCTTAACAAGAAAAGAAATGTTAAAGTAAGTTGACATTATGTCAATAGAAGTAGAAATGTCTTATAATTGAATCCCAATAGGGCACAGAAGTAGGGGAAACATCACGTACACACATTAGCACATATATGAAGTCTATTCAGAAACAATCTGTGGAGTATTCAATGTTCTGAGCAAAGCAGTCTTTAGAGAACTGAAAGTAATAGATTGCCATTTTGCATAAAGAGAAGATAAACTGAGCTGCTAACCAGTTTAATATACTGATACAATCATACAAGCAAGATATCAAGGAATTCTGGGCCCTTCCCCTCATGTGTGAGTGTTTTGAAATAATCCAGGGTTTGTCTATATAGTCAAAGGGGATATGTTATTACTGAACCTTGAGAGAATAGTGCCTTTAGCTATATATGTCCAGGTATATGCTATTGTTATAGCAGTGGCTGATGGCTATATTATTAATTGACAGTGATGACATAAACTGCTCTCAGAATCATTTGTACTTTTGATGTACACTTTTTTAAAAGTATTGTTTTATTTTTTCACAGTTACATATAAAAAATTTTTGAATATTCTTTTTTTTCTAAAATCTTGAGTTTTAGATTCTATCCCTGCTTTCAACCTTGACCTCTGCCCTGAGAAAGTAAGCAATTTGATATAGGTTATACATGTGCAATCAAGCAAAATATCTTTCAATACTGGTCTTATTGTAAACATACAAAGAAAATAAAGTAAAAAAAATTGTATGCTTCAATGAGCATTCTGCCTTGATCATTTCTTTCACAAGAGATAGGTAGCATTTTTTTCTTCAAGTATCATTTGGAATTATCTTGAATCATTGTATTGCTAAGAATAACTGAGTCATTCAAAGCTGATTTTCATACAATGTTGTTTTAACTATGTACAATGTTCTCCTGGATCTGCTTTCTTCACTTTGCTTTAGTACATATAAGTCTTTTCAGGTTCTTCTGAAATCATCATGTTTATCATTTTTCATATCAGAATAATAATCCATAAAAACTATATACCTCAATATGTTTAACCATTGCAAAACTGATAGAGATCTTCTCAATTTCTACTTCTTTGCCATCACACACACACACACACACACACACACACACACACACACACACACACACAAAAGCTCCTATAAACATTTTTGTACAAATAGGTCATTTTCCTTCTTTTAAAAAATCTCTTTGGGATAAAGACCTAGTAGTTGTATTTCTGGATCAAAAGGTATGCTGAGTTTTATACCTCTTTGATGATAATTGCTCGCCAGAGTGGATGGATCAGTTCACAACTGCATCAACAGTACATTAGTGAATTTTTTTTTTTACATCCTTTCCAGCATTTACCATTTTCCCTTTCTGACATACTAGTCAATCTAATAGGCATATCAGAGCTATTTTAATTTTAATTTCTCTAATCAATAATAGCCTTTCCTGCTGACTAAGTTGTCTTAGACAAAAGAAAAATTATTAGAAAATTATTAGAAAAAAAATTTCTATTTTTTTTGTTTGCTTCTGTTGTCTCAGAATTCATTTTGAGACTTTTTTTAGTTATTTGGAGATGAATTTGAGAGACTTTAGTAGGATACTGTCTTCTTCCACCATCTTTGCTTCATGCTTTGATGTACTCCTGAGAGTTATTCAACTGATCTGAAGTCAATACTTCTGAAAAGGTTTCTGGTATCTAATGTAGAATAGTTATAAAGGAGCATCAAAGATCTTACATAGAAAAAGTTCTAGAAAACTGAACATTACTGTTGTAAAAATTATAATTATCATTTGTGTAGCACTTGAAGTTTTACAAAACAATTTACATATATCTCATTTAATCCTCACTCCTGTGAAGTAGATATCATTATTTTGTAAATGAGGATACTTAAAGGTTAAGTAACTTGCCCAAAATCACACATTTAGTATCTGAGTTAGGATTAGAACTCATATCTTCTTAACTCCAAATCTATCCACCTAGTTCTCTTAAGATATTAATGTTTCTTCTTTCCAAGGGAATTTCCATGAATATTTCCATTTTTAATCTATCATTTCAATCTATCATACAAATTTAATGTTATTTTTCTAAGTTTTAATTTGCTTGAAAAAGTTAACATTTATTTACTAAATGACTAACAACTCAAGTGTCAGATAACAGCTAACAAAGAGTCAATATGCAAAATGAATGAGGATACAATAAAAGAGTACATAGTCGCACTTCATTCATTCAAGTTTTCTGGACCAGCTGAAGTACATCATAAAATAAGTGAATTGTTTCACTTAAGATGATATACTAATAAAGTCTCTATCTCTGTCAGGCCTCAGATCTGAATATGGTATTAATGCAATCCGACTGAATTCTTTATAAAAAATGGGTTTATCATACAGATTTTTAAATAGGAAAAGGGAAGGAGGGCCAAAAGGAAGTCCCTAATTCTAAATTTCTTAATCTCCTCCCTCCAAAAGATTCTCAACAATCTTTTCTCTGTTACTTGCTGCTGTCAACTACTCTGATTGCCTTTCCCCCAAATTCCCTAATCTAGCTTTCCTGACTATGGCCTCTCCAAAAATAATATTGGTAAAGGAATATAGTTCAGTTAAAGTTGATTAGGAGGTGACAGGATGGTAGAGTCACCCAAGGACTCCAGCAGAGAGGCTGAAGGTTTCTTTGAGGTCAGACAGGCAGTTTTTTTCAGATTGGCTGCTTCTCAGGAAAAACAGGACATTTGTTCAAACAGGAACTCAGGAATGTAGATGATAGACACAAATAGAGATATATTGGAAATTCTCTATCAGGAGACTGGATAGATGAGTTGAGGGACTTCAGTTGTAGGATCCAAAGACTTTCCACAAGAAAGTTCATTATTTTCCCTCACAGCAAGTTCATCCTTCAAGTTCCAAAGGAAACAAGAACCCAGGAACCTTCTCCAACCCTTGGTCTTTCTTTATATCCCTTCCTGACATTCTTTAGAAAGTTGTCTCTTTGTGTTGCATATGTAAGCCAACCAGATAACACACCTTTATATTTGCAAAACTTTTCTTTTCTACTTCTCTATATTTCCACAGTCATTAAGTAATTAAACAATTATATGAATGACTGTCAGCAATAATCGAAAACACATGGGAAATGAATCATGAACAAAAAGATAACAAATGTTTTCTTTGGTTTGTTTTTAAGGAAATTGAACATAGCTAAAAATTATAAGCTAACAATCATAATTCCAGTTTCTGGGAATATTCCAGAATATATCATTAAAGACGCTATTGATGAATATCTTTAACAAAAATCAGTGATTACTTTAGACTAGTACTTAACTGTTAGATGAAGACATTGCTATAGAAAAAGTTTAGTTAGATTTTAGCAAAGCTCTTGATGCAATATCAGCTATTATTGTTGTGGAGAATATAGAAAACTTGGATTAAAAAAAAATTGAAGTAAGAATTAGTTCAAAGTTCACTTGTTTATGTTTATTCCAATCAACAACTTCTAATATCTTAAAACCACTTTGAAGGAAAGATTTCCTTTGATGATCATACAAACATTTTCACTATCTAATTAAAAACAATCTAATCTCAGTCAATTTTGATGCCATCAAAAAATATTGATTCCATGGAACATGATAAGAAAAGAAGTTCTATTACCATAAGGAACATCAGTCAAATTCTAAAATCCATCTCCATAATTTTAGGACATGTAATTTAGGACATGAAATTAGGACATGAAATTTAGAGCATATAATTATGTTAAATTCATTGGTAAATCTCTCTTAATAAATTTTATTTTTAGTTCTTTCACTTTTTAGTGACTTGATTGTAATAGATATTAAACAACCACTAACTTAGTAAACATTTTCTGCTAAATGTCAGCAAATATGCAGGGAACACATCACCCATACATTTTCTGAAATTAGCAAATCACACAAGCAACATAGCAATAACAATAGAATATTATAGTTTAAAAATAAAAAGAGCCAGTAACCAATGTTTGACAGAAGAGAAACAGAGAAAGTCTGTATGGTGAGTCTCTCTTCCAGCAATCCCCTGGGGCCAAATATACACTGGGAGACTTTAAGGGGGTGTCAACCCAAAACTGGGTGACTTGGATTGTCCTAACATCCCACAGGAGGAAGGGGCAAGGCTTCCCTATAAGAGGTGGTATGTGGTACCCCAATATGATCCTGAATAAAAACAAGGTTCACACAAACCTCCCCCCAATCAGTTTAATTCACAGCTGGTAGTCCAGCTTCAAGATGGAGGCAGCCAGACCAAGCTCTCTTCCTTGTTGTCTTACAGGATCTCTGGAATGCTATCTGACTGATGAATGACTTTTATTATTTGCAATTCAGGGATTGGGGAAAGGGGTAAAGGGCAGAGGGATTTGGAGGTGCCCTCTTCTCTATTTCTATGGGGTCCATAACTTGGGTGGGAACCTTTGGGGTGCCCACTCCTAGGCTTCTTCCCCCATCCATTCTCCTTCTGTTTCTATTTCTATTTTTCTGTTTCTATCCTTTTCTATAATTGTAAGTTTTGACTGAAAGGGGGTCTCTCAGCAAGGTTGGGTAATGGGTGAAGGAGACTATGAGATCACTCCCAAAATGGAGTCCAGAAACTTTACTAACTCTATGGTTGAAGTCTTGATAGGTGAGATGCAATGGAATGACTTTGATCAGGGAATCAGGGTTTCAATTTCCAAAGAAAGATTCTCAGGAAGCTCTCAGGACTGGATCTGAGCTGGGATGTCCACCTCCTCCCTCTCTCAGTCCTCCCCCAAAGACCTTTCTTCTCCTTCCTTCTCGGAGAAATTCCCAGAATTCTCTCTGGTCTCAACTGTCAGCAACTGTCAGCAACTGCCTCCTCTGACTCCTTTTTGTCCCATCCCCCTTGCACAAATCCCATCCTTACAATAGTAATAACATACACTATATGAAAGACAACATAACTTCAAAAATAGAAATTTCTTCTTTAAATATTAAGTGGACCTTATATTCTGTGAATTCTTTTAGGAAAAAAAAATGATGCCTATAAAAGAGTGGTTCCTGAGAACATCATATTTTAATAAATAGAGCAAACTATTATTTACATGTCAAAAAGACTTTGGTACAAGTTTGCACTCACTTCCTTCATTTATAAATTGGAGCAATGATCTTTTTCCTCCTGACTTTATAGGATTTATTTATTAACTAGTGGCAATGTTAGTTGCCAGGTATTGCAGTGGATAGAGCCAAGTGCCTGTAGTCAAGAAGACCTGAGTTTAAAGCAAGATTCAGACACTTATTAGCTGTGTGATCCTGGGCAAGTCACTTAAGACCTGTTTGCCTCAGCTTCCTCCTCTGTAAAATGAACTGGAGAAGAAAATGGCAAACAACTCTAATATCTTTGCCAAGAAAATGTCAAATAGGTTCATGAAGAGACAGACATGACTTGGCAATCAAACAGCAACAATGGCAACATGAAATAAAGTATTTATTGTAGGAGTGGGTCATAAAACTAGAAACTTGAAGGGAATGTTGATGTTAGATAGTTTTTACAAAATCCAAATATTTTATTTCTGAATGTTCTTAAATGTTATTAACATTTATTAAATTAACATTTTATTAAATTTTTTATGAAATATTTTATCTATCTCCAAATTGTATTATTTATTCTAGTACAAAGTATATAAAGACAAAAAAATTGAAACAGTACTTGTCCTGCTCAATGATTTCACAATCTATCTTCATAATATTTAGTTTAGATATTTGTGATTGTGAAAATGATGGATTCTATATTAATTTTTAAGAATCATTGTTTTATCCTTCACAAATCTGAAGTTACTCTCTCAATAAAGATTTTCTGAGGAGCTTAACATTTCAAAAGGTATACTGTCTCTTAAAAGGGACTGAATTATGCTATAGCATCATTATTTCCTCATTAATTTTCAAAAGAAAAAAAATCATCAGACTGGCATTTCCTTTTCCTTTTTCAAAGACTCACTATAGTAGATTTAAGCAATTATCTGTACATTATTATTTGTTAATATACGCTAATTTCTAGCTTCCATCTCATAACAAGTCAAAATTAATAACTTTCTACACAATTAAAGTTCATTTTTTTCATAGGTTAAGAGACTAGTTGGTGTAGAGTACAAAGGGCATCTTGTCCACATAGATAAACAAACAGATCAGCCCAACTAATCTTCTCATGATATAATCAAACAGTTGAATTGTGTGACAAATGCCTATCAGACAATAAAATGCTTTCTTGGGAAATAACCAAGTACAATTTTTTTTAAAGTATAAAAATCTCATATTTGACCTTGTATTAAAAGTCCTTTCAAGCTACCTGACCATTTCAGTTTGTGGAACAGTTTTCTTCCTCATTTTAAATAATAAAAAAGGATTTGTTCTTTCTCTCTCACTGATCTAATCCAATTCTCTGTATAAGCCTGCTGCCTGAACATTTTGTATACCAGACTTTAGACTAAGCTTTGAAGTTCCAAAAAATCTCTGTTTCCACCAAAAAAATATTTGATCCATGCTACCCTCACATTAGCAGATCATCCTCTAGATCAAGGGTCACTGAGTCTCTCTTTAAATTGAGTTTTAAGACATTTGTCACGTAACCCTTAACCTTCTGTCCAATAAAGTATCCCAATATTCCCTGCTTAGCTCTATGTCCTCAGATGTTTCTTCTAAAGTAAGGTTCTTATTTTTTCTGTGCCAAAAACAATTGCTATAATATCACTATACTTCATAGTCATAGGAATCTTAAAAATCTTCTTGGTCAGGGATAGATGAGTTAGGAAGAAGAAGTGAGAGAGAAGTTCAACTAACTTCTTATTTGACATGTATCTCTCATGTATATAGGAGGTAAAAATTCATGAAAATTCACTGTTCCAGAATTAAGGGAGAAAAACAAACCACATAATAAGTCTCTTAGAGTCATTTGAAATGTAACCTAAAAATCAAAAGCAGAATTTACAGCAATTAAATGTATACTTTCATCTTTCTGCTTAAAAAAAAAATGCTATTATGTTTGATCACTTTTCCAGATATAGCAGTGGCTGAAGTCACGGGCCACTTACCTTTCTGTGATATACTCACATCATGAATATATTTTCAGATTATTTTTATTGTGGTAAAAAAATGTTCAATTTTGTGGGTATGCAATATATACATATAGTATGCATTATATATATAGTATACACATAGCATATAGTATGTGCGTGTAGGTGTTTAAAGGTTTAAGTTGAAAATGAATGTGAGGGGGAAGCTGGGTAGCTCAGTGGATTGAGAGCCAGGCCTAGAGATGGGAGGTCCTAGGTTCAAATCTGACCTCAGACACTTCCCAGCTGTGTGACCCTGGGCAAGTCACTTGACCCCCATTGCCTAGGCCTTACCACTCTTCTGCCTTGGAGCTAATACACAGTATTGACTCCAAGATGGAAGGTATGGGTTTAAAAAAAAAAAAGAAAGAAAAAAAGAAAATAAATGTGAGAAGTAGTCACTTCATCTTCTGTTCTTCGCCATTGTTACTTGGGCATTACAGATGTTCCCTGCCCCTACCCTACATTTTCTCAGCACATAGAGATTTTATTTTTATACATGCTTAGAGGAAAAGGGAAACAATGAAGAAGAAAGGTGACCCACAAAACCAGACTCCCAAAAGACAGCAATTCCAACTGACTCATCTTAGATCCTGTTTTACCTATGCTAGAACATTTTAGAAAATTTTAATGAATCAAAATCATTTCCCCTTATATTATTTATGAATTAACAATAAGTTTTCATATTTGGCAAGATTATTCTTTCAACTATATACCATGGACGTTCATTTTTCCTTTTCTCTTGGACTGCCATATCTACAAATGAAGAAAACCAAATATAAGAGTTGTCCTCAATTCTACTTTATTATAGGACAAGATGGAATTTTTTGTTTACTAAATAAGAAATTATGAAAAAAAACGGAAAGAACTAAACATTTTTGATCTAATGGCTAAGGCAGAAATATAGAAAAAGAGAGTTAAGAAATGTCAATGTTTTTCTTTTTCAGATTTTCTGGAGAAAAATTCCACAAAAAAAGTGATTCGCTTCTATTCAAGGTCTTGTCATCAAGAGACAACAAAGCCAAAATTTGTATCTACTTTAATGCAAGCTTCCTAACAGTTATCTCAAAAACTTCAATAAAGTCTCCATTCCACTGAATTTGGCATGCAGGGCCTTTCCCAGGTGACCATTGCATATTTTTTCAATATACTAAACAAAAATATTCTTTTCCATCTCACATTGTGTTCCTGGATACAAAAATACAGCTATTTTCCAACTTATCATCTGAGAGAGTGATCTGTAGTACAAAGAGTTACATAACTTGCAATGGGTAAGAAAGTATCAGAGATGAAACTGGAAGCAAGATCTTCCTGATGGCTAGGCCATGTTTCTATCCAATATACCATGCTGCCTAGAATACATAGCAGATATGTATTATAAAAGGGAATTCTTAATCCCTTCCTCTAACTTAACTGGGGAAAGAGTTGGCTGACTCAGTGGACAGAGAGCCAGGCCCAAAGATAAGAGGTTCTGTTACCATGGAGACCACCCCATAGTTAAAGGAAATAGAAACTGCTCTCAGAGCAGAAGTGAGGTAAGAATGACAGTTGTACAGTGAGAGATAAAGGCAAGCACAAAGTGTGAGAAAGGGGCTTTTGCGTTAAGGTTTCCTGAGGGCAGGGTACTGCTGGCAGCTGCTGGTGACTGTGGACTGCTGAAAAATTTGATTAGAGGAGAGTGTGTGGATTGGTGACTGCCCATTATTTAATGAGTTAGTAGGTTAGTAGGTTCAGCCTGGTTAGCTAGGCTGAAGAGCAATTAGTAAGATTCTCTCAAATTATAGTTTTTAGGTAGTTTATAAGTTGATAGAAGATTTAGGTACTTTTTAGGTATTATTAGGGTAGATAGTGTTATAAGAGAATTAGGGAAAATTTAGCAATAGACATAAGTTAACTGGATGGCTGTGCTGGAGTGTTCCAAGCATGGAATGGTGGAGGGAAAGAGATCTTTTTTCTGAGAGATTCTCTGTATGCAACTGATGGCAGTTAGAGACTTTCCTTAGCTGCTGGAGGTGAAGAGCCCAGAAAAATAGCTGTCTCCTATAAAACCATCTACCCTGGGAAGGTCAAGTTGAACAGTGAATCTGGTTTGACTGGTGAACATATCAAACCAGGTCAGCTCCTTGACTTTACCCCTTTTGTGAATTTACTTGCTGTGTCTCCTGGTGGCTATGAACATTGCTGGAACAGAAGTGGACCCCTGCAGTGAGACTCACATTCCCTCCTAACCTGTCAGCCTGAATTTAGAGCTAGTATAGTTGTGTCCCACCTCCTAGTCCTTGAATTTACCCATTAGATAAGTAGTTTTAGTTTGTCCTTTCCCTCTATACCTAACTCTTAAGCTCTTAAAAAACAGTTCTACTCTACTTCCTATACCTTCCTCTACCCCAAGAAAAAAACCCACTGTTAGATATGTTCTAAAACCTGAGTTTCCCTGGCTAGGCTGGTGACCAATAAATAGCCAGCTGTCATTCACCAACCAATGTGATTTTACTCAACTCACACATGCCTTATGTAGATTCTCAGTTTTCCTGTATATCCTATCACTTGTGGGTATGTGTGTGTGTCCTGGTTATATGTGTTACCCTTGTGTTATACTATGAAGCAGTTACATATTTCAATATTTAAATATCTTTCTGTTTCTTTCCTATCCTTCCTTCTTTACTATTTTTCCTCAATTAAAACAGAGTTTTATTAAACTGCTCTCCTATCTTTGTCAAGCTCCTAATTTTAACCTCTACATTTCTTGGTGAGCTAGGTAGGAATTTGATTAATCTTTTAATCTTCTGTTCTGATTATTTTCCTCACTTGTTATTAAACTATCCCTACTGGAGTTAGTTAGAATTTTTAAGAATATATATAGGCAATTCAGTATGGTGCTGGAGATCATGGCATATGTTGTGAAGGAGCAGTTTCTGGTCTATCTCAAACAACTCCCATTCCCAGAAAGCTTTACCGAGCTGGCACAGCTCACAATCTTAGATTGTCTCTGGTTATTACCATTTCTGGGATTATTTGTTCTGAAAGTATCCTTACAAATTTACCAAATAGTTTACCTATTTCTCTCCAACAAGAAAAAAAATGGAAAGATAGCTTAATTGAGACTGAGATTGAATACTTTGAAAAAACAATCTCTCGACTAGCCCAAATTATGTCTCAATGTACTGAAACTATCTCTCATTCTACCCAACCCATCTCTCTTTCTGTTCCTACTCTTCCTCCTCCTTTCACCTACTCCATGGCAATTCAAGCAGGAAAACAAGAGGAGAAAGCAAGAAATAATCTAGCTACAGGCCTATTCCCCTTAAGAGAGGTACCCATCTTTAATCATAAAGATTTAGTTTCTGAAAGACATCACACACCATTCATCCCTTAAAATATTGAGAAATTTAAGCAGCATACTCCTTCTTTTGAGGATGTGCCTATAGCAGTCATCAAAAAGCTACAGAATATTTGTCAAACATATAACCCCACCTGGATTGACTTTGAACATTTATTACAGGCATTTTTAACGGAAAAGGAGAAAAAATAAGATCATCTCTCTTACCAATCAATCTCAGGGAAGGGGAGCAGTTCATTGGCCTCAGCAAGACCCATGATGGAATGAGATTAATGAAAATTATTACATGAGATTGTGTCAGGCTATGGAGGCATTACTAAGAGCCATGAGAGCATATTCTGATAGACCAAGTTCCTGGACAAAATTTGAAGAGCTCAGACAAAAGATTGGTGAAAATCCTCTTCAGTTCATTGACAGACTTATTGAGCTGGGATATCTAGACCTGGATATGAATAGAGAAAGGGATGTCAGACAGATAAGAAGGCAGTTTGTTAAAAAAAATAAAAACAAAAAACAAAACAAAAACAAAAACTGTTGCAGAGTAGTAAAGGACTATTTTAAAAACAGCTGTCCACATTTGACTAGTATGGACCTTGAGGAATTAAGGAAAGTGGCAGTATATGTATATAATGGTCATGAAAATGTAGATGAAGATGTCAGTGACTTAGTGGAGGCATTAAGGCAAGAAAGTATTAAGGGGAAAAATTGAAAAAGGAAATACAAATTATGGGGTGTCTATGGCCCCTTTTGCAAGAATCTATAAATCAGATACCAATGTGTTATTTATATGGAAAAGGGGGTCACTTAATGTTAAACTGTAGAAGCTAGAATCAGGTGTTCAGAAAGAATGGAAACTTTAGGAAAAGCTATTCTAGAAATAATAATAACTATAGAAATAATAACAATAATAGAAACACATTTAGAACTAATAATCCAAATGAGGAAAATGAAATATTACAACAATATATCCAAAATGGGGCTCATTAATTCAATTCAATAAATATTTATAAAATTACTATTATTAGTAAAGTAAGACATTAATTATCTGCATGTAGGATATAGAGGCCTCCATATAACATTATAGCTGCAGATCAAGTAGTAAGTAGAACTCATTTTTTTCTTAGTTCCTAAATAATATATAATTACCACCTCTCCTAAGAATTTTAATTTTAAATGGGAAATGTTGCTATTACTCAAAGGAACATGGGAAGCAATATGCCTCAGTGAAAATAATACTCTTTTAGCAATTGGAGGAGGTCAGTTCAGTTCCCACTTCTTCTACTCTAGCACTTACATGAACATAAAAGAATCATTTCAAAGAGTTACTGTTTCATTTTCTTCACCTCTAAAACAAGAGTTTGATTTGATGAGCTCTTGGATTTTTTTCCAGCTCAAAATGTATGATCTTATGATTCTATTATTGTTTCTATCAGAACCCTCTTTTGCAGAATCTTAATAGACATTGTAATAGTAATGTTACTACAATGATAACTGCTACTGGTAAATGCTATAGAAAGGCAGTATGGTATAATGGGAAAAGGAAGAGAAAGAAAAAATTGGGGGGAGGGGTGCAGGAAACCAGAAAAAGGACTGTGTTCAATTTCTAGTTTAAAATAGCTCTTACACACTTTATGTGTAACACTGAAAAAATCATTTAACCTCTCAGTATCCCCAAAAAACTCCATACTTTATAAACTGGCATTAATCTCCATTAGTAAATGAAGTTTCCTTACTAGGAATTTCCTATATGCATGAAATCACAGGTTCAGTAAAACACACACACACACACACACACACACACACACAGACACGCACGCACACACGCACGCACACACACACAGGCACAAAATATTTTTAAATCTCCTAGTTGAAAAGACCTGAGTTTATGTCTTCCCATTGAAATAGTAGCTAGTTTAGCATAAACAAATCAATAAACCTCCTATTGTTCCTAGAGTGTTTTCTTAGAGGATAAATAACAGAGGATATGCTGCTCTTCATGAGTAGAAATATTATCCACACCAAGACTTCTTCATGATGATGAAATAGTAGGTCTATGGGGAAGGAATAAAACAGCTGAATTTTATAGCACCTTAAATTTTATAAAGCATTTTACAGCGATTATTTCATTTGATCCTCATGACTCATCTGTGAGTAGGGACTATAACCATTAACTTGTTCTCACTGACCTAAGTATCTTTGTCCTTAAATATATAATAAGAGCACACAGTTGGAAGCTTTTAAATAGCACTAATCTTCTATGATCATTTCACACTTCCTAGAAAAAATCCTTTAATTTAATTTTAGCCCCTATTAAGGAATTCCAGGGATAGAATTCTTCTAGAAATATAAAATTAAAGCCTTTAATAGATGCAGAGTATAAATGTAACTTCCTTGAAATCATAGATAACTAAATGAAGTAAATTGATTTTGGTTCTTAGATCCTGTAACCTCTAGTAACCAGAAAATGTATGGTAAACAGCGAATTTCCTTGGAGTGAAATTGTTTTATTTTTGTCCAATTCTGATTTAGTCTAAGCCTTTTTTAGATGTTATTGACTGCTTTGTTTTAGGATTCCCATAAAAAGGATTTTTTTTAATACCAGGACCCACAAAAAGATAGATAGATAGATAGATAGATAGATAGATAGATAGATAGATAGATAGATAGACTCACACTAGAAACAGCTATATGATTTTTCCTTGATCACTTAAAGATTTTTCCCTAAACTTCTGCTCTGATGCTTCACTGGCAATATCAAAAAGATCTTCAGTTCTTACAGGGTATATTAAGCGAATTTAGTCTTTACCATGTCCCACATATTTAGAAAGGTGACAAAAAAAAGTTTTGACAGTGTAATATATGCTTATCATCCAAAAATTATTTTAGAAAAATTGGAGATTTTCTTTATGAAAGAAATGAATGGGCACTAATAAATATTTTTTATCTGAAAAAAACTCATAAAATCATGAACTAAGGTAAGAGTTTGAAATCTGAATTGAATGAAAGGGTATACACAATGATGATGCCATCATTGTAAAAGGGAAACTAGATCTTAATATAGTCTGAGGTTTAATATAATAACATACTTTTAAAAGCATCATTCTTCTCATTAAAATTTATATAATTCAGAGGTGGAAGGAGAATATCTCTACTGAAATTTGGCTTATCAAGTGATTTCATAGTTTGGGATCAGAAATTTTTAGACATATTAATGATTAACTGATTAAATCCCTTTGATTATTGTAACAAAAAGCTAAAGTATAGATAGAATAATTTCATCAAATTATCTTACTTAGAGTATACTATATTCTTATTAAGGCATTAAATTTGTATCAAAGTAAAGAAAATGACTTTCAAAAAGTGGTTTGCATCAAGTAAATTATGTAAATTAATTGCTAGAAATGAGCCTACACTAAAGAACTATGTTAATTTTTATTCTGCTGTCTTACTCTTGAAAAATTGTTAAATGTTGAAAATGTCAACATTTCATCTTGAGTGTATTATTAAAAATGTAATGATAGATTTTCTCATTCAATTTTTACTTAATAAGGAACAGGGTTATTCTGTGTAACAGTAATTAAACTATCTAACTCTCTGTTTTGATAAGTAATCACTCTGTAATTACTACTTTATTAAAATTAAATAAAAATTATATGGCTACTTGAAGTCTTATAATATATTATCATTTCTACATATAATGTCTAGAAACTAGGTAAACTTAGCCACTTTTATATTTATTTCTTACTGTTATTACTGGACAATTTCATGTTTCCTTTAAAAATACCAACTATTAATTTCCCAAATATATAAGGAACTGAGTCAAATTTACAAAAAAATCAAGCCTTTCCCCAATAGAAAAATGGTCAAGGGATATGAATAGGCAATTCTCAGATGAAGAAATCAAAACCATCAATAATCACATGGCAAAATGTTCTAAATCTCTCCTGATTAGAGAAATGAAAATAAAAACAACTCTGAGGTACCACATTATACTTATCAGACTGGCCAATATGGCAACAAAGGAAAGTGATAAATGTTAGAGGGGATGTGGCAAAATTGGGACACTAATACACTGCTGGTGGGTTTTGAATTGATCCAACCATTCTGGAAGGCAATTTGGAACTATGTCCAAAGGGATTTAAATTAATGACTACCCTTTGACCCAATCATACCACTGCTGGACTTGTACCCCAAAGAGATAATAAGGAAAAAGACTTGAACAAAAATATTTATAGCTGTGCTCTTTGTGGTGGCAAAAAATTGGAAAAAAGGGGGGTATTCGTTAATTGGAGAATGGTTGAATAAATTGTGGTATATGTTGGTGATGGAATATTATTGTGCCAAAAGGAATAAAGAAATGGAGGAATTCCATGTGAACTGGAACAACCTCCAGGAACTGATGCAAAGTGAAAGGAGTAAAACCAGAAGAACATTATACACAGAGATTGATATATCATGGCACAATTGAATGTAACAGACTTTTCTACTAGCAGCGATGCAATGATCCAAGGCAATCCAGATGAACTTGGGAGAAAGAACACTATCCACATCCAGAGAAAGAACTGTGGAACCAGAAATGCATTAGAAAAATATATGATCAATCATGTAGCATAATAGGGATGTGGATAGGGTTCTGATGTTAAAGGATCACTCTACTGCAAATATGAATAACATAGAAACAGGTTTTTAGCAATGATAAATGATACATGTATAACCCAGTGGAACTACTTGTCAGCTTTGGGAGGGAGGAAGAGAGAGTGGGGGCAGGTGGGGAGGATCATGAATCATGTAACTATGGAAAAATATTCTAAATAAAAATTAAAAATAAAATAAAATAAAAACAATCAACTATTACCCTAACATATAAATGGAATTTTAAGTCAGTTAAAATAATGTTTCTGTATGCTAGATCACAAAAATGCAATCAAAATAACATTTTGTTGTTGTTGTTATTCAGTTGTATTGAACTCTTCATTGTTCCATTTTGAATTTTCTTGCCAATAACAGGGGAATAGTTTGTCATTTCCTCCCCCAACTCATTTTATAGATGAGGAACTAAGACTAATAGAGTAAGTGACTTGCCCAGTTACACAGTTAATAATTATTTGAGGTTGGATTCAAACTCATGACAAGTCTTTATAATTTCAGGCTGGGCACTCTATCTACCTAGTTGCTCATAACTATCTTCATATGAATCTAATTACTAATGTAAGGGTTAAAATTAATGGTTTGGCTAAATGTATTAAAATTGTAAATCTTTTATTTATAAAAGAGGTAGAAAAAGTGAAAGTACAAAAGGGTAGAAAAGACAGCCTATCTAACTAAATATTGTTCCAGCGCTTGGCTCAGCCAGGACTTGTTAACCTTCAATCAGAATTAAAGTATCTTGAGAAGACAGGAAGGCAACACTAACTATCCACTCACCCAAGACAATGACTAGAGCTGAAGGTGACTCCCAAGACCTACTTTCTTCTTTGAGCAGACCTTCTTCTTGAAGCTGACTTCCTTCTTGGAGTGATTCTCTTCTTGGAGTTCATTCTCTACTAGCCTCGTTCACCAGATTCCTTCACCAGCCTCCTTCCTCAGGGATTTTCATGACTTTTATGGTGGTATCCTGTCCTTGTCCCTTTTCATGGCAGCCAGTCACAGTTTCCAAATTGTCCGAGTTCTCACCTTTGGAACCTCACCTTTCTGAGTGTGTGAACTCTTAAATTTCTGGCTTGTTCTCACCTAGCATCAAGTAAGGTGTGAACTCACAGAGAACCAAGAATTCCCTTTCACGCTAAGCATATGAGTGAAAATAAGATTTATATGGGAATGATACTCCTCTCAAACTTCCCCATATTTTTTGTGAAGTAATAGTTTAAATTTGTGTGCTATTTCATTATACAAGATACTGGAGTTTAATATATCCTTAACAATATCTTTAACAAGAGGGCATACAAACTGAACCAATGAATTGATTAATTATGCATCACATATTTAAGCATCAGTTATTTTAAATTGCAAGGGAAAAATAAAATTGTGTGATACTCCTGAGCCTAATGGAAATTATATCCCACCAGATACATACAAGATAATAGCATGAAATTTTAATGATCATTGCTTTATAATATAGCTTGAGATAAGATACTTAAAGGATTTTTTTTTATGTTTGTTTTTTTTATTCAATACTATGGACAATTTAAAATAACTCTGAGGAGATTTTTGTCATGCAGGGTATAAACGCAATTAAAAATATTTTAGACAAAAAGCAAAGAATATAAGCAAACAATGCTCAAAGAAATTATGCAATTATGCAAATTAATAATCAGATGAAAAATTTAAAATCACTAAATAAATAAAAATCAATTGTACATCGAATCCACTAAGCAAATTGGCATTGACAATTAAAGGTTAGAAGTTAATTTTGGAGGCTGATTGTATAGCTATGAATTGGATAAACATTCTAGAACAGTAATGGGTAAATTTTCCATGGGCCAAAGGAAAGGAAATGCTCATTTGTCAGTCTGTTTCTAAGGCAACTCTTTTGAAGTTTCATTGTATTGTACCCTACTCATCATATCCTTCAGATTAGGAATAATGTGCCATGGCAGGATAGAACATTTCAGGGGGCCACATCTGGCCAATGGCAGTAGTTTGCCCATCCCTGTTCTAGCAATCATTTGGAATTATGCAAATAAAATTACTAAAATTGTCCATATCTTACATCACAAAGATTATACTGCTAGGCATATTCCCAAAGGATGTTATTGACAAAAAATTATTGAAAAGACTTTGAATACTCTAAGACAGTGGTGGGTAAACTATGGCCTAGATCTGGCAAGTGGGGAATAGTTTGCCCATCACTGCTATAAGACATTTAAAACAGTATTTTTTGTGGTAATAAAGTAATAAAAATAAACGAATTTTGGCAAATGAAATATATGCATATGTGTGTGTATGTTATGGCAGCTGATGAGCCAGTGCTCAATAGGATAGACTTTCACACTGATGGAATCAGATTACCTTCTTATTTGTGACTGGACAGTGCTTTTACTTGGGCACATCCAACTTTGTAGACCAGGTTTTTTTTTTTTTTTTTCTGACAACAGGGGGATTAGGGTAAACTGTTACATATTATTTTGCCTTATTTTGTTTCTTACAAAAATGGAAAAAAATGTGTGTACACCAGATAATGAAAGTAATGGTGGATTGAGAAAAAGGGTAGTAGGGCTATTTCTGCCTATTTTTTTACCTTTATAGAGACAACATAGTTATTGTTGATATTTCTGACATCTGTAGCAAAATATACTTTTTTTAATATTAAAAGAATAATCTCATATATACATATATATTACTGTGTTATAAGAAATGATGAATGTGATAAATAAGGAAGAATGGAATAATTGAAAAACATGAATTTATACAAAGTGAAGTAAGAGAACTAGAAAACTTTATATATGGATATAGATATAAATATATATAATGACTTTAACAATGTAATGGAAAGGATAACACTCCCTAGTTAAAGATGAATTTTTAAATCCACATTCATATTTTAAAAGCTTTTTATCAATGTACATAAAAGAATATACCTCACCATATTCCTTTACAGAAAAATGAGAATGAAATATTGTATGTAAAGTCAGAGGAGTTTTTAATGTATTCATCAATTTTGCAGAATTTCCTCAAAATTACCTCCTTACATCATTTCTTTAAAATATGTTCTATTTTGGGCAAAGGATGATAATGGAGGAGGGAAGGTGAAACTGAGGGAATCAGAGGGATAAACAGAAAAGGAGAAATAAATTTTACACCTAAGGATAGTCAAAAGACCACAGTTTTCAGGAACCTGTGTCAAAAGAGTACTGTATTTATGTAGTTTGATGGTTGCAGAAGCTTCTAGAGCTTGTACACACACATTTAGTACATAGTTGATGTTTACCACCTTTGCAATATACTGAACTTGCAGTCAATGCTAGCCATTGTAAGATTCTAGGAAATATAATATAACAAGAAGAGAATTCAAAATGGTAAAGTAGAGACAGAAATTTAACTAAAATATTGCAGTATTCCCATTCAAACAATTTTTAAATGTGTCAAATTGAAGTCTAGAGTGCCAACAACAACAAATGCAAGAGATAATTTTTTTTTTCATCCGAACACAACTTAGAGGTAGGAAAGAAAGGTATGTAACACTGGGATGGAAGCCAGCCAAGAGAAAAAGTAGTGATGACATTAGTTGTAGGGCTTGGATGTGGCATAAACAACAACAGAAATAGCAGTGGCTTCTGAATCTCTCATGCCAGAGAGAGTGTGAGAATTGTACTACTGATTAGTTAGATTAATGGGATCCTGAACAGGTACTGTGTGTAAGACCTTGTTCTGTTTTGGAACTCTGTTACCCTTACCCAGTTCCAGGTTGTAGTTGTAGACCAAAGAGAAGCAGTTGTGGCTTCAAAGAAACAGAAGCCCTAGCTGCAGTGTCAAGGAAGAAAGGACAGTGGCCTGTTGAGTCTGAAGGGGATAGGGTCTCTTCCTGAGTAAAGACCAGAGCACACAGCAGGATAGCAGTAACTACATCTTTCCTCAGATCACATCACCTTTGAAGCTCCAAAAACACATACACAAATAGACTGCTGGTAGATTTGTAAATTGACCCAACCATTCCAGAAGGCAATTTGGAACTATACCCAAAGGGCTTTAAAAGAATGCCTGCCCTTTGATCAAACCATACCACTGCTGGGTTTGTACTCCAAAGAGATAATAAGGAAAAAATACTTGTACAAAAATATTCATAGCTGCACTCTTTGTAGTGGCAAAAAACTGGAAAATGAGGGGGTGTCCATTGATTGGGGAATGGCTGAACAAATTGTGAGATCTGTTGGTGATGGAATATTATTGTGCTCAAAGGAATAATGAACTGGAGGAATTCCATGTGAACTGGAAGGACCTCCAGGAATTGATGTAGAGCAAAAGGAACAGAATCAGAGGAACATTGTACACAGAGACTGACACACTGTGGCACAATCAAACGTAACTGACTTCTCTACTACCAGGACAATCCTGAAGAACTTATGAGAAAGAACGCTATCCACATCTAGAGAAAGTGCTATCGGATTAGAAACACAGAAGAAAAACATATGATTGATCAAATGGTTCCATGGGTATTTGCCTGGGGATGTTGACTTTGAATGATCACTCTATTGCAAATATTATTAATATGGAAATAAGTTTTGAACAATACATGTAAAACCCAGTGGAATTGCTTGTTGGTTCTGGGAGGAGGCAGGGAAGAGGGAAAGGAAAGAACATGAATCATGTAACCATGAGAAAATATTCTAAATTAATTAATCAATAAAAAATTTTTAAATTTAAATAAACAAGAAACTCCAAAAACATGCATCCAGAATTAGCTCTGAAAATTGCATTGGAAAAAAAGTCTTTAGCTTGAGATAAAGTCTCTTTACACCAAGGTTAGCAGAGCTCAAGTTTGCCATGGAGTCCAAAATCAAGAAATAGACTGAACAAAAAAGCAAATAACAACATGAAAGCACATTTATTAAAAGAAAATTAACATTTTGGTTAAATAGCACAAAAATTCACTGAAGAAAAGAACTTCTTAAGAAAGCAAAATTAGTCAAAGAGTAAAATAGACATAAAGGCTCTTTGAATAAAGTAATTGCCAAAAATTTGATTTGGGTAAGTAGAAGCAAATGACTCCTTGAGATGTGAAGAAACAAGAAAACAAAGTAAAAAGAATCAACAAATAGAAGAAAATGTAAAATAATTTATCAGAAAAAAATGAATGATCTAGAAAATAGATGAAGAGATAAATTAAAAAGCATTCATCTACCTGAAATCCATTAACAAAAAAGAGCCTAGATATCATATTTCAAGAAACTATCAAGAAAAACTGCCCTGGAATCTTAGAACAAGAAGGGAAAATGGAAATTGAAAAAGAAATCATCTAATATCTTCCTAAAATAAAATAAACACCATGAATGTGAATGAGACAATAACAGTCACAAAATGGAACTATTTAATCAATTGGAGTAGAAAGCAGAATCCAACAATGTATTGTATAAAAAACACATTTGAAAAAGAGAGGCACATAAAAAGAGGCATACTTTCAATCTCAGAAATACCACTACTAGCTCTTTATCCCAAGAGATCAAAGATAAGGGAAAAGGACCTATTCATAAATATATATATATATATATATATATATATATATATATATATATATATAT
>NC_058132.1:542516855-542537474 GCF_016433145.1 Gracilinanus agilis | reverse complement strand
GCTACCCACATTCAGAGGAAGGACTGCAGGAGAGGAAACATATAAGAAAAACAACTGCTTGAACGCATGGGTCGGGGTGGACATGATTGAGGGTGTGGACTCGAAACTACCACACCAATGCAACTACCAACAATTTGGAAATTGGTCTTGATCAAGGACACATGACAAAACTAGTGGAAATGCGCATAGGCCATGGGTGGGGGGGAGTGTGGGGGGGGGGTTGAAGGGGAAAGGTGGAGCATGAATCATGTAACCATGTTAAAAATGAATATTAATAAATGTTTAAAAAAATGTCATGGATCAGTCCAAAAAAAGTCACCAACAAACTCAAGAAATCAGAAATAGTAAATGTATCTCTTTTTTTGGACCATGTTGCAATAAGAGTTATATTCAGCAAGGCTGCATAGATTTAAAAAAATTATGAAGAAAATTATTTGATGCTGATCATTTGATTATTAATATTAATTTACAATATTCCATTTTCTGGAATATTTTTTTCTAGCACTCCCCATATTTTAGGTTATCTCAATTGAAAAAAAAAAGTTTCCAGGACCTGGCTAAGGAATGTGTTCACAGTCCAGACCCTTCCAAAATCTGCCCTGGGGCTCTCTGTTTACCACATGAATATAGAAGCCTGCATTAACAAAATACCCTTGTTTTCTTGTTTTCTAATTGAAGTTGGAAAAGACCTACTATTAAGGTGCCACTAATCCAGGGAAATACTGAGTAGGGTTGCTAGATTGCTAGAGGTTATTGAAGCCCATGACCAGGTATTGGTTCCTCAACTCACTCCCCTTCCCCAACAGGGAAATAATCAGGGGTTGAGAACCCTTAGCCTACTTCTTGTTTAAATGTCCACCAGTTAGTGTTGCCTTTCACTTGTTAAAAGAAGTCCTAATGATGTACAATCAGAAGAAAAAATCTGTTGTTTATTTTTAAAATAAAACTAGGTGTTGGTTATATGAAAACAATAATAAAATATATAAGCCATTGATTGATTTGATTGAAAACAATGAAAGGAGAAATGTTTTGTTTTGCTTTTCTTTCTTTCAGTTATGTCCAACTCTTGTTGAAATCCTAGACTGTAGCACATTGGGTTCCTCTATCCCGTCTAAATTCTAAAAATCTACTCAAGCTCAAATTTGTTGATTCCATGACACTATCTATTCATATCACACTCTGCCATTCTCTTCTATTTTTTTACTTTCAGTCATTCCCAATACCAGTCTTTTCCAATGAGATCTATCTTCTCATTATGTGGCCAAAGAATTTAAACTTCAACCAAAGCATTTTTCCTTTTAGTGAATAGTATAGGGGACCAGCCTCTACATGCAAAATGAGGGTTCTGAGTGGCGTTTACGGTGTCGGATTCATAAAACAGGAAAAAGAAAATGAGAACAACCAGACTAGTGGTTAGCCATCCTGTTCTGAATTCTGCGGGCATGGAAGTTTATTATATACCTTTCTCAAGTAAAAAGAAGTCACAGTTGGTAAGGGGCAATAAGTCAAGCATAATCCATTGAAGTCTAAAGAATAGAGATGCAAAGACAAATGGTCAAATTCCAAACCCCAATTTCAGGAGGGGATAATTCCAGGAGAGGAAATATCCCAGGGAGATGCTCACCAGTCAAATCCTAAAGGAGCCAGTTCTAATCTGAATATGCACTCTTATCTAATTAACATTTGTTAGGAAAGGAATCATTAACTCAGTAGATGCTGCTCTGCCACTTCAAAGCTCTCCAATAAGAATTGTAAAAAAGGTGGGGATCAAAGACTGAGTCAAAAGAGGAGGCTCAGATTTTTATCTTAGATGGCCCATTCAGTCTGCATCCTGACATGCAGTGCAGAAAATCATACACACAGTTTTACTTGCCGATGATTTTGCAATGGGATCCAGATAAAATATCTGTTACAGACTCTGTTTCTCTAAATGACTCCTAATAGCCTTCTTGGAGGGATCAAGTTGATTTTGGATTAACCTACCTGCTGGTACCAGAGCCTTTGGGGGCTCAGGTGACCAGGACCAAACACAAAGACTGCCTCAGCCTGGATTGGTCACGTAGGGAATCCAGATAACAGGCCCTAAATTTGATCCTATTTCTCCAAAGGCTTTAATACATAAAACAGCTTCCCACAGAATAGTCTAAATTAATTTCTTTAAGTATTGACTAATTTGATTTCCTTGGTGTCAAAGGGACTCTCAAAAGTCCTCTCTAGCATCATAATTCAAAAGCATCAATTCTCAATCTGTCAGCTTTTCCTAGATTCCAACTTTTACTACTGGGAAAACTATAACTTTGAGTATATGGGCTTTGTCAGCAAGGTGATATCTCTATTTTTAGTATGTTCATATTGGCATGGCTTTCCTTCCAAGGAAAAAGCATCTTTTAATTTCATGACTGTAGTCAATGTCTGCAGTGATCTTTGAGCCCATGATTATAATATATGGCATTGCTTCTATTTATTCTCTCTCTAGTTGCCAGGAAGTGATAGGACAAATTGCAATGATTAGTTGTTGTTGTTTTCATGTTGAGCTTGAAGCCAGCTTTTACACTTTCTTCTTTCACTATTATCAAAAGGTTTGTTAACTCTTCAATTACTGCCATCAAAATGGTATATATTGGAGCACAGAACTGTATTACTGTGATGCTTAATGGTTTGCCTTGGATTTGAACAGAAACAGAAATACATACAGATTTGTTTAACAAAATGCAAAACAATTTTCACATGACAAAGGAAAGAATAAACAAATGGTGAAATATTAATAACTCTTTGATAGGCCAAGACAATATAAAAATGACAGGTATTAGTCAATTTATTTATTCAGTGTCATACTAATCAAACACTCAAAAAAATGATGGATCACTGGAACATATTAGGTATGCAATTGACATTAGTAAGTGACCATAGGAATCTAGTGTTTCATAAAGTCAAAGATATAAACTTTTGGGCCAAAACTTGACAAAACATACTGGGAAAATTGGAAATAAGTTGTTGTTTTTGTTTTTTCCCCTCCAGGGACCATCATCTCACATACTATATAGTAAAATAAGGTCAAAATGAATACATGATTTAGACATTAAATGTGATATCATAAGCAATTGATAGCAGCAGTTAAAATTTTATCTATTAGATCTGTGGAAGTAAAATTTATTATTCTGAATATATGAAATTAATAAGATTTGCATAAACAAAACGAGAAGAAAAGAAGCTAAGTTTTTTTAAATACAGCAAGCTTTTAAAATAAAGACCTAAATTCTTAAGTATATGGGAAATGGAGTTAAATTTATTTAAAAAAAATTAATTCTTTAATTGACAAATGGTTAAAGAATGTGAACAATCAGATTTCTAAAGATATGAAAGCTATCTACAGTCATAGGGAAAAAAATGTTCTGTTAATATTGACTAAAGAAATGCAAACTAACACAATTCTGAGATACCATCTCATATCCAGCAGCCTGACTACCATGGTAGAAAAGGGAAAAAAGATAAATTCTGGAAAGAATGTAAGAAAAAAACCTACATCTTCAATGCATTTTTAGTGGAGTTTTTAACTGGGCTAACCATTATGGAGAACAATGTCAAGGTCTTCCCAAAGAGTTATAAAACTGTGCATAGTTTTTGACCCATCACTAGGTTTGTATCCCAAAGAGATCAATGAACAAAGTATGTATATACAAAAAGTATTAATAGCAGCTTTTCTTGTAATGAAAAAGAATTTGAAATAGAGGGAATGCCCATCAATTGGGCAATGGCTGAACTTTTTGTGGTATATAATTGTGATGGAATACCATTATGTCATGAGAAATGATGAGAGGGTGATTTCAGGAAACAGAGGAAGTGTCTACTCTCCCTTTGTCTAGTGATTAACTAAAAATAGACAAAGGGAGAGTTAATTCTATCTTCACAAAAGACCTATATAATGATGCAAAGTGAATTGAACAAAAACAAGAAACCATTGTACAGAGCAACAGCAACATTTTAATGATGATCAACTATGAAAGACTTAGATACTCTGATCAGTACAATGGTCTAGAATCATTCTGAATGACTCATAGTGTAAGGATGGTTCTGTTTATTATTACAATAGTGAGAAATGTTATCCATCTCCAGAGTGACAATTGATGAACTCTGAGTGCAAACTGAAGTGTATTTTTAAAAATCACTTTTTTTTGAACATGAATAACATTGAAATATGTTTTCATAATTTTCCACATATATTTAATGTCATATTTCTTGTCTTTTCAATGACTTAGG
Source organism: Gracilinanus agilis (assembly GCF_016433145.1). NCBI lineage: Eukaryota > Metazoa > Chordata > Mammalia > Didelphimorphia > Didelphidae > Gracilinanus > Gracilinanus agilis. Next base: position 542,533,217 of record NC_058132.1, on the reverse strand, counting down.
ATTGTCAGGAGAAAAGAAGATAGTATGAAACTTATTTTTAAAATAAATAAATAATACTTTTTTTAATTAAAAAAGAAAATAAGAAGAGATGACACAAATCAATCAAATACCTTATTTCACATTTTTAAGTACTTATAGAGTGAAAAGTAGAGTAATTATAGGAAGTTGAGCATTGGAAAGTCCAAATTCTCTGAAAAAACTACTCAGGATTACTAATGGAAAAGTTTACTTTTCATAACAGGTCTTCTATTGTTGCTTGCTCACTAAGGTTCAGGAACTCTCATGGTTCTTAAAATTAACCCTGACATGAATGAGTTCCAAGAATACCACTGAATTTGTATCATTGTCAAAAAACATTACTTTACCCCTAAGATGATCTCCAGGAATAATGATCATGAAAATGAAGACCTACACAAAGAACATGCCACATAGACGCATAGAAGAAGGACATACATTCTAATCTCTGATCCTCTTAAATTTAACCTGAAGTCTAAAAAAATTCCCTAAATGTTAATGAAGAGATTTTAGGGGATCTGCAAAACTGAATAGAAGAAGGGTATATTATTATTTTCACTAGTCACCAAAATTTAGCTTTTCCTTTTTTTTTGAACATAGGAAACATTCTGCAGTAAAAGTGACTGTGACCAATTTGTCATATCATCTGATAATTGTCACTGATAATATGAAATATCATTTTAAATTGTAAGGTAGGGCTATCTTGAAGTGACTCATATGGAGGCAAGAGTATCTAGCATATCTTACCCCAAACTCTTCTCTAAAGGAATCAGTCTTTGTTTCCTGCCAGTAAAAGTATGATATTGGAACCAGAGACTGATGATTCTGCTCTCTTCAGAGAGAGGGAGGAACTAGAATTATATACTCATAACAGTCTAAAAATAGAATTTGATATATGTATGTGCATATTTATCTCATAATAAACATTGTGAGTCTAATGAATTCAAAGGACTAATGAATTTGTCCACAGAGATGCTTTAAAGAAGCCTTAAAAGCTTATGACCAAAGTGAATTCTGCAAGTTCTTTTTTAATACCTTTTCTCGAGTTATTGTACCTCAATTATGTGGGACTCCTTAGGAGGGTTTAGTCTTGACCCTACTGTTCTAATAAATAAATTTATCTTTTTGTAACGGAGAAAGTTATTAAAATTCAAATTGGACATATAATCAATTACAAAAATGAGTAGAAACTATGTAATTTTACAGCAAGGTTTCCAATTTCAAGCACACACCAATTTAAAAGTTAGTTTAATTGATCAGCATTGTAGTTTGTAAGATTCTCAAAGTATCTAATTAGATGTTCTAATCAATCTCAATTACTTTTTAGTTATTTCACAATTCATATAAACATGTTGTCTTCTTGTGAATGAAGAAAGGGTTAATGATATTTAGATAGCTTATAAGTGCCAGATAATTTTTTTCCTGAAGCTTCACTGACATAGCCCTCAAACCCATTTCACTATAATCAGCAAAATAACCTTTGTTTTCTTGCTGTAAATCCACAAAATGTTTGGGGGTTGGTTGGAAAACATTCTTAGTTATTTAAAACAAACTAAAATTAATTCAAAACTTAATAGTATTTATATATTTTTAAAAAGCATTAGAACATTTTTTTCTTTAAACCTGTAAACAGATTATGGCTTTATTTCTACCCTCTTTCCATTCATTCCTACTTGTTTAAACTTCCTATATACATATCCTTCTATTGGATTTTTATGAAAACCCCTTAATAAAACTCTTCATTTCTAGTTTCTTTCATATTCTGATCCAATACACTCATACCTTCTTCTACTTCTTTTTAGACACCATATATCAAATTATCTTCACTTCCCTGAGCATTTTAATCTCTATTTCTTTCTCTTTCTAGTCCATCCCACTGATGTTGCTAGAGTTAAGGAGGGGAAAGAATGGAATTATCATTTAAACATTAGATCTATCATAGTGATAAAACATATTCATATCAGATATTTCATCCCTAGTAAAAATTAGTAAATTAAGGTAACTTCTTGTAAGATCACATCTCGAGATCTATCTATCATCTCAGATAATCTCTAAGGACTGTTTAGTTGATAAGGAAATAATGGGACACAGATCTTTCTGTTAGCTCATAGCTGCTTCTTCCAGCACTCTCTCTTGCAGCATGTAGTTTATTATATATACTTCAAGACTCATTTCACACAAAAAGGACCCCCCTAAAACTTCACATTTGTGCAGAATCACAAATTATGTCACATCAAAGCACAATAAAGTTATAGTTTTACAAAGAATTTTCTTATGAAGATAATGCCAAATGAGAAAAAGTCTCAAGGTTAAAAATGAGCCTCATTTTATCTAAAAGTTATTTTGCCTGAGCTTGCCACTCCGTGACCTTGGGGCGCCTGGAGCAGTTACAGAGATATACCCATAGCAGCTTTACTCTGCTGGGTGAAAAAAAAGCTGTTAACTCATTAAGTGCTGGTTCACTAAGAACTTAAAGTTTTCCTAGAGGCTACAATGTTTTTCAAAAAGACAAGGTATGGATCATAAAAGGGGTCAAAAGAGGAGCCTCAGATTTTCATCTATTTAAAACTCTGTTTCTCTTATTGGCCTCCCACAATCACATAATTAAGAAAATTCCTGATATGTGAATTTTTCACAATTCACATTAAAAACTTCATATAGAATTATTCACTGTGTGATTTTTGTATCCAATTAACAAAATAACACTAACAAAGCAAGCATGCAATGATTATCATATGCCCTGTTTTGTGTTAAGCAATTTGCAAACGTCATATCAAATGCTAATATTGAAACCAATATTTTTCTTCCCTTTTTAATCATTAGTTTATTCAATTCCTTCTATGTTAGTAAAATTTGTTTTTAAACAAAACTAATATTTTGTCAAAACTTTAAAACTTTTATTTTCAAGTTGCAATATTATTAAACTGTTGATTTTTTTTACCAGTTCTGCTATTCATCAAGACATGAAACACCTAAAGTCCTTTAAGATGCTTTTAACAAGTATAAAAATTTTTAACAGAATATTTAAATTCTGGAAATTATTCACAAAAGAAACACAAGCAGTTTTTTTTCTAAACAAATATGATATACAGTTCCAGTTGCATTCTTAAATAATTCTTAAGAATTCAAATATATAATCTACTATAAAAATGGGTAAGAGTCATATAATTGTAGAAAATTTCTAATTTCAAAAAATGAAAATTCAAAAATTATTTTTAAATTGATTTCTACTTTATGTGTTAGTTAAAATCACCTGGGGTTCTATTTGGAAGGATTGAACCTCAATATAGTGTTTGACAAACTTCTGTGGACCTGTGGAGGTCCTTAAAGCTATATTTCCTGTGGTCCAATGGGTTTCCTATTTTGGATGACATATTGAAGGTGAGGGACTGTTTTAAATAGGGGGTAAGTGACTTTGAACTTCCTCTTTAGCTACCTGCCTCTTTAGCTACCGGCCTCTTTAGCTACCTGAGCTTGTGGAGAGAGGAAAGGTAAATGGTGGAGGTGAGGTTGGAATAGGTTTCTTACAGGCGCGTGGTCAGTTTATCTCTATCAGCATGGCTTTTATTAAAATACTATTCTCCCTTTTGATCTCGGCCATCCTTATTTTTAATCATAACATTCACTTCAACTTGTAAAACTCTCAAGAATCCAATTAGCTATTCTAACAAAAATTACTTATTTTTAAGGTGGTCCTCAATTTGCATAAGTTTTTCTTTAAATGTGAACGTTATTGCTGTCAAGTTGCTCCAATCAGAAAAAGTTTCCTTTTTTGGCTTTTTTTCCCTTTTTTGGCAAATCTGTCAATCCTGGGCAGGGGTACTTTTATTTCTTATCTTACATTGATTTCTCTTGATTCAAATTTCAAAGAATATCAAATAACATCACAATATAATATCTCAGATAGTATAGAAATAATTTAAAATGCAATTTAGGGATTCATAGTTTCAAATTTTTTAATTAGTATACCATGTCATAAATTCTTTTGCTTCTTATTTATCTCTGTCCACATTTTCTCCCAAATTGTCTTCAGTATTCAGGAATGCAAGGAGAGAGACAGTGAGTTGTCCTTAAGGCATAAAAGAAACTAAAATAAAACAAAAGCACATTGCCAGACACATAGAGATTTTTCTTCTAAAATTTAGTCTTGTGCACACAATTCTCTGAAAGAATTCTCATTAAGAATAACATAGCCAGACCAAATACACACTATTGTAGATACACAGACACAGGCAACAAATACCTAACAGCTCACAAAACTATTTGTCTCATTTACCACCTCTTTTTTTACTGAAAGTTTTAAGCTCAAAAGGAGAACAAAACATTGACTGTTTCCAGAGACTGAACTAATTTATATACAAAACAAATAACACCCAAAGATAGACAAGAAGCTAAAGCTTTCAAGAACCCAATTTTAGAAGGCTCTCTAATTATGGGAACAATTTTGGAGTCAGCTTTATCTAAATAGTTTCTCATAAAACTAATTTTATCCTGATCAGAGACTCTCTTATTAGTCAATACTTACAGGGTTGTTTTAAAAAGATTCTCTCAATTTTCCTTTTAAAAAAATTGCAATATTTGTTTAAATTTTGTAGTTATGTGTAGAAACAATTTTTGACAATTTTTTTAAATGTACATTTTAGGATTCAAATTTCCTCCCTTCCTACTCTCCCCACACCCAAGTGGTAAATAGTATGATATCAGTTGTACCTATACTTTCATGTAATATGTATTTCCAAGTTACTCATGTCATGATAGAAGACACATATTACACATATAATATAAATCTCATGAAGGAAATATATGACATGTTTTAATCCACAATCAGGCTCTAATAGTTCCTTCTTTGACAGAGTATAGCATTTTCATCATGAGTGATGATCATCATCATAGGGATGTGCTTTGCTAATAATAATCTTTTCATGCTTCACAATTTATCATCATATAATATTTCAGTTACTATATACATTGTTTTCCTGGTTATTCTCACTTCACTCTGCATCGGTTCATATAAGTCTTTCCAGATTTTTTTGAACTCATTCTATTCATTGTTTCTGATGGTACAATAGTATTTCATTACAACCTTATACCACAACTTGTTCATCTATTCCCCAAGTGATGGATGATCTATCACTTTCCAGTTCTTTTTTCCATAAAAAAGAACTAAAAATATTTTGATACAGCAAGGACCTTTCTTTTATCTCTGATCTCTTTGGAATACAAAGTCAGTATTGGTATATCTGTGTGAAAGGCTAGACAGATTTAGGTGGTCCATTGAGCATGGTTCCATATTGCTTTCTAGAATGGTTGTATCAGTTCACAGTTTCCCCAACAATATATCAGTAATCCAATTCTTCCACACCCCATCCAACATTTTAATTTTCTTTTTTCATCACCTTAGCCAATCCAATAGTGTGAGGTGGTATTTCAGAGTTAATTTGTATTTATTTAATGATTTGGAGCATTTTTTTCTTTATGAACAATTGTGGGCAATTTAAATATCTTCCTCTGAGAAATGAGTGTTCTTATCCTTTGACCATTTTTAAATTTGGTAAAAATGCTTTTTATCTTTATAAATTTCACGGAGTTCTCCCTGTATTTTAGAGATGAAGTTTTTGTCAAAGACTCACTATAAGAACTTTTTCCCAATTTCTTGTTCTAGGCAACATTTTCCAATAATCCAAATATTCATAAGTACCTGGACCATACTTTATGGACATAAATTCCACAGCAGTGTACTACTCATTTAGCCCCTGACTAAAGAGAGGTTACTGTTCCTCAACTAATATGGGAGACTGAGTTCTTTGTTCAAGAATTTTTGCTTACCCAGCCAATCTGCTAAGCTGAGTCCTTACTAGAACTCAAGGGGTTCCCATGGGCACCACAAGTCTGGAGTCTGCTAAACAGGTGGACATGGGCAGTCATAACTTCACATCTTGGTGGAAATTCCAGTTGACACTAGATACCAAATCTTAAGTACCCTTTTGTCTTAGAAGTTTCTCTGATTGTATCCAAGTCTCTCTCAGGGAGTCCAGCCCCTCTCTGGAATCCTTCTTTCCTTGTTTCCAAGTAATCTAGTCAGTGGTCCTTCCTTTTCTTTATTTTCCAAATGGTATAGATTCCAAGTTCTTTAGTCCCTTGGAGATGCTCATGAAGGAAATTCCTATAGTGAAAAATCCTCTTTGAGGTATACCAGAGATATTTTACCCAGAGTCCCAAAGCTTAATTCTGTATAGTGTTATGTATGAATCTGTGTGGTGGCCATAAGATCATTATCTCCCTTTTCCTGACTAAAGACTTGTTCTTTGGAACTACTTTAGTGGTTTTGTGTTTTTCAAGGTTGACAAATCAAATCTAGATTGATAATTATTAATGGACATTTAAGTCTCAATTTTAAAAGTAGCTTTAAAAAAAGTTAGTATTGCTGCTAAAAAAAAAAAAAGGAAAAAATGCCAATATTCAATTTGAAAATTCCAGCTCCCTATAATCTTAATTCTATTTTCTTTAAAAGAGCTCAGCCAAATCTTGTCCTGTTAATCATACTCCCAATACTCTCTGATTTGTTTGAAATGAGTCTTGTGACATTCCCTTACCACTAAAGGGCTTAAGGAATTTTGATTTCAGACTAGCAGGTTATATTCCAACTGAAGTTCCTGGGATGGAAACCTCTGAGCAGACACAAGGAAACAAGCTGGGTATCCTATCCTCTTCTGCTGCTGACAACAGCCATCAAACAGAAATTTAAAGTTCTCTGTGTGAGATCCATATTGCTGAGAGGGGTTCAAGCTGCAGAGAGGGGTTCAGGCTACATCACAGAATTCCATAGAGCCCCCCAGAACTCTTAGAGAGGGGGCAGTTAAAGGCAGTTGGAGCCCTGGTATAAGAAGGCAGGTCACCCTGTTTGCTGGTCTCGAGTCCTGGATCTTGAGTCTGGGGGCTGTCTCTGCAATCTGGGTGACTCTGAGTTGAGCCATTCAGTTCCTAACTGCCAAGCTGCTTTACTTTGGTTAGACTTTCAACTATATCACAGTCTACCATAGTTTAGTTATCTTAATATAGAAGAAGAATATTTATAGGGTTAGAGAGCAGATCAGCCATTCAAAATACCTTACCCCCTTAGAGGGGAAGGGCTGCTTTGACATAACTGTTTGAGGGTTTTCCTGACCTTATGGGTCCTTGTCCATCTCCCATCCTTCCCATTCCCACCTATCATTAAACCTTTATTAACTGGGAGCAGTGCCTAGATATATATTTTGGGGATATACTCACAACCTCCTTAAGCCAAGTTCTTCCTATATGTAGCCCTGAAGTTAATCCTAATTCTCTGAGCCAGTGAGCTTCAAAGATATCAAGTTTCACCAATCCTATCCTGTGGGAAATAATTCAGAGAAAGTTATCATCTTTAGGAGTTTAGCCTTTCCTTATTTACTGTATTGGCCCAGGAGTTAACAAGTCAATTTGTCCACCATTACCATACTGTAACTGACTTTGAAACTGCCTAGTGGGAGGGGGGAAGTGAAGGAGCACTTTGACAAGATCCTGCCCCTCCCTTCCAGTCAAGCCTGCTTGTAGGTGTGCCCCTCCATAGACCAAAGGATTTCGTAGACTAGATTGCTATACAGACCCCAATCATCTTACAATTTCCCAAATACAACACCTGCTAGGGAAAAGAGAAGATAATGGTGCAAATTAAGAGGCACATTCTAATTCAGGCGGGTTTTTCAATTACAAATTTCTCTAGGAGAAACTGGTTTCTTTCAGAGGCCTAAAACACACACACACACACACACACACACACACACACACACACACACGCAAACTAAAAACTCAGAAAAAAAAAAAATCAAAACACTACATTGACCTATTATGCTCTCCCAAAACTGTTTACCTTAGTCTAGGTTTTTTCAAGGGGAGGTCTAGGACCTTTAGGATTTTGACTGATTTCAAGTCCCAGTTCAAAAGAAGATCCAGAATTCCTTAATTAGAATTTCTATAAGGAGCTAGCTCTTCAACAGAAACCCACAAATTAGCAAGGATATGCTATATTTCTTGAGAGTTGTGAAGGGGATGAAGGTAGGAAGGTAGGAAGGTAGGATGGTTGGGGGAAAGGAGAGAGGAAGGTAGCGGTCCCCAGCCCCACCCCAGGCAGGGGGATATTGACCAAAACCCTTCAGGAGCTCAAATAAATGATCAGAGAACAACTTTAGGGTTTTTAATAGCTAGGTTTTATTTAGATTAGGAAAGGGAAGGTATAGGGAAAACTAGGAGGAAGGAAGAAAGGGGAAAAGGTGCCAATATCAGGGTCGGAGGCTCCAGGCTCAAGAGAGCAGCAAAACAGACTCCAGGGTAGAGAGCAGAGCCTCCAGCATAGAGAAAAAAGGTGCCAAACTTTCTTTTTTATACTTTCTCTGACACCTCCCACAAAGGAAGTGGGAGTTGTCAGGGGAAGATGTAGCAGGGATCCCTAGGAGACCTAGTCTTCCAGGGCTTACAACAATTCCAAATGACACAGAGTCTCATTTCAATTAAACAAAAGTTATATCTAAATCATTGCAGATTTCTAGGCAGTGGGGTTCAGTTTCTAGAACTAAAAGGCAGATTCAACCCAGTCCATTATAATACCCCCAATACTATTAATTATCACACTCATATTGGCGTGGAACTCGAGGTTTCCCTTTGGATACTCCAAATTCCAGAAGTGTTTCAGATCAGAGAACCTTCCTTGTATTCTTGTAATTCTGAGGAAAAGGAGACTCTGGACATCAGAGGCTCAAGATAAGACAAGACCTCTGAGAGAAACATTTCCCTTGGATTATTCCCTAGATTTTGAGATGGACACAAATATACATCTTCTGGTTATGCCCTGATACCATTGGATTGTAATCTAGGACATCCACTTGTGCCCTGAACTATGCCCTGCAAATCCTGTGTCTTTGGGACACAAAACACCATTCTATCCCCAGTCAAGTGACCAACACTCCCCATTTCTGGTTAAACCTATACCATACCATCACAGTCCATTCTCCAGTCACATACCATCTGTTGTCAAAAGGGTATAAAAAACCCAGAATCCATCCCTGCTAGGAGGCAATGCCCACTCTTGCACCTTTCTCCTGACCTTTCAACATTACTAACAAATTAATAAATTTATCTTTTTATTTTTAAGCTAAGTTTTGGAGTCTTGCATTTTTGCAAAAGTTACCTGTCCCAAACCTAGGGGTTTACTTCAAGCCCCCCACAACAATATTAACTAAACAAAGTTGAAAATTGAGGCAATTTGACCTAACCCCTTGATCTCAATTCAAAAATAACAGAAATTTGACTTACCACAAATACATAATTAAGAACATTTCAGTCCAACCTAGATCAACTGATGTCATAAAGAATACTCAAGTAATCATACCTAAAATTTTAGCACCAATTTACAATGTCTAATCACCAATCATTATGGGGTTACAACCAGGTGTTGTGGGGTACAATGGTGCAACCCTGGGTTTGGGAAGGATACCTTTTGCAAAAATGCAAGGCTCTGAAACTTAGCTTAAACTTAAAAAGAAAGATTTATTAGTAAGATAGGATTAGTGGCCAGCAAGACGGGTATGAGTGGAACAACCCTGTGGGGTGCTCCCAGAATGCCTCAGTTCAGGGGTTTTTAATACCCTTTACAACAGAGTATGTGATATTATGTCACAGTGTGGATGTGACTCTAGAATGGTAAGCACTTAGGTATTCAGTGGGGTGTGGGGTCTGCCTGGGGACCCTCATGGTTTGGGGAACAGATGGATGCCTGAAATACACTCCAATGGTATCAAGGTATAGCCTGGAGGTGTATCTCTTTGTCTATCTCAACCAAAAGGATGATCCAAGGATGATAGTAATCTCAGGGTCTTATAGAAGCTATCAGATATTCTTGGCTTAGAGTCACAAGGACAGAAAGGAGCAAGGGAATTTCCCTGTTTGCATTTTGCCTGAGTTAAGGGCTACAGTGTTCATGGCATCTCTGTACAATGCCCATGCCATCTCCCTACCAAGCCCATGCCACAATCACATTTAATCTAAGAATGGGAAATGAAAAATGAATGTTAACTAAATCAAATGTAGTTCTTATAGCTGCAAACATAACTCTCACCTCTATTAACTTACTCAAAATTCTCACATCATAATGGCATGGGTATTGTTACCCCCAAACTCAGGCAAATTGCAAGCAGAGAAATTCCTTTGTTCCCTTACACCCTAGTGACTCCCCACCCAAAACATCTGACCTTGAAGGTTATCCTCCTTTGATTGCCCCATTGAATTGATATGGATAAAGAGACACACCCTCCAAATCACAAGAGCCAACTCAAGAAAACCTTCTCCCAACCCCCTTGCAAACCTTCCCCCTTCCTCCAAACCCCTTGCTCCAGTCACATCCTCACTGTTGTAAAGAATTAAAAAAAAAAAAAAAAAAAAAAAAAAAAAAAAAAAAAAACAGAACTGAAGCATTCTGGGAGCAACCCCCGAGGGTTTTCCACTCATGCTGTCTTGCTGGCAAAAATTCTACATTACTAATAAATCTCTCTTTTTACTTTTAAGCTAAGTTTTGGTGTTTTGCATTCTTGGAAAAAGTGTCCTTCCCAAACCCAGGGATTGACCATTATACCCCAAAACAATAATTTAAACATTTTTCACAATGGGAAGTTTCTAATGTATTTTCTATGCTCTCTGAAATCCCCATATATTGGTCCCTATATAGAAATATGAAAGAAAAAAAATCACTTATTACAGAACATTAAATAAATATACAAAACAAAAAAATTCCTTTATTACACAGACAAAAAATTAAAAATAGACAAAGTGTAATAAAATTAATTACTTTATAATGTTTCAATGATATAAGTGGAATATTGACAAAATGTTAAATTTAGCTAGATAAAACTTTTATCCCATTCAAAAATAAACCCCAATGATGGGGACAAGCAATAATGGAAATGAGGCACTGTATATTGAGATAACTTGATTTTAACCATTTAGGAAATATTGCAAATTAGAATTTAGAAAAGTATATACCAACCCTATGCTTTCCACTTATGATATATATCACTGTGATACTCCTGGGCTTCCTCCCAACTGATAAGATCTTGTCTAACATTCCAAATCTTTAGAGGAAGGTACCCAAGATATCTTGATGGTTGACAGATGTTGTTAAGCAGGTCACACATGGGCACTAAAGATCTTTGCAATTAGTGGAAAATTTTTATAATTACAGGAAATTCCCAAACCTTGCACATGTCTACTTTCTCCTTTTATGCCCTAAAATTCACTTTAGGATGTCTAGAATCTTAAATATAATCTTCTCCTGAAAAAGTACCTGCCTCCTCAATGCTCCTTTTCTGGGATTTTAGCCTGGAACATCCCTAAAATGCCTAGAGGAGGAACATTCTGAGGACAATCAGAGAGTTACTAAGAATTGGAGGAGACAATCACCCAGACCCTCAATAAATCTAGAAACCTGAATCTCTTCAACTGCTGTGGCTATTCCATTGTCCCAAGGGCCATTTCATCACTCCAGCTATTTCCATCCCTACACACCCTCTGTATCACCCTCAAATAAACACTTTTATGTCTTCAGAGGAATGGAGTGTGAACCGCTATCTTTCAGTGAGAAACCTACATCCACTTTTCCACAACAAATTCTTTCTCCCACATTGAAACATTGAAACAAATTTTCAGCTGAAGTTAGTAAAGATTTTACGTCAGATGTTACAATACAACACCAGGCCTTTAAAAAAAAAAAGAAAGAAAAGAAAATATAGTTCAAACTTACTATAAGATAAGGATTTCTTAAAAGAGTGGGTTTAAGTCCCAGCAAGCTACAGATCCAAGCTGACAGAACTGGGATAACAAAAAAGTCCAGCTGCAGTGTTTTACAAGCTTGAAGAGTTTTCTAGACCCCAGCCACAGTCAAGGCTTTTCAAATTCAAGCTCACCTGACTGGAGAACAATTGCTTGCTGGATCACAGAGCAAGACTTTTTTTTTTTTTAATTCCAGTGGAAGTCTTTCATAATAAGCAGACTCAGGCAGAGAGAAGAGAAAGAAGAGGAAGACTTTAGTTGGTTGCAAAACCATCTCTTCCTGCAGCTTTTTATGCTTGAAATTTGACATTCCCTCCCCTTTTCCCCCACCATTCCTTCATATCTCTCTATCTCTCTCTCTCTCTCTCTCTCTCTCTCTCTCTTACACACACACACACACACACACACACACACCCCACAAAAAATTCTACACTCAGGGCAAAATTGTGACTAATCTAATTAATTAAAAGGGCCCCCCTTGTTTCTAAAGAACATTTGTTGTTGTTCTTGAGAAGCTAAATCTTTCACAGAAATTTTGAAATGCCTCCTTACTCCACCAGGGAGTTGAGAGCATACTGGATACTTCCAGTTTCTGGGCAAACACCCCCACCTCCATTCTCTTACCCCTCCCCTTCTTAAGGGCATGTTTTACTTGAGAAATTAAATTTCTCACAAACACACATAATTCTTACTCCTATATCTGATACAAAGGAACAGGGAGGAACATCCCACTATCTTTTACTTAACAGAAAAAAAATCACATTGAGAAAAAGTCTGAAACTTTTTTCAAGTAAGCAAAAGAAAGATTTAGTAATCTCTTCATATGTTGCCATAACTATTCCAATTAAAATTATCTTGGGGTGGTTCCAGGTTAAGATGGCGGCAGAGTAAAAAGCAGCTCTTAACCTCTCCTGACCAAAACACACAGGACTCCTCAAGGGGACATAAAAACAAGTCCAGATGAATGGAGGGACCCCACAACAGGGTACAGTGTGGAAGGTACGTGGAATCGGGACATTTCCATGCTATAAAGGGGTGAAAAAGCTCTCACTAAATCGCAGGCTGAGCAACCCCCCCCCCAAACCCTCCACATACCACCTATAACCCCAAAGCCAGCTAAAAAGAAATAAAGCAAATTTGGGGCACCCATTGAGTCATTGGCAGCTCCAGGGCCTGTTCCTGAGAGCAGCAAGACTTAGGACCCCAAAAAGCTAAAGAACCCGCACGGAATTTGAGCACAGACACAGAGAGCAGGCGTGGGCAGAGGCGAGGGTGGAGGAGGACACAGGCTAGAAAGAAGGCTCTGAAACCCTGAGAGGGGAACAAGTACAGACAGGTATACGACTGTGGAAGCAGCGCCCTGAGACTTGTAAAGGAACCTCCAGCAGAGGATCAAGGAAGGGGGTCTAACAGGGGGGTTGACCTTGAGAAAAACCAGACCTCAGACCTCAGGACCCAAAAGACCACAGACAGACCCTGAGTGTGAGGATAAACCTGAGAAGCTGCTGGTCTAATGATGGCTACCCAGAATCAGGAAGTTCAGAAGAGAAAGATTAACAACAAGAAAAAGAAATCTTTAATACTCGACAACTTTTACACAGAGAAAATCCAGGCAACCAAGCAAACAGAGGAGGAGAACAAACAAGCATCCGGACCCTTCCAAAATAAGGAAAACTGGTCACAAGCTCTTGAAGAGTTCAAAACTGAGATGACGAGAAAGTTGGGAAAGATTTGGTTAGAGAAATGGGAAATAACTCAAAAGGAAATCAGGCAAGAAAATAACAGTTTAAAAGGCAGAAATTTGCAATTGGAAAGTGAGGCTCAGAAATCAAATGAAATGATAAGCAAATTGAACACCAAAAATGACCAGATTGAAAAGGAATACCAAAAGATCATAGCTGAAAACCAAAAGATTATAGCTGAAAACCAGTCCCTTAAGGCTAGAATTGAGGAATTAGAAGCTAATGATCTTTCAAGACAACAAGAACAAATAAAACAAAGTCAAAAGACTGATAAAATAGAAGGAAACATGAAATATCTCAATGAGAAAGTGACAGACCAAGAAAACCGGTCTAGAAGAGACAATTTGAGAATCATTGGTCTTCCAGAAAAACCAGAAATTAATAGAAACTTAGACTCCATACTTAAAGAAATTATTCAGCAAAATTGCCCTGAAGTTCTACAACAAAAGGGCAATATAGACATTGAAACGATCCATAGATCATCCTCTACACTAGACCCAGAAAAGACAACACCCAGGAATATAATAGCCAAATTCAAGAGCTTCCAAGTAAAAGAAAAAAATCTCACAAGAAGCCAGAAAGAGGCAATTCAAATATCAAGGAGCACCAATCAGGATCACACAGGATCTGGGAGCCTCCACGCTAAAAGACCACAAGGCTTGGAATATGATATTCAGAAAGGCAAGAGAGCTGGGCCTGCAACCACGGATCAACTGCCCATCAAAATTGACTATATACTTCCAGGGGAAAGTATGGGCATTCAACAAGATTGAAGATTTCCAAGTATTTGCACATAAAAGACGAGGGCTAAATGGAAAGTTTGATATCCAATCACAAAAACCAAGAGAAACATGAAAAGGTTAATAAGAAACAGAGGGGAAAGAAAGAAAACTCATAATTTTTAAATTTGCCTTTTTAAGGGCCTCAGTAAGATCTAATTATCTGTATTCCTATGTGGAGAAATGCTATGTATAATACTCTGTAGTGAACTCTATTCACTATTATAGTATTCACTATTATAGTAATCAGAAGAATAATTCACAGGGAGAGGGTGGAATACTAAATGGTCTAAGATGACATGGGGAATGGGAAAGAGGGGGATGAACAGTAGGAGACACCAAGAGAAATTTGAGTGAATAAGAAAAATAGGATATGATATTACACACAAAGAGGGCATGGGAAGGAGAGGGGACAAATACTATTATAAGAAGGAGAGGAAGAGAGCATTAAGAGGTAATATTTAATCCTTACCCTCAGTGTAATCAACCCGTAGAGGGAAGAGTAGCTATACTATCCATTGGGATATAAAACTCTTATCTAACCCTACTGAGAAAGTCAGAAGGGATAAACCAAGGGGAGCAGGGGAGTGGGGAGGTCAAAAAAGGGAGGGGAGAAGAAGGGGGAGGGAACTCATTAGGCCTTTAAAAACAAAAAGAGGGGAATAATAAGGGAGGGGGTAGAAAGGGAAGTTAATCAAGGGAGGGAATAAGGGATAGAGGCTTAATAGCAAACCACTGGTTTAAAAGGGAATATTTTAAGAAGAAGGGGTAGGAATAGGGGAGGATACGAAAATGTCAGTGAATGAACAACTTATAATTATAACTCTGACTGTAAATGGGATGAACTCCCTCATAAAACGGAAGCAAATAGCAGAGTGGACTAGAAACCAAAATCCTACCATATGTTGTCTACAAGAAACACATATGAGGCGGGTGGACATACACAAGTTTAAGGTTCAGGGCTTGAGCATAATCTTTTGGGCATCAAATGAGAAAAAGAAGGCAGGAGTGGCTATTATGATTTCTGACAAAGCCAAAGTCAAAATAGATATGATTAAAAAAGACAGGGAAGGTCATTACATCCTGATTAAAGGCAGTATAAACAATGAGGAAATAACACTGCTCAATATGTATGCAACAAGTGGCATAGCATCCAAATTCATAAAGGAGAAACTGGCGGAGCTCAAGAAGGAAATAGATAGTAAAACCATAATAGTGGGAGATCTAAATATTCCACTTTCAGATCTAGATAAATCAAACCAAAAAATAAATGAGAACTAAGAAAGAGGTAAGAGAGGTAAATGAAGTCCTAGAAAAATCAGATTTAATTGATATGTGGAGAAAAATAAATAGGGACAAAAAGGAATACACCTTGTTTTCAGCTGCACATGGTACATTCACGAAGATTGACCATGTTATAGGGGATAGAATCATTGCAAACAAATGCAAAAGAGCAGAAGTAATAAATGTAACCATCTCAGATCATAATGCAATAAAAATAATAATTAGTAAGGGCACCTGGACAGGCAAATCAAAAACTAATTGGAAATTAAATAATATGATTCTCCAAAACCAATTAGTAAGAGAAGAAATCATAGAAACAATCAACAATTTCATTGAAGAGAATGACAATAATGAGACATCCTGCCAAACTCTGTGGGATGCAGCCAAGGCAGTACTCAGGGGGAAATTTATATCCTTGAGTGCATATATTAACAATTAAAGGAGGGCAGAGATCAATAAATTGGGCATGCAACTCAAAAAATTAGAAAGCGAGCAAATTAAAAATCCCCAGATGAAAACTAAATTAGAAATACTAAAAACCAAGGGAGAAATTAATAAAATCGAAAGTAAAAGAACTATTGAATTAATAAATAAGACTAGAAGCTGGTATTTTGAAAAAACAGATAAAATAGACAAAGTAGGGGCAGCTGGGTAGCTCAGTGGAGTGAGAGTCAGGCCTAGAGACAGGAGGTCCTAGGTTCAAACCC
>NC_058132.1:542494023-542511858 GCF_016433145.1 Gracilinanus agilis | reverse complement strand
ATCAGGTGGGATTTATACCTGGAATGCAAGGATGGTTCAACATTAGGAAAACCATCCACATAATTGACCATATCAACAGTCTAACAAACAAAAATCACATGATTATCTCAATAGATGCTGAAAAAGCCTTTGACAAAATACAGCATCCATTCCTATTGAAAACACTGAAGAGTATAGGAATAGAAGGACCATTCCTAAAAATAATGAACAGTATATACCTAAAACCATCAACAAACATCATATGCAATGGGGATAAATTAGAAGCCTTCCCAATAAGATCAGGAGTAAAACAAGGATGCCCATTGTCACCTCTATTATTTAACATTGTACTAGAAACACTAGCAGTTGCAATTAGAGAAGAAAAAGAAATTGAAGGTATCAAAGTGGGCAAGGAGGAGACTAAGCTATCACTCTTTGCAGATGATATGATGGTCTACTTAAAAAATCCCAGAGAATCAACTAAGAAGCTTGTAGAAATAATCAACAACTTTAGCAAAGTTGCAGGATACAAAATAAATGCACATAAATCATCAGGATTTCTATACATTTCCAACACAAGAGCAGCAAGAAGTAGAAAGAGAAACACCATTTAAAATCACCCTAGACAATATCAAATACTTAGGAATCTATCTACCAAAACAAACACAGCAATTATATGAAAACAACTACAAAACACTTTCCAAACGAATAAAACTGGATCTAAACAATTGGAAAGCCATTAACTGTTCACGGGTAGGACGAGCTAACATAATAAAAATGAACATTCTACCCAAATTAATTTACCTATTTAGCGCCATACCTATCAAATTACCAAAAAACTTCTTTACTGAATTAGAAAAAACTATAACAAATTTCATTTGGAATAACAAAAGATCAAGAATATCAAGGGAAATAATGAAAAAAAAATGTGAAGAAAGGGGGCCTAGCAGTACCAGATATTAAACTATACTATAAAGCAGCAGTCATCAAAACAATATGATACTGGCTAAGAGACAGAGGGGAGGATCAGTGGAATAGACTTGGGGTTAATGACATCAGCAAGACAGTGTATGATAAACCCAAAGAGCCCAACTTTTGGGACATGAATCCACTATTTGACAAAACGTGCTGGGAAATTTGGAAAACAATATGGGAGAGAGTAGGCTTAGATCAACATCTCACAACCTATATATGCCAAGATAAATTCAGAGAATGGGTGAATGACTTGAATATAAAGAGGGAAACTATAAATAAGTTAAGTGAACACAGAATAGTATACTTGTCAGATCTCTGGGAAAGGAAAGACTTTAAAACCAAGCAAGAGTTAGAGAAAATTATATTAAACTAAAAAGCATTTGTACAAACAAAGACAATGTAGTCAAAATCAGAAGGGAAACAACAACTTGGGAAAAAATCTTTATAACAAAAAACTCTCACAGCGGTCTAATTACTCAAATATACAAGGAGTTAAATCAATTGTATAAAAAACCAAGCCATTCCCCAATTGATAAATGGGCAAGAGACATGAATAGGCAATTTTCAGGTAAAGAAATCAAAAGTATCAATAAGCACATGAGAAAGTGTTCCAAATCTCTAATAATTAGAGAAATGCAAATCAAAACAACTCTGAGGTATCACCTCACACCTAGCATAGTGGCTAAAATGAAAGAAGGGGAGAGTAATGAATGTTGGAGGGGATGTGGCAAAATTGGGACATTGTTGGATTGCTGGTGGAGTTGTGAACTGATCCAGCCATTCTGGCTGGCAGTTTGGAATCATGCTTAAAGGGCTATAAAAGAATGCCTGCCCTTTGATCCAGCCATACCATTGTTGGGTTTGTACCCCAAAGAGATCATAGATAAACAGACTTGTGTGAAAATATTTATAGCTACGCTTTTTGTGGTGGCAAAAAACTGGAAAAGGAGGGGATGTCCTTCAATTGGGGAATGGTTGAACAAATTGTGGTATATGCTGGTGATGGAATACTATTGTGCTAAAAGGAATAATAAACTAGAGGAGTTCCAGGTGAACTGGAAAGACCTCCACGAACTGATGCAGAGTGAAAGGAGCAGAGCCAGAAGAACATTGTACACAGAGACTGATATACTATGGTAAAATCGAATGCAATGGACTTCTGTACCAGCAGGACAATTCTGAGGGATTTATGGTAATGAACGCTACCCACATTCAGAGGAAGGACTGCAGGAGAGGAAACATATAAGAAAAACAACTGCTTGAACGCATGGGTCGGGGTGGACATGATTGGGGATGTGGACTCGAAACTACCACACCAATGCAACTATCAACAATTTAGAAATAGGTCTTGATCAAGGACACATGACAAAACCAGTGGAAATGTGCATTGGCCATGGGTGGGGGGATTGAGGGTGGTGACGGGGAAAGTAGGAGCATGAATCATGTAACCATGTTAAAAATGAATATTAATAAATGTTTAAATTTAAAAAAAATGAAAATAAATTTAAGAACCCATTTTAAGTTAAAAAATTATCTTGGGGCACTGATTTTGTGGTAAGAGTATAAATTTATAGAGTATATCAGGTTTATTGGTTAGGTCAGCATTATAATCAATAAAGTGATATGTCTCCATGGTTGTCACTCATAATTAGAAACGAGGAGAGCTGGGCCAAGCAGCTAAATAAATAGATTTTTAGGAACTCATTCAGTCCCTCCCTTGAACATCCCAACATACTTTGAATTGGTGAATAGCTAATCCTAATTTCTAATATATAGGTCTGTCTTTATATTAAAAAAATTTCATCTGTCAGGTAAAAAGAGCCAGTGGAATTCTACAAGGCTGGCTACACCTAAAACATACTGTTAACTTTGAAAAAACACAGAACTATTAAATAGTCAGAAAAGCCGCTAATTAAGGAAAAGGTGAAAACAGGGCTGATTAGGCCTCCACTCAGAGGTGGCCACCTGCCTTATGCAGAGTCGTAGATTGAATTCTGTTTGCTCTGGTCCCTGACCCCCTAGGAGTGCCACCAGGCAAGATGAAATTGGGGAACTTATATACCATTTGGGAAGATCCAGGGGCTGGGAAAGATGATTGATATTATCATACTGACAGGATACAATCAAGCCTGGGAAAGGAATTGTAGCCAGAGGCTAGGGTGTAAGGGAAGGGGCTGCTTACAATGGATACTAAAGGATGGTTGCTGCCCAGGTGTGTCTTCCAGGGAAAGGGTCTTTGATACAATGGGGAAGACTACCTAAGACAAAAAGGGTATTTAGCATTTACCCTAGGGTCCATTATTCAGTCTGCAACTGCTACTCTGAGATTTCCTTCAGGGTGGATTCTCATGGGAACAGGGAACTGGGAACAAGCACAAGCTTTGGTGGGTCTTAGACTTACAAGCTATTCCTAAAACTTGGGGATCATCAGATCTCACTAGGCCACAAGTTTGGGGTTGCTAGATTCCTCGTTGAGACACACACACACACACACACACCCCTTTCTTTGGAGGCTCTAGGTCCTGGAAATGAGATTCAAAGTTTAATAGCACTAGACTCACCTGGGGGCAGATGAGGTAGCAACAGGGACAGGGAAGATTGCCTCAGAGCAAAACACTGCAAAGTATGCTACACCACAGACTTATGCTTAGAAATTTCAGGCTTTGGAGGTAAGATTTAAAGCTCCAGAGCACTGCCTTCACAGAGCAGCAGCAGCAGCAGTGGCTGGGAAGATAGATTCAGGGCAAAACGCTGCAAATCAGGCTATATCAAGAAAAAAAAATACCACAGGGCTATCCCTAGAAATCAAAGGCCCTGGAGGAGAGTCTGTAAGAGTTTAAATTTAGGTTTTATGCTAAATATGAGAGTTATAAAGTAATATTGTGGTTGCTGGTTTTAAAATATTATAGCTTAAGTCAAAATGACTTTTAGCAACTTTTATTTACAAAGAGGAGGGAAAAGTAAAAGTGTAAATGTAGAAAAAGAGACAGATTCCTAACAAGCCTACCAGCCTTTCTCTGGTGAATTACTCCTGGGCCCCAGCAGCCTGGCAGGGGCTTCCCCAAGACTTTGTCTTTACATGGATTTCCTGGTAATTCTCAGCCAGAAGACCTGGTGGTGTCTTCAGCCAGGGTTCCACCAATGCAGCCTACTCCAAAGCCAAGGTACTCATCCAGCCTCCTTCAAGCCAGGAAAGGAATCTCTGGAACCAATCTCTCAAAACACCAGGAAAGGAATAATCTATACCATGCTGATTTCTTCTTTTTATGTTCCTTTTTCCCACATCATTTCGTGTTACTTCCTGTCATACTCCCTTCTTCACAAAAAGCAATGGCAGTCTTCCAATTTGCCTAGCACTGTGGGGGTGGGGGTGGAGGGGAAGCAGTGGCCTTTGGAGGTTTGAGCTTACTCTAATAAGTGACTTGTAAACTCTCTTAGTGCTAAGTAGGGGTACTTTAAGTTCTTGATTTAATTAGCTAAAATAGATAAGGAGAGAGTTAATCCTATCTTCACAAGTCAGAGCTCTATAAGTTTAGGCTCACTCAGGCCTCTGACAGAGAAGGTAAGCTAGACCCAAGGCAAAGCCCTGAGAGAAAAATGTTAAGATAGAAATGACCAACAACAAGCAGGACTCCCAGTCCTTGAACAGGAAAATGAGTGATAATAGCAAAAATAGCTCTTGACACTAGAAAATTTCTATGGAGAAAAAGATGAAAAAAAAACAGAAGCAACAGGAGATAGTGAAAAACAAGCAAACATGCAAACTCTCCAAAAAAATGGAAACTGGTCACAATCTCTGGAGGAACTCAAAAAGGAGTTCAGGAACCAACTAAGACAGATAGAAGAAAAATGAGAAGAAAAGTGGGAAAAATAAATGAAAGTAATAAAAAAAATAGCTTAAGAGATAAAATTGGCCAAAAAAAGGGGGAGACACAGAAAGCAAATGAAGTAATAATTATATTAATAATCATAATTTGCTTTCTGGAAGAACAGGCAAAGAAATCTAATGATGGAAAAAGTGCCACAAAAAGCATAACATACCAAATCAAAAAAGAAGAATTAAACGATGATGGGTGGAAACCAGTCTTTGAAAACTAGAATTGGGGAAATAGAAGGTAATGATTTCACAACACATCAAGAAATAATAAAACAACATCTAAAGAATGAAAAACATAGAAGGAACCATGATATTTCTCATTGAAGAAAAACTGACCTGGAAAATATCTCTAGGACACATAATTTGAGAATTATTAGACTACCTGAAAGCCATGACTAAAAAAAAAATAGCCTAGACTTCATATTACAAGAAATTATTCAAGAAAACTACCCTGATATTCTTGAATAAGAGGGCATACTAGACTTTGAAAGAATCCATAGATATATCCTAAATTAAATACCCAAATGATAACTCTCAGGAATGTTAGAGTCAAGTTCAAGAGCTTCCAGGCAAAGGAAAAAATACTACAAATACTGAAAGAAATAATTCAAATATCATGGAGCTCCAGTCAGGATTACACAGAATCTGGTAGCCTCCACACTAAGGGATGAAAAGGCTTGAGATATGATATTTAGAAGGCAAGAGAACTGGCCTTCAAAGAAGAATCACCTACCCATCAAAACTGACTATATACTTTCAGGAAAAGTTTGGGCATTTAATAAAATGGAATATTTCTAAGCATGCCTGAAGAAAAGACCAGAATTAAACAGAAAATTTGATTTCCAAATAGAAAATTCAAGAGAACCATAAAAAGGTAAATAAGAAAGAGAAAAAAATTAAGGGCTTAAAAAAAGTCAAATTGATAATATTCTGATATGGAAAATTGATATCTGTAACTCTTAAAAAATTTTTCATTATCATAGTAGATAGAAGAATTATACACAGGCAGAGGGCATGGTATTAAACTATTTAGGATGATATGTAAAAAAATGGGGAAAAAAGAGGAGTGTACCAAGAGAAATGCAAAGGAAGAGGTAAAATGTGTTTAATTATACCACATAAAGAAGTGCATGGAGATGGGAGAGAATGTTATTACTAGAAAGGAAGGATGAGGTTAACGACAGGTAATATTTAATCCTTACTCTCACTGGAATTGGTTCAGAGAAGGAAGAAAAGCTAGAATTATTGGGGCATAGAATCCAATCTTACCCTATGGAGAAGTAGAAGGGGAATAAAGAAGAGGGTTGGGGAGGGAAGTAATATAAGGTGTCGACATGGAATCTAGAGTCCCCAAACTTGTGGCTTAGAGAGATCTGATGAACCCCAAGTTTTAGAAATAGCTTGTAGGTTGGAGACCCCAAAGCTTGTGCTTCCCTATTCCCATGAGAATCCACCCTGAAGGGAATCTCAGGCTAGCAGTTGCAGACTGAATAATGGACCCTAGGATAAATGCTAAATACCTTTTGGCTTGGGTTATCTTCCCCATTGTATCAGGGACCCTTACCCAGGAGGACACACCTGGGCAGGGACCATCCTTTAGTATCCATTGTGTAAGCAGCCCCTTCCCTTCCACCCTAGCCTCTAGCTATGATTCCTTTCCCAAGCTTGATTGTATCCTATCAGTATAATGTCAATCATCTCTCCCAGCCCCTGGATCTTCCCAAATGGTATATAAGTTCCCCAGTTTCCTTTGTTCTTTGGAGTAGTCATCTAGCATGTTGGCTTTCCCAGGGGAGTCAGGGAGCAGAGCAAAGCAGTGTTCAATTCTTGGACTCTGCACAAGGCACAGCTCTGTAAAATAGGTCAAGTAGCCCTAATCCCCCTTTCCCTTGATTAAAGAGTGGTTTTATGACTATTTAATAGTTCTGTGTTTTTTTAAGTTAACAAAGGGAAAGAAAAGTTGGGAAGTGATTAAAAAACTCTAAAGAGAAGTAAGAGGGAGAATAAGAATAAGAAGGGAGATGGTGGGAAGGGGAGTAAAATAAGGGTAGAGGAAAGGTGAATTAATTAAAAGCAAAATACTGGTTGGAGGGAAATGGTGAAAGGAGAAAGGGTAGGATTAAGAGGAGATCAAAATGATGGGGAATGCAGAAATGGTAATAATGACTGTATGTGGATTGGATCAACCAATAAAATGGAAGTAGATAGCAGAGTGAATTAAAAAACAAAATCCTACCATATGTTGTTTACAAGGAACATATATGAGACAAGTAGACACACATAGGGTAAAGGTAAGAGGTTGGACCAGAATTTTGGGGGTATAAACTGAGAAAAGAAAGGCAGGAATAGCAATCATGATCTCTGACAAAGCTAAAGAAAAAATAAAAATTAAAAATTAAGAGATAAGGAAGGTAATGACATCCTGATAAAAGGCCGTATTGACAATGAAGAAATATCAGTACTTGATACATATACATCAAATGGTATGGCATTCAGATTTTTTTTAAACCCTTAACTTCTGTGTATTAGCTCCTATGTGGAAGAGTGGTAAGGGTGGGCAATGGGGGTCAAGTGACCTGCCCAGGGTCACACAGCTGGGAAGTGTCTGAGGCCAGATTTGAACCTAAGACCTCCCATCTCTAGGCCTGACTCTCAATTCACTGAGTTACCCAGCTGCCCCAGCATCCAGATTTTTAAAGGAAAAAACTATTAGAGCTTAAGGAGGAAATAGATAGTAAAACTAAACTAGTGGGGGACTTTAACTTTCCCCTATCAGATCTAGATAAATTGAATCAAAAGACAAGAATAATTCATCACAAAATAACTGGGTTGGAAATTACCATTCCCACCTATTTGTGAGGTACAAGGGCATGCATTTCGGCTAAGAGAATGGTCAATTACATTTTAGCCAATCAAGTTAAAGATGATTGTATTTCACTCTATTCAAATGTATAATTATCAGTGATAATTTGTTATGCTAGCTAATTATACAATTATAACATAAATCAAGATTCAAAAAGATACAATGATTCCGACTTGGTCCAAATATTGTTTCAATAAAAGTCTTTCATTTTTCAATAATTTTCAAAGCTGAGTTGAAATTTTGGCTAGCCTGCAGGGTAATCAAAACAATCCCAGTAGGGAGGGGTATACTTGCTTTCCAAAGGAAAAGCAAGTTCCCATCTGGATCAGATATCACGGAGAGGGCAAAACCTGGAGACTGTTCTGGCATGTTTTTGCAGGCACCTGTGTATGGGAGTGAAAGATCTGTTAGTTTTAAAATCTTTAACATTAACTCACTAATTGCTGGTGTGTTATGGAGTGATCTTTAGGGGAATTTCTGTAATAAATACATGTAGATGGGGATTTCCTAGGAGTCTGTAGGGGGTCTGTAAGGACTCTAATAATGGTCTTTATAATTCTATATTTCCCTGGGGCTGAGTAGAGATATTGATTACAATAATTCCAATAATAAGGAGTGTTAATAAGGGAAGAGTCACATGGGGGAATCTTGAATGGGAGTGACCATCCTCCCTAAAATCCACTCTGTGGTTCTAGGCTCCCATCTGAGACCTTGTCATTTAGGATGGGGTTTGATGGCCCCCGGGACAAGACAAACTCAAGAATTATATGAACACAACTACAAAACACTTCACATAAATAAAACCTAGAACTAACCAACTGGAAAAAAAACATTAATTGCTCATGGGTAGGATGAGTTAATATGATAATAAAGACAATCCTGCATAAATTAATTTACTTATTCAGTGCCATATCTATCAGAATACCAATAAACATTTTTTTTTATTGAATTAGAAAAAAAATTATTAAAAACTTAATCTGGAAGAACAAAAGATCAAGAATATCAAGGGAAGTAATGAAAAAATATAGAAATTAAGCTGTATTATAAAGCAGTGATCATCAAAACAATTTAGTACTGACTGAGATAGAAGGGTTGGTCAATGGAATAGACTTGGAGTAAATGATATCAGCAATCTCATGCTTGATAAACCCAAAGATCCCAGTTTTGGGGACAAGAATCCATTATTTGACAAAATCTATTGGGAAATTTGGAAAACGGCATGGGAAAAATTAGGTTAAAACAATACATCACACCCTATACCAAGATAAAGGCAAAATGGTAAATGACTTAAATATAAAGAGTGAAATCATAAATAAATTATGTGAATATAAAATAGTATAGCTGTCAGATCTCTAGGAAAGGAAGGAATTTAAGACCAAGCAAGAGATAGAGAACATTACAAAATGTAAAATGAATGATGTTGATTATATAAAATTAAAAAAGGTTTTGTACAAGCAAAACTAATGCAACCAAAATTGGAAAAGAAGCAAAAAACTGGGGAAAAAAGAAATTTAGAAAAAAACTCTGACAATGGCCTAATTTCACAAATTCATAATGAACTAATTCAAAGGTACAAGAAATCAAACCATTCCCCAATTGACAGATAGGCAAGAGACACAAATGGACAGTTTTCAAATGAAGAAATCACAACTATCAATAATCACATGAAAAAAGTATTCTAAATCCCTCCTGATTGTAGAACCACAAATTTAAAAAAAATCCTCTGATGTACCACTCACACCTAGCAGACTGGCCAATATGACAGTAAAGAATAATAATAAATGTTGGAGTGGATGTAGCAAAATTGGTATACTAAAGCATTGTTGGTGGAATTGTGAATTGATCTAACCATTGTGGAAGGCAGTTTGGAATTATGCCCAAAAGGTTTTAAAAGAATGCATGTCCCTTGATCCAGCAATACTGCTACTAGGTTTTTACCCCAAAGAGATAATAAAAAAGGGTTATACAAAAATATTTGTAGCCATATTCTTCATGGTGGCAAAAAATTGGAAAATGAGGGGGTGCCTATAGATTGGGGAATGGCTGAATAAATTGTGGTATATGATGGTGATGGAATACTATTGTGCATTAATGAATGATGAACTGAAGGATTTCTATATGAACAAGAAAGACTTCCAGGAGAAAATTATACACAGAAAGTGAAACATTGTGGAATGATCAAATGTAATTAACTTTACTACTAATAACAATGCAATGATCCAGGATAATCCAGAAGGACTTATGAGAAAGAATGCTATCCACATCCAGGGAAAGAACTGTGGGAGAAGAAACACAGAAGAAAAGCATATATTATTTATCACTTATGTATTATGGGTATATGATTTGACGGTTTGGTTTTAAAAGATTACTAGAAAAATGAATAATATGGAAATAGGTAGGTATCAAGTGATAACATGTGTATAACCCAATGGAATTGCTAGTTAGCTCCGGGAGGGGTAAGGGAAGAGGGCAGGGAGAAAACATGAATCATGTAACCATGGAAAAATATTTTAAAATAGAAATAAATTAATTTTCAAAATAGATTATTATTTAGCTGAAGGGGAAAAATGAACCTAGTATATTGAAATTTAATTGTAATTTAAACCAATTTTTTTTAATATTATTGGTTGCTTTGCCAATAAGACTCTTATTAAAATAAAACATATTTCATGAATTGGTGACAAGATACCCAAAAAGGCTCTATTACCTATAACATATTTAGCATGATAACCAGGTTATAAAGGCAAGCTGATGAATGACAGCTGCCTCTCAATATATTATATAAATAATGCTGTTATTCAAAATAATATTTTTTGGTTAGTATGAGTTCCTAGCTATGATTCAAACATTATTTCTATAAGAAATGATTCTGAGTTCTAAGCAAGTGATTTATGTCTTGGCATTTAGAACACACGATCTATTTGTAAGTCAGGAATCATCTGCAATTTTTTTGTCTTTTAAAACGTCTGAGTCATTATGCCACCTAGTCATACTTCTTCTTAATGAACTTGTTCAGTATTATTAACCCCATTTTATAGGTAAGGAAACAGAAAGGTTAAGTGACTCATTTAAGCCAAGAAAAGGTTATGCTATATTCTTGTGATTTCACAGGCAGTTAATTGATAGGCAAGGGGAGAATACAGAAATTCTGTCTGAACATCTATCCATAAAGTTTAATAGTGTTCTCTATGAATCATTCATTTGAATTTTTCTATCTTAGAAATAAGCCAAATTCAACCTAGAACTAACCTGTGGTCATGAAAATAACATTATTCTCTGGCCAAATTCTCCTTGTATTAACTATGACTTAAAAAATAAATCTAATAAAAGTAGGGTCCTTCTCAAGACCTGAGACCTTGGACTTGATGAGACTATTCTTAAATCTCTCCCTTTCCTGGATTTTCTGGAGGGACTAGCCTCAGGAGAATCCTCCCCTCTTGGGATAGGCTTCGTGGCTGAAGTCCTTGCTTTATTCATTACTGGGACCTTGGCTCAAGGCTAAGGACCCTCACTGAGGACTAATTAGCCCTGCCTGGGTTGAGTCATTAATTGGAGGAAAATATTTAGTGTGTTAGGTTAGATATCTTACCCTTTCCTCTCTCTCATTACCCCTTACTTTCTCTCTCTCTCCTTTTGTAAATAAACTATTATAAAAAGTCATTCTGGCTTGAGTAATATATTTCTTGGCGACTACAATATATTCTTATATATACAGTCCAAACATAATTTTAACCCTTAGAAACCATTCTGGAAGGCAATTTGGAACTATGCCCAAAGGACTTTAAAAGATTGCCTGCCCTTTGATCCAGCCATACCACTGTTGGCATTATACCCTAAAGAGATAATAAAGAAAAAAGACTTCAACAAAAATATTTATAGCCACACTCTTTGTGGTGGCAAAAAAAAATGCAAAGAATGAAGGGATACCCTTCAATTGGGGAATTGCTGAACAAATTATGGTATCAGTTGGTGATGGAATGCTATTGTGCTAAAAGGAATAATGAAGTGGAGGAATTCCATATGAACTGGAATGACCTCTAGGAACTGATGCAGAATGAAAGGAGCAAAACCATGAGAACATTATTCACAGAGATGAATACACTGAGTCACAATCAAATATAATTGAACTTTTCTACTAGCAGCAATGCAATGATGCAGGACAATTCTGAGGGACTTATGAGAAAGAACACTGTTGAGAGCCATTGGAGAAATAGGGTCAAATTTAGGGCCTGTTTTTGGGATTCCCTATGTGACCAATCCAGGCTGAGGCAGTCTTTGTGTTTGGTCCTGGTCACCTGAGCCCTGAAAAGCTCTGGTACCAGCAGGTAGGTTAATCCAAAAACAATTTGACCCCTCCAAGAGGCTATTAGGAGTCATTTAGAGAAACAGAGTCTGTAATAGATATTTTATCTGGATCCCATTACAAAATCATCGGCAAGTAAAACTGTGTGTATGTTTTTTTTCTGCACTGCATGTCAGATGCAGATAGAATGGGCCATCTAAGGTAAAAATCTGAGGCTCCTCTTTTGACTCAATTTTAGATCCCCACCTTTCTCAATATTCTTATTGGAAAGCTTTGAATCCTTAATCAGACCAGCAGCTACTGAGTTAACAATTTCTCTCCTTGATAATTAAGAAGGCTGAACCCTAAAAAATATATTGCTTAGATAAGACCTAGAGAGACAATTTAGTCCAGACTATCTGACCAGGCACAGATTTGTAAATCAAGGCAGAACGCAATTAGTAAACATCTCCATGAAATATATTTCTGCTCCCAGAATTAACCCCTACTAATTGGTGGTTGGAATTTGGCCCTTGTCCTTGTATCTATATCTCTACTTTTTAGACTTTAATGGATGGTGTATGATTTGTAACCCCTTCACAGCTGTGACTCTTTCTTTGTGTTCTTTGTTTGAAATCAGTATAAAATAAAATCCAAATCCCATAGCTTTGGAGCAGCATGGGCTAACCACAAGCCTGGTTGTTCTCATTTTCTTTTTCTTGTCTTAACAATCCGACACTTCAAAACGCCACTCAGAACCCCTACCATATAGAGGTTGGCTCTCTATAGAACACTATCCACATCCAGAGGAAGAACTGTGGGAGTAAAAACACAGGAGAAAAACAACTGCTTGATCACATGGTTTGATGAGGATATGACTGGGGATATAGACTCTAAATGATCACCCTAGTGCAAATATTAATAATATGGAAATAGATCTGGATCAGTGACATATGTTAAACCCAGTGGAATTGCTTGTTGGCTATGGGAAAGGGGTGGGAGAAAGGGAGGGAAAGAACATGGATCATGTAACCATGGAAAAATACTGCAAATTAATTAATTAAATAAACTTAAAAAATGATAGCTAATGAGATGAATTTTAAACTTTACATTTCACTGAAATCTTTTTCAATGAATCAGTCTGCTAGATAACTATATTAATAAGTAAGTAGTTAAATAAGTTTGTTATTCTTATACCTGAAAACTGTTATATTAATACACTTGTATTTCACTAGAAATAGCATTTATTATCCAAAGGAACCATTTTATGACTAGGATTTAAAAGCATGCTACTTGTTTCTCAGGTGACACACTAGACTATCATACAATTACACAGAATAAAGCAAAATTCAAAAGAACGTAAACAGAGGTTATGAATTAATAGATATTATTTTTTAATTTAACTTGCAAATAGAAATGTCATAAAAGATATAATTTGATCAGCCTCTTATATAAACAGCCATGGGCAGTCTAAAATAATTCAACTTATCATCTAAATTTCTAAGAATCAAATAATCATATTTTTTATGTTAGATCAATTGATCTCAGATATATATTAAAAATTAACTCATGCTCTTCTGTTGTCTGTATATAGAGATTAGCTTTAATGTACTCTTTTGTCTCCTTTCTCTGCCTTTTGCTGAGTAAATCTGATAGAAAATAGTTCACATTACACCTGAACCTTAATTAAATTAAAGAATATAGAAGAACAGAAATTTAAAAGTAATCTCTGAGAAAGTAATTTAATGTGAACAGATTGTCCAGCATGGATTCAAGCAGAGATTAAATCTAAATGCCACAATATCTCATGGTGAATTTTTATTAATTAATCATAATGGCTGTTCAAATGCTTGACTCTGGGCTTGATTTGTAAACGTTGTAATGGAAGCTATTCTCCTCTAGTATGTAATTTAGTGGATTACAATTACAATTAGTAATTAAATTTTAAATGTTTTTCTTCTGTCACCTAAAGTTTTCTGAATGATGTTTTTATACTCATAGCCACAGTTATAGCAAATGAATACTAACATTAAAATAAAATAAAGACTTGGAGAATATTGAATTCAGACTATCAATTGAATGTTTGTTTGTTTGTTTTTTCATTTATAAATTTATCTTGGTGTCACTGAACCAAAGTATAATCAGTTAGAGTATATGTGGGAACAGAAAAGTGATTAAATCCACATTTAAGTTTCAGGAATAAATTGTGAAATGAATCAAGGAATGGATACTTTAAATGGCCTTGGCAAAACCTACAGCTCAAAGTCACAGGCAATTCTACTTTTTCTCTTAATTAGTTTGGTTCTGTCATTATGTGACTTGTAAATTATTTATATATTATTATGAATATTTATTAAATACATATGCTACTATAATTATAGAAATACAGGTAAAATTTTTTGTGACAGAGCAAGTTACTAAAAAAATCTAACAATTCTTTCTCTCATTTTTATTCAAGAACACATAGAATAAAAAAGAGAATTCATTCTCTACCCATCACCCATATTTTTCAAAGTATAGCTAAATCTAATCAGTTGTTACTAAAATATCTGTTCCCTTAATTTAGCAGTTCTCTAAACTAGTTTTGGAAAACTTCCTTTTAGTTGATATTCAGTGGATTTTCAGTCATGTTCAATTTTTTGTGACCCCATTTGGGGTTTTCTTGCAAAGATACTGGAGTGGATTGCCATTTCCTTCTTCTATTCATTTTACAGATGAGGAAACCTAGGCAAACAGGGTAAAGTGACTTCCCCAGGGTCACACAGCTAGTAAGTGCCTGAGGCTAACCTCAAACTCAATTTCTTCTGACACAAGGACTAGAACTCTATCTACTGCATCAACTAATAGCTATGTTCTATAACACTGTCACAATTTAAAAAAAAATATTTTACAAACTATGTGAATCCATGGCTTTAAAAAATAGTCCAGGATAATTAGTTTTTATTACTTCTAAGCAACAGTAACAGTAACAATCTTGCCTTTATTTACATTGTAAATGCATTTATAGATACAGAATACTTTCCCCAACTTTAAAACTAAATGCAGAAAACAGCTTATATAATAATGTACTTAAGCTGTACTAAAATCTAACAAGATTTTCAATAAATTTTAGGAACTAAGAGACTTAGATTTTTTATGAACTGTAAAGTGTTATATAAATATGATTATTATCATCAACAATTTCCTAAGAATAATTCTTAGATGTAGAATTGTTTTATGTCTTGCTTCTAATTTCTGACACATCAGTTAGATGATGCTACTTATCCTATAATTTTCAATACAAGTGTTACAAACAAAATGGCAGTTTAAGTAGTTTCTTGTTTGCAAAAGGATGTCAAGTAGAATGTAAAATCTCTTACCCCTTAACAATTTTGAAATTTTATTCTATGATTTTGAAATACTCTATATATTTTACAGTAAATTTTACAGTTACTGTAATACTCTATAATTATTTTGTATTGACCTCCCTATGTTAGCTAGCTAAGTTGTGTATTCTTCTCATCTATTCTAAAATTTCCTAAACCCTCATGATTACAGTAGAATCCCAGTACATCAGTTCTTAGCTTACTGCTCTGTTCTTTCTAGCTTACTGATGTAAGCTAGTCTCACCAGTGCTGTAAAATTGTTCATGCCAATAAAGCTTTCATACTGGTAAGACTGTTCACTTCCCCTTTTTAGTTATTTTTAAATAATTGAGTATATAAGGAGTGGTAAAACTTTTAGGTATATAAGGAGGCCACTCATAATGCCCAAGGTCTTGGTCTTGTCTGTGGTCTTGACCAGAGCCTGGCTTTATTATGACACCAGCCCTCTGATAAAGGGAAATTTGGGGAAGAAGGAAACAAATCAGAAGTGGAGAAACAGAGAACTGAAGGAAGAAATCCAAGGAAGGCAGAGGAAGCACTTAGAATCCTGAGGTGTGGAATTCTGAGAAACTAACTGCCACAGGGAGAGGGGTTGGAACACTGGGGAAAGTATCATCCCCAAAACCCAGCTCCTGTATCCTTTGGACCCTTAACTGATTCCTGAGAGACATCAGCCATCTATTGACCATCTTGTGATCTCAGCCTCTGTTTTTTCTACACTTGAAGAAGCCTCAAACAGGAATTGCCATAACTGCTGATCTGAATTACTGAGTTTGCCTTGGTGTGTTGGTTTCTCACCAAGGGGGACAGGGTCAAACCTGACACCTGACTCCATCTTCAACTATAACTGGATCTAAGATTATCTATTGTCGATTTACTTTAGTTTTAGTTATATACACGGGAAATTGAGGCAGAGAGGAAGAGAGAGCAGCCTTAGCCTGGCTAATGGATGAAGAAATACTGTGAAGAATCAGTTGGTGGGAGAAAGGTAGAATTGGTTAAGTTTAGGGAAATCCACAGTCCACTTCCCTTACTCTTTCCTAAACCTGTTTTTATAATAAATCCTGTTATTTGTAATCATAGTTAGAGTGGTTTTAACTGGCCTATGATCAGAGAACTACCATCTTTTCTCTGATCTAGAAAGAAAGTTTTAACTGGCCTATGATCAGAGAACTACCATCTTTTCTCTGATCTACCTACTTGACTAGGTAAAGCAAAATCCTAGTCACCTGTCTTTATTAACCATCCTTTCACCTCTCTCAGTAAACCTATTTCTTTTTGGCCTGGAGACTTTGTTTCTTTTATCGGCATTTCTGCTGATCAGAAATTTTAGCCACACAAGAATGTCATTTTGAAGATTTCATAGAAGAAAACTTTATCTAGACAAAAGGCATTAGGGTGGTACTATCTTTTGATCTTCATCTATTGCTAAATAACTTTTCATTTTCTTTTGATAATTGCATTTGAATCTGGTACTTGCAGAATGAAAAACAACTAATTGTACTTAAAGGAAGATAAGAAAATTACATAAGCACATAGATGCATGTGCATTTACATTATATGTGTGTATATCTATGTATTAATGGAGCCCAAATTGGACAAGGCTTCATGTAGCAACCCTTTGAATATGTGAAGTCATCCAGTATATCTCTCTGAGTCTTCTTTTTTCTAAGCTAAATATGTGCCTAGATCCTTCAACACATCTTTATAAAATAGTTTCAAGACCAATTATCATTCTAGTTGCCCTCTTTTATACAATCCAACTTTTCATTTCCTTCTTAAAACATGATGCCTAGAGAAGACTACAATATCACAAATGAAATTTGATGAGAGTAAAGTATAGTTATAATCTCACTTCCCTCATCTAAGGACAACTAGGTGTCCCAGTAGATAGAATATTGGACCTGGAGACAAGAAGACTTTTCCTGAATCCAAATCTGGCCTCAGACACTTACTAGTTGTGTAATTCTGGGCAAATCATTTAATTCTGTTTGCCTCAAGCTACTCATTTGCAAAATGATCTTGAGAAGGAAATAGTAAACTATTTAACTATTTTTGCCAAGAAAACCCCAAATGGGGTCATCACAAGTGTGACAAAAATAACTGAATAATAATAATGTCTCCCTATTTCTGAAACATATGACCCTCTTAATGCAAACCAAGGAACCATTAATCTTTTTGATCGTCAAATCAAACCAGTGGCTCTAATTAAGCTTGTAGTCTACTAAGCACTCTGTATTTGGGGGGGGGGGGGAGGGATTAGTTTACTGTTTATGCATTACTACCTCATTTTATAATTGTGAACTTTCTCTTTTAAGTACTAGTATAAGATTTTATAATTATCTCTTTTGAATTTTGTCTTTTTAGATTCCATGTAATATTCTAGTTTCTCAATCCATTTGAATATGACTGTCATTTTGTGTTATAAAAATCTTTTTTTTTAACATTTATTAATATACATTTTTAACATGGTTGCCTGATTCATACTCCTCTT
>NC_058132.1:542449692-542489080 GCF_016433145.1 Gracilinanus agilis | reverse complement strand
GGAGTCCAGGTTTCTATTAATTTCTGGTTTTTCTGGAAGACCAATTATTCTCAAATTGTCTCTTCTAGACCGGTTTTCTTGGTCTGTCACTCTCTCATTGAGATATTTCATGTTTCCTTCTATTTTTTCAGTCTTTTGACTTTGTTTTATTTGTTCTTGTTGTCTTGAGAGATCATTAGCTTTCAATTGCTCAATTCTAGCCTTTAGGGATTGATTTTCAGCTATAATCTTTCGGTTTTCGGCCATAATCTTCTGGAATTCCTTTTCAATCTGGTCATTTCTGGTGTTCAATTGCAAGATTTTACCTTTTAAACAGTTATTTTCTTGCTAGATCTCTTCCATTTTCCTCAAAATCTCAGTTTTGAACTCTTCTGTAGCTTGTGAGGAGTTTTCCTTATTTGAGGAGTGTCCGGATGCTTGTTTGTTCTCCTCCTCTGTTTGCTCGGTTGTCTGGATTTTCTCTGTGTAAAAGTTGTCGAGTGTTAAGGGCTTCTTTTTCTTGTTGTTATTCTTTCTCTTCTGAGTTTCCTGAGGTTGGGTAGCCATCATTAGCCCAGCAGCTTCTCAGGTTTATCCTCGCGCTCAGTGTCTGTCCATGGTCTATTGGTACCTGAGGTCTGAGTTCTGGTTTTTTCCAAGGTCAAGCCCCCTAGTGGACCCCCTTGCTTGATCCTCTGCAGGAGGTTCCTTTACAAGTCTCAGGGCGCTGCTTCCACAGTCGTATACCCGTCTGCACTGGTTCCCCACTCTGGTTTTCAGAGCTTTAGTTCCTGGCTGTGTCTGCCTCCATCCACGCCTCCGCCAGTGCCTGTGCGCTCTGGGCTGGGCGTCCACTTTCACCCTCGCGCTCAGATTTCGCTTGCGTTCTCTGGCTTATTGGGGCCCTAAATCTTGCTGCTCTCAGGAACAGGCCCTGGAGCTGCCAATGACTCGATGGGTGCCCCAAACTTGCTCTATTTCTTTTTAGCTGGCTTCAGAGCTATAGATTTTGTGTGTGGAGGGGGTGGGGGTGGGGTGGTTGCTCAGCCCGCGATTTAGTGAGAGCCCTTTATAGCCTGGAAATGTCTCGATTCCACGTACCTTCCACGCTGTGCCCTGTTGTGGGGTTCCTCCGTTCGTCTGGACTTGTTTTTATGTCCCCTTGAGGAGTTTTGTGTGTTTCGGTCAGGAGCGGTTAAGAGCTGCTTCTTACTCTGCCGCCATCTTAACCCGGAACTAAAAATCTTTTCCAGCATTGTGACATGTGTAAGTTTGATGAATATGTCATGTATGCTTTCATCCAAATCATTGATAAAAGTGTAGTTCCCAGCCTTTATCCCTGGGGGCATTCCACTAGAATCTTAAGACCACATTGACTTTAAACAGTGAACTACAATCATCCCTCCCTAGAGTGTATTTCATTTATCACAGCTTCATTGTATCCCTGTTTTTTTTTAAATAAATATCTAATTCTTTATCATGGATTTTTGCTATATATCTGGATTTTATGGATGAATACTGTACTGTACACAATGGCAATGCAGTACACCACTACCACTTAAGTAAGTTTGCCAAGGTGAGATTGTATACAGCACACTACTGGCTGATGGAATGAAAGGGGACCAGTCACAGTGCTGTGTTCTGCATCCTGGGTGTTGTAATGCAAAAGTTGCAAGAGAGGGTTTTGCTCTTGCAGGGGGCCAACTGAAAATTTCTGGCAGTTGGAAGCCTTAAAATTCTGAGAGAGTTGAGTCGGTCCCTGATCAGAAGGATCAACCAGAGCTCTATTTTGGCTTTTGGTTTGCTTTGGCCTGTGTTTGTCTTTAGACAATTTGAACCTAGCTAACTTTTCTGGACCTCTCCCTGACCTTTTCCATATTATTTCCCTGTTTTTCCCTGCCTGTTTTCCTGGGGCTCTGGGAGGCAGGGTGGCTTTTGGGTTTTTAGTAAAAAGACTTCGTGGGTTTAGTTTTCCCCAATAGGCAAATAGGACATCCTCAAATTCAAACTATCCCTTTAATATACCCTCTACCATATAAGCAGCCAAATCTTCCTCAGCTGAGAGAGCAGGCTCTCTCTCTCAGTCTAACTCATTCCTGAGACCCTCCCCCATCTTGAGTTTCTCCCTAGCAGTTGTCAGAAACCCCAATCCCCTCTCTCCTTCCAGGCCACCCCAAAACATTAATAAACCCTTGGTTACCTAAATAAACCCTCTGGAGAATCTTTGTGTTGAAGAAACTAGGCAAAGGTGAAGGGGAAGAATAATTCTCTTTATTTCTTGAGGGAAACTGGACGCATCCATTTTGGGAGGAAGTAGGTGCCCAATGCTTCCTCCTGAATCCCTTCAGTTTCGCTGACAGGGAGGAGCCTTGTGATACCTCCTTTGAGGACTTGAGAAACTGACAAGAAAGCCCTCAAGTCAGATTCAAACTACTTCTGACTGGCCCTATTCCTTGTGTCTGTAAAAGTACCTTTCTTGCCTGGAAGGGTTCAGCCTATTTCCCCCCAGTGTCCTCTCTCTCTAGCCTGAGTGTCTAGTCTGTGTTAACTGCCTCTCCTGAATACCTCACCTGTACCCTTACCATCCAAATACTGCCTTGTCCATTCCTCTAAACACAGTATCCCCTTCATTCCTCTCCTATTACCTCAATCACCTTTTACCCCTCCATCACTCAGCAAGGGAAGGAGATCACCCCCTGAAATTTAGTGTACTCCCCCATTTTATCCACTACAATGCTGATTGGCGCAGTGACCGTAGCATTGGTCTGTTTGCTCTCCCACACTGTGCCCATATGTTCAGAAAGTGTTTAAGAACATATGAAGTGGTTATAATAGTGTGGGAAAGGTTAATAAGAGTGTGGAAAAGGTTTATAGGAGAGTAGGAAGGGTTTATAAAGCCTTAAAATACATATAAATGATAAATAAATATAATGTTTCTACTTGGCAGATTTTCACCTATTACGGGGTTCTGTGAACAAAACTCCAAAGATAGGGGAGGGATGACTGTATTTCTTAAGTACAACTATCCAGCCAATTCTGAATCCATATCATTATTTTATTGTCTAATCCATACCTCCCCACATTTTCCACAAGAATATTGTAGGGTACCTTATCAAAATTCCTGCAAAAATTAAGTATATTCTGCCTTTGGCATTAGTCTATAGTTTAGTAATCCTTACCAAAGAGTAATTGAAGCTAATCTGGTACAACATCTTCTTCATGAACATATATCAGCTCTTTATAATCATGCCTTTTTTATCCAGGTGTTCACCTACACTTCTGTAATGATCTGTTCTTGATTATTCTCAGAAATCAATTTCAACTCAGTGGCTTATAGTTAGTAAAGTTTTTTTTTTTAATTATTTGTGTCTTTATTGTTATTAAATCTTGTGGAAATTTTCCTTTTTACTATGATTTTTAGAATATCAATGACAGTATGTCAGCAAATACATCTGTTGTTCTTTCTCAAAAACAATTCCTTCAAAATGTTGGTCATCTAGGTCTGGTGACTTGGATTCATCAAAGGGCAGAGAGGGGCAATTTTTACCGTATCCATATATAGCCTGTTATCAAGTTATTCAATGTTTTTTTTTTTTAATTCTCATTTTCACTATAGTTTATTTGTTAAGATGTGGAACAATTAACAACAGATAAACACTAAACCATGGGGCACTTAATATGAATCCAGTCAATTTAACAGATTAGAAAGCTACTCAATTGTGAGGTAGAGTAGTTGAAGACATACTGGCTATCAGATGGGTCAAATAGTCTTCAAGAGTACAAATTAAGTTAAATGTCTAAACTGTGCTACTGGAGACATTTTCCCAATCAACAATTCCCAATAATAATGAAATCACAAGTAGGGACCCTCCCTCCCCCCAAAAAAAGGCTAGCAGCTATATGTACAACATATTAATATCTGATATATCTCTAATTTTTAAAACATGGGACATTGAGGGAAAATGCTTCATCCATAATTGAAGTTGGATAAATGGGAAGGGAAGGGAAGAATATAGAGAGGGAAGATAAAAATACATCCTTGGTGCTAGTCACTATGCAAAGTGCTGGTAATAAAAACATAGGCGAACAATATAGATTGTGCCTTTAAGGAGGTCACAGGAATTTTTTATTTCTGTTTATTCCTCCAACTTTTGTTTAATATTAACCTCATCTTGTCAAAATAATCCCATGGGATGTAAAGTTTTTCATAAGAACTTTAAATTTTCTTTAGATCAGAAGCCAGTGTCCCTGATTCCTCCTCTAAATCTCCCTCCTCAATCATCCTAAGTGTCAATCTTCTAAAGGCAATTTAATCTGTAACCTGATTTAATTTACCTATTGTTTGACAAAATTTGTTTCCTTAGGGGTTGCATGAGATCACAACTCTGTTTAACTAAATTTGTTCAACTTTAATGACATTTTAATGACATTGAAGGACATATGAGATTATGGATCTATCAGCTTTTTAACTTTCATAGCCTAAGAGGAATATATAAGATTGAAATATATAACATAATTATTTCTCTGTCACTGATATAATTTTCCTATAAGAAGTAGTCAGAATCTTCATGTTTGTTCAGATTTTCTCTGAGGCTCAAACTTATGTTTGAGGATAATAATAAAAACTATGTTTTTACCTCCATCATTTTTGCATTGTGGTAAATATAGACTCAGAAGCAGTTACTCATCACATTAGAGTTAATATATCATTAACATTTCATTAAAATATGTAATAACATGACCTAATTTTGCTAGATATCACAGTATGCTAAATAACTACTTTTTAGGAACATTTTCTGATTCTGCTTTGGAATTACTATTTAGGAACATTTTTCTCCCATAACAAGGAGCTTTCACTTTATAGGGTAAAGACTACACAAAAAAGAGATTTAAAAAAGTACGGAATATGCTGACGTGGCATAAAATATGGCTGGGAAGGGCAGGTGGCTGGATCTTGGGGGCATAAAGTAAACTCACCTCTCCAGAGTTCTGAATTCCAGAGGTAGTGTGAATCCTGGTGAGTATGTGATAAGAATTGTCAGAGTGGCTGCAAATATAGTTTGAAATCAGCCAACTTATTCTAACTGATAATTCACCTTATGTGATTTTTCTAGTTCTTACCTCTAATTTCACCTGTAAGTCCAAAAAGAGAGGATGATAGAAGTCAATGTTCAAACTCAGGAAGATTACACCATAAAAACTAAACTGGCCAATGGACCCCATTAAGGTTAAGTACCATTTCACCCTGTCCCCATTCTTCCATTTCCCTTTCTTCATTACTACTTAGCTCAGTATTAGTCAGATGCTTTCCAAGGCCCATCACCATTAACTATTTACAATTAAGAACACTATGGAGCTTTGTGCAATATTTTTTCTCCTCTACTTCCCATCTCTACTTAATTAGAAATTGTACCTCCCACAGAGTATACACAATAGGGTGTGAGCACAGTGCTTTATACCTACAGGTTTTCAGAAGATGCGGAAACAATGAGATTCCTCCCTCCTTTTTGCAGGGTGTTTTATTGAAACTGAGTTAGAATAATTATATTTCCTATACCAAAGAATTCTTAGGATGGGCAGTATCATTATTTAAGTTGTAGCAAAAGATGCCTTATCATTGTAGTCTTCCCAATTGTACATTAATATTTTCTTCTTCATAGAAATAACTATTGTTTAGTTTTAAAAAGGAGCCAGAAAA
This sequence comes from Gracilinanus agilis, assembly GCF_016433145.1. NCBI lineage: Eukaryota > Metazoa > Chordata > Mammalia > Didelphimorphia > Didelphidae > Gracilinanus > Gracilinanus agilis. Next base: position 542,483,403 of record NC_058132.1, on the reverse strand, counting down.
TGTTCCTAAATAGTAGTCATTCAGCATACTCTGTTATCTAGCAAAATTAGATCATGCTATTACATATTTTAATGAAATGTTAATGACACATACTTGCTGATCTGTTTTATTTTCATTTCCAAAGCAAATGTTTATTAAGATTATTTTAACAGGAATTTAAAAAAATATATCAATGATTTTTTTTTAATTTTTTATAAACCGTTACCTTCTGTCTTAGAATCAATCCTGTGTATTGGTTCTAAGGCAGAAGAATGGTAAGGGCTAGGCAATGGAGTTAAATGACTTGCCCAGGGTACCACAGCTAGGAAGTGTCTGAGGCCATATTTGAACCCAGGACCTCCTGTATTTAAGCCTACCTCTAAATTTACTGAGCCACCCACCTGTCCCCTGTGATAATGAGATTAAATCTACCAAGACTATCTTTAGATTTAATCACCAAAGGTGAAAACATCTCCACTTAACTCACAAGTTGGGTGGTCTGTGACCCAAGTGAGCTAGAGTGAGTGACAAATCAGAATTTACCAACTGCCTTCCGGGCAGTCCCAAGAAAAGTGCCTGTTGTGATTGGACATGTAAACTAAGAGGAAGGCACAGGAAGTAACACAAAAGAGGCCCCTTTAAAAAGAGAGTTCAGTGAGCTGAGGGTTGTCTTCTTGTTCTTGCTTGGACTTGGAGGAACTCTGGACCTGGGACCCTGAGACCTTGGTGAGACTGCTCTTAAATCTTTCTCTTAGAACCACATTTGGTGAGTGAAGAAGGCTGACTCCTTTAACCTCCCAAAAGGTAATAGCCTCTGGAAGGCTCCCTTGGTTGGGAGAAGCCCTTGTGGCTAAAACCCTTGTTAATTGACTTTTACTCTACCCTCTTTTTATCTCTCTACTTCCACTCTCTCCTATATTTTGTAAATAAACCCCCATAAAAGTCACTTTGACTTGAGGTTATTCTTTAATTGGTAATTGAGAATTATTCAATTACCTGGCAACCTAACCTTTTAAAATATTCAACCAATCAAAACCCCCTTTTCCCCACTTATACCTCTCAATGATTTTGTTTCTGACGTGTGTGCTTAATGTTGAAAATACTTTTCAGGGTAGTCAGATGACTTCATGGATAGAGAACCAGGCCTGGAAATAGGAGATCCTAGGCTCAAATATGGTCTCAGACACTTCATAGCTCTCTGACACTGGGAAAATAACAACCCTAATTGCCTGTGTCTTACAAGTCTTCTGCTTTAGAAACAACAGATAATATTAATTCTAAGATAGAAGGTAAATGCTTAAAAAAGAAAAAAATAACAAAAATACTCTAACTACATAGTTCCAACAAAAATTCATTTAAATAATGTTCAACTTATTATTTAGCATAAAATACTATAGTGAAAGATTAGACATCATTTTAATATTTTAATACAAATATATACAACTCATTTTCACTTATTCATGACTTTGATTTGAGAGATACATTTCTTGATAGCCACAATTTTAACCCTGTATTTCACTAAGTGGTGTTAATAGATTTTGTTCTGAATGACCCAAAAGAACCGAAAGAGGAAAACTGATCCCATTGGTGTAAGAACAAAGAATTTATTTTCTGAAAATATGGGCAGGCATGTGGAATAGAGAGAATCTAGCCTCAACTACTCAAAGACAGCCTACAGCTAATCATTAATTATTGTATCTTGGGAAAAAAAATAGCTGTGAGAGGAACAATTCAAGGAATGATGTATGGGAAACCACAACACAGAACTTGCTTGTATTGGAACATGGATGTTTTGAAAAGTCTAAATTTCAGAGATACCATAATGGTATGAAACATCTTCGTGATTGTAGTAGTGGGTCATTCTTTTGGGATAAGAGAGGCATTTTCTCTAGTGTTGCCACTGATATATTCCTTTCGCATCTCATTCAGTGGCTACTGAATTCTCTTCATCCTGAATATTTTGGAAAAAGGAAGCTCATACACAAAGTTAGAATCTAAATTTTTTCAGCAGTAGGAATATTAATTCCTCTTCTTCCTAAAAACTTCCTCAAAATTTTCCACACAAATTCTAATGGTAAGGAGAAATAATAGATTCTGCTGGGTTCCTGTAAGCTTATCATATCATATCATATCATTTTAAATAGAAACCTTCCCCATTCATATATCTTTAGCTTAGATCAGTGATGGGCAAACTATTCCACACAGGCCAGATCCAGGCCATAGTTTGCCCATTACTTCCTTAAGCAATTCCTTAATCACTACATCTGGATGTGGGGGCTAGTGATTAGGGAATTGCTTAAGGCAGTGATGGGCAAACTATGGCCTGGATCTGGCCGGTGTGGAATAGTTTGCCCATCACTGTCTTAGATCATGGATTTTTACATCTCTGCAATCAAGCCTCAGTACTATATGTGTTTTCCTTGTATTTTCCTGGGCCTTTCTAGTAATCATTTTCTGATTAGCTGAATTGAACATTCTTCCTGGGTAGAGGAATTCCCAAGAGTTTGGGGATTCTTCTACCAAATATAGGGGTTGTTAAGATAGTTTGTATTAATTTTTACTTTTTATGTTTAAGAGGAAAAGGAGCAATAATATTTTTCAGTAAGAGACCCTCCCTGCTGGGCACTTTGGCACTTAGAGACCCCCTTGCTGTGCCACTTGGCAGTTGGTGACAGAAGGGTGTGGCTGAGTTTGGTTTTGTAAGTTGCAGACCATTGGAAAGGCCTTTGGTCTTTGGCTTTCCTGGGGAGGTGTGTTGCTATCACTCTCTTTGACTGGAGACAGAGAAACAGAATAAGGCCTAAATGACTAGAATAGACAGACAGATAGATAGTGGATATATTATCAGATAGAGAAAGTAGTGAGAGTAGGGGAGGGCTTCGGCCTACCAGAAGGTACTGCCCTCTGAGGCAGATAGATATAGGGTTTTCTAGAGAAATTTAGTTAGGATTGGGATCTGGGCTATAGTTATAAGCTATTGTAAGATTACTTTCACTTTCCTCCCTCCTATTTCCTATTCATGTTTTCTAATAATAAACTAAGTGTTTTGCATTTAATAAACTTCACACTGGCTGTTAATCAAACTCCTGCCCCCCAAATTTAACTCCTCACAGGGTTCTAAACATTTTTGGAGTATCATGTGTTATAAACCCTGTTGGTAATCTTGGGAAATGTGAGGATCCCCCTCTTGAAATAATATCATAAAACATATTAACATGTAGAATTCTTAAGGAAATAAGCTTTATTTGAATTTAGTTATGAAAATTTATTTATAAAAATTCATATACCATAGACTAAGAACCCTAACAAAAAAATTCCACAATAGTATTTTGTAAAGAATATTTAATATGGTTATAATGGGCTAGCTAACATTATTGTAGAATAAGTATTGGAATATTTTATGAGTAGGAAGACCTCTTTTTTCTTTCCTGATCACTGTGAAAAGAGGGAAAAGAAGAAGGAAAGAAGAGGAGGGAAGAAAAGATGGGTGGAAGGGAAGAAAAGTCAGAAGTCCCTAATGATTAATCTTAAAAATCAGCTTTTATTAATATAACATATCATATGTCTATGTAAATGTTTTGGGACTTTAATGATTAGATTATAAAAGTAGCATGGAGTGGCCAAGTTCATTGGAAGTCTCTTCTCCAAGCCAAAATGTGAAACCTTTAAAAGTTGGCAAAACCTGCTGGAACTTGTCCTCCACTGGCCTAGCATTTAAGAAACCAAGTTCATAGTATTTTCTTCACTAAATTGCAAATTTAAATTGTCAATCAATTTGAAGGCTTAAAAAATTAACAACAAAAAAGATTCCCACAAGGATTTAGTTAAAAACATTCTATATAAATATTTTGATAGAGTTAATAATAACATTATGTGGTCCTTTTTAAATTTTATAATGCTTTATTCCTTTTTTCTTTATATTATATCATTTCAATTCCCAAAATTTAATTGCTTGGTTATAATATAGGAATTATTTTGTTACTCAAAAGAGTGATTGAATAACATATATATATATATATATATATATGAATATATTGCATCTTTAAGATGTCAGATATCCTCAATGCTATAGCTATTGATACAGAGAACAGTTCCTGCCCTCAAGAGAATAAATATATCTAAATAGTAGTCAATGAAAGAGAGGCAGAATTCAGAGACAGAGTGGAAAAAGATAGAAATGATAGGTAACCAGCAATGCATCTAGAAAAGAGTATAATGGTCTGGGTAGACAGTGGAATGAGTAAATGGTCTATGCTGGTGAAGTTTAACTTTCCCTGGACACAATAGTTATGAGGAGAATGGATTGTGAATATACCTACCCCTAAGAACAATCATTTAATAATTTTTCTTTTTTTTTATTTGGGGACAAATAAAATAGGTAAGTTATTAATTTTAAACAATCCATTGATAGTCTTCCAAATATTCTCATCTTAACTAAATACAGCAGTGAAGAACCCATTAAGGTCTCAACAATGACTCCAAACACTGAGGCAGATGCAAGGTAGGATATCAATAGGATTACAGTGCCCTTTCACCTCATTGTATCTATCATTCTATCCATCCATGTCCAGAAAGGTAATGGTCATGAGATGGACTGTAGGATCAGATAGAAAGTTGATCTTTATTAAAGTTATTTAAAAAAATTATTAAGTATGTCTTATATGTCAGGCGTTATGCTAACTATTGGGGATACAAAGAATAGAGAGAGTACCCACTGACGGAATAGGGCTATATACTGGGAATGCCCGTTGTATCCAACAACTGGTTTGGTCAACTACATTTAGCATTTCAAAGGTAAAATGGGGAAATGTACCTAATACATGGTTAGCAAACATTACTTATGACTTAAATTGTAGTTGAAGAGTGAGGTGAACAGTCTAGATTGTTTACTGATTAAGGGATCCAAATGCCTTACTCACACTCAATTTCTGAGTATCTTCCCTGCAATAACAATCAGATAAAAGAGTAAAGACCAAGGATAACTGTGCTCTCAAGCAGTGTACACTGTAATGCTCAAGCCAACATTGTGTGTCTATGGAATTGTAGGGCAAGAAATTCACAGACTTTCATGTCTGTGAGTAATAAAATGCCTGACTTAGAATCATTTGGGCACTTCATGTTTGAACTTAGTACTTCCTTATTCATAGTCCCCTGACATTATTTCAGGGAAATTTGTCCCTTTTTTATTCATCTATATCTAATAGATGTTATATAAATATTACTTTATTTTTTCTTTAAATATTTTATTTTAAAAATAAAATTATACATAAGTTTTCCAAAGTCATATGAGTCATGTTGTCTCCCTCTCTTCTTTTCTCTCCCCTCCTAGAGTTGACAGGCATTTCAGTCTGGGTTATACATATATTATCAAGCAAAACAAAATGTAACTTTAAAGTTGTAAAAATATCAAGATTAAAATCTAAGAGAACTACAATTAATTTTAATGGATTTTGCACAACTCACCTCCTAAATCAACAAAATTCTGCCAGTATTGAATCTGTTGTAGAATAACATTGATCTTTCCTAAGTTTTAATTTAAAAATTTTTAGAAATATTTTATTTTCCCAATTCATGTAACAAGAATTTTTAACATACATTTTCTGAAATTATAATATCTAAATTGTCTTTCTTTTCTCTAGTCTCTCCATGTGAGGGTAAGTAATTTGATCTACATTATACATGTGTGATCATGCAAATCATATTTCTGTGTTAGTCATGTTGTGAATTAATACTCATATAAAACCAAAACCCCAAAATAAAAAAAAAATACTAATAAGTAGCATCCTTCGATCTGCATTCAGACTCCATCAGTTCTTTCATTGGAGACAGACAATATTCCTTTTCATAAGTCATCCTGAATTATCTTGGATCTCTGTATTGCTAAGTCTTTCAATTGATCATTGTACAATATTGGTGTCACTATTTACAATGTTCTCCTGGTTTGCTTACTTTACTCTGCATTAGTTCAAAGTAGGACTTTGCAGGTTTTTTTTTTCTTAAATCATCCTGTTCTTCATATCTCATAGCACAATTATATTCTATCACAATCATATACCACAATATATTTAACAATTCCCTGATTGATGGACATACCCTAAATTTTAAATTATTTGTTACTTCAGAAAGAACTGCTATAAATATTTTTGTACAAATAGGTCCTTTTACTACCTTGATTGCATTGGGATACAAATCTAGTAGTGGTATTATTGAATCCAAAGGTATGAACAGTTTTATAACCATTTGGGCATAGTTCCAAATTGTCCCACAGAATGGTTGGATTAGTTCACAATTTCACTAACAATGAATTAGTGATCCAGTTTTACCACATCCCCTCAAATGTTTATTACTTTCTTTTACCTTTTACTGTCATATTAGACAACCTGATAGGCATGAGATGGTACTTCAGAGTAATTTTCATTTTCATTTTTCTAATCAATAGTGATTTGGAACATTTTTTCTTGTGATTATAGATAGCTTTGATTCTTTTATCTGAAAGTTACCTGTTCATATTTTCTGACCATTTGTCAATTAGGGAATGACTTGAATAATTAAAATGTGGCTCAGAACCCTATATATTTGAGAAATGAAATCTTATAAGAGAAATTTCCAGTAATTACCCTTGTTTTTTATTCCTAAACTAATCTTGATTGTATTGGTTTTTTTAATAAAAAATCTTTTTAATTTAAAATAATTAAAATTATTCATCTTATATCCCATAAAGTACTCTTTTGTTTGGTCATAAATTTCTTCCTCTTTCCATAGATCTAATTAGTAAACTATTTCAAGTTTCTATAATTTTCCTATAGTATCACCTTTATATCTAAATTATACGCTCATTTTTACCATATCTTGATATAAGGTGTAAAATAATGGTTTATCATTTGTTTCTACCTTATTGTTTTCCAAGCAAATTTTGTTAAATAGTTCTTTTCCAAAAAGCTAGGATCTTTGGGTTTATCAAACATTATACTGCTATGACCATTCACTACTGCATATTATATAGCTGATCTATTCCTTTGATCTTTAATTCCATTTCTTAGTCAGTAACAGATAATGTTGATAATTACTTTTTTATATTACTATTTAAGTTCTAGTATATCTAGATAATTTTTTATGTAGTATGACTAGTATGGAACTAACTACATAAATTAATATATAAAACATGTCATTTTTGTTTTATAAGCTTTGCCTACCTATAAACAATTAACATTTTTCCAGTTTAGATCTGACTTTATTTGTATGAAAAACATTTGAGAGAGAGAGAGAGAGAGTTATATGCTGGGAGCCAAGTTGACAGAGTAAGGAATTGTTATCTTAATTGTATCTTAATTTATAATTATTTATTAAATAGTAGAAAGCAGGGCAAAGAAAGAAAAGGCACCAGCCACATGTAGCTGGCTTATCTCTGATCTCTTTGCAATCTTCCTCCCTCAGCCAGCTTCTCTATCAAGCCTCAAGCACATTTGGAACACTGTTCTGGATAACCTGAAGCCAAGAGTCTATCAGGGCCTCCACAGCCAGTACTCCCCAATTTCTGGCACTCTCCTAGCAGCCTCCCCAAGAGCCAGTTGCATTGCTTCACTACAGATGTATCAGTGCTCTCAAAGTCACTCCCTCTCTATGCAGTTGCAAGAGAAAAAGAGCTTTACTCCTTTCCCTATTTCGTTAAAATTTTCTGAGCTTATCTGATTTGACAGACTCCAACCTCAGTCTGGATCAAAGGAGGATCTCCTAGATGTCAAGAGATACCATTTGGTAACTAGAAGAGCAACACAGCACCTTCACACTATCTCCCAGAACTGTAGGAACTCCAACCATGAACTCAGAAAAATACTGTTCAAAGTTTCAGAAGTAAAATCCTTTGCTTTAAAATTCAAAGTTGTCTTGACAGGATAGGGTTAATGTTTACAACAAGGGAGAATAAAAGCAGAGGGAAAGGAATATAGCTAGAAGAAAAAAATTCCACAAGCCAACCCACAAGAAACCAGCCAGTTCATCCCCTGCAAGTGTACACTGAGGTACCCAAAGGCAAAGACCTACACTGAGCACCAGAGATAGCTAGGCTGCAAGCTTGGAACAACCCAAAAGCAGATCAGAACTTCAACATATAGACAAGGTAACAAAGGAAAGAATAATAACTGAGAAAGTGACCAAAAGATTAGGGAAAAAAATTGACCTTGGAAAGTTATTTTATTGACAGAGAAGATCAAACCATAAATCCAGATAAAGACAATAATAGCAAAAAGGATATATGTGAGGTTGTAAAGAAAAAGTGAGAAATGATGTCAGGCCCCAAAAGACCTCTTGTAAGACCTTAAAAATAAATTAAAAAAAAGAAAAGAAAAGAAATGATAGAAAGATTCAGTAACTTGGAAACTATCACAGGTCAAATGGAAATGGAGGCAAAAAAAATCATTAAAGAAGAAAAAAACATCCTAAAATCTAGAATAGGCCAAAATGAAAAGGAAACACCAAACCTCAAAATAGAAAAAAAGCTTCCTAAAATGAGAATTGAGTAAAATGTATGTTAATGAGTTCATAAGGCTTCATTAAGTAATAAGACAACATTAAAAGAATGAAAAAAAAATAAAGAAAATCTGAAATCCTTCCCTGGGAAAATCAATTGACCTGGAAATTCTATCCAGGAGAGATAATCTAAAAACCATTAAAATATCTGAAAGGTATAAGCCCCCCCCTCCAAAAAAAAAAGAGCTGGGAGATCATATTACAAAAATTCATGAGAGAAACTTGCCCTGATCATAAACTTCCATAGTAAGGGAAAAGTACTGCAGGCAGCAAGAAGGAATCAATTTAAATACCGTGGAGCCACAGTCAGTATTACACAAGACCTGGAAGTTTCTACATGAAAGAAGTGGAAGACACAGAATATGATATTCTGAAAGATAAAGGCCTATAACCAACAATCATTTACCCAACATAACTGAGCATTAACCTCCAGGGATAAAAAAAAAAAAAAAGTGACATTTAATGAAATGGAAGACTTGAGCTAAGGATGCCAAAAAACAGTTTGATGACTGAATTAAGCAATGAAGAGAAGCATAAAATGATAAATAACAATGTGAAAACTTAAACATTTGGATAAAGTGGAATTTAGTATGTTCATGTTTTAAATTAAGCTATATTATTTAAATTTTTCTGCATACTATATCTTGATTTTATAATTGAGATTTATTAAATAGCAAAAAGTAGGCCAGAGAAAGAAAGAGAGAAATACAAGTCACATGTAGCTGGTGAGTTCTTTCAGTCACCTCCTTAACAAGCAGACTAAGTCAGACTCTACTTCCTCCTAAGTCCTTAGTTCCAGGAAAAGAGACCATCTTTCTTTCTCCTGCATCAATGTATGTTTTTCGTGATGTTCCTTTCCCAAATATCACTAGACAATTAAAACCTCAGTCAACACAAGAGGAATGGCTTCCTGTCATCTGGAGTAACCACATGTCTTTTAGAATGGCCCCACAGTACATGCAATCTTTTCCAGCATGACATCCATCTACTAAGAGACTAGTTTACAGATAGAAAGAGAACTTTTTTTCACACTGGTTCAGCAAGGGGTAGAAATTAGTTTGAAGCTCCAGTCTTAAGAAAAAAATAACTTTTTAATTTTTTTTTTGCTTTTAAATCAAAAAGATATTTTGCAGGCCAAAAAGAGGTACAAATTAATATCAATTTTCCATATTCCTCCTTTGATTCATTGGCAGGCATGTTAGCATCCCCAAATGAACCAATCATTCTACTAATGATAGCTATATATTTAAGGATTGTCTCACAGACCTCAACTTTATCAGTTTTTAAAATTAAAAATGAAGGAAAAATACTGGAAAATGAGCAAAAAAAAATCTCAGCAAAGAAAGGTATTTTGGTGACAGGGAAGATCAAAATGCAAATTTAGAAGAAGACAATAAAGTAAGATGATAAAATAAAGTATTGCATCCAGAGACTATGAGAAAAATATGAGGTCATACAGTTTGGCTGAACCACCTATCCACAGCTTAGTTTGTGTTAAAAAAAAAACAAAAAACAAAAAAAGAAAAATTGAAGGTCATTTCTTTCTTACTCCTATATTCTTAAAAGTAAGCTAAAACTATTGTTTTTCCTCTAACCTTTTTCCTTTTCCTTTTCCTGTCGTATTTTTACTTGATTCCTGACCTTAATGTAGATTTTCCTATTATCTTTCTGACTTGCTCTTTTCTCTCTAACCAAAAAGAAAACAATATTGTTAGCAAACACACATAAACAAAACTATAGGGGGTCTATTCACAAAAATATAGACACCTAAAAGCTACAAGGAACATAAATTTTACCTAAAGTTGTTTTTTGATAGTCTGAGTTTCTCAAGAAATCAGAATTTAAAAAATAATTCTACTCTTCAGGTAAGTCAATCTTTGTGGGGGAAAAAAACTCAGAAAAAAAACAAAAATAAAAAATGAAGAATTCAGATTCCTTATTCATTGGTCACTATTTATTGTGACTAAAATACTTTGGAGACCAAATCTTAATTTTATAATGACTATTTATTAAATAACAAAAAAGGAGACCAGAGAAAGGAAGCATGACTGTGACTATCTAGCTCTTTCAGCCACTTCTTCCTTGAGCAGGCTGAGCCAGCCCTGAGTCAGACCACACTTCCTCCTATATGTGGTTTCAAGCAAAGAGAACCACTTCCTGTCCATCAAATTATGCCCATCAAGATATCTCTTTCCTGAGCTTCTCTGATTGGAAGATTCAGATTGCAATCAGGACAAGATGAGGGGTTTCTGGATGCCAGGAATAATCATGTGGTTTTTAGAATGACCCTTCTGTGGATGTGTTGTTTCTCAGCAAGACATTCATCAACTAAGAAATTTTCTATAGAGATAAAGAATTTGTCTCCATCTGGCCTAAGCAAGACTAGGAGAAGACTCAGTTCAAATCTTCAGGATTAACATCAAATGTATTATTTTCCTTTAAAATCACAAGATTCTTTTGGGGACCAAAAAAAGGTAGAAGTTATTATTAAGTTTCTAAAGATAGTTAAGATATATATGACACTTGAATCATGTGAGGAACTTAAAGTATTCAAGATTCTCCACCCCAGGGACAGAGCGAAGCTTATAAAATCAAGGGGAAAAATATAACTTCTAAATAAGCAAAGTCAGAGGAAAAAGTAAATATAAGAAAAATATTTCAACAAGAGAACTGACAAAAATGTGAGCTCAGAAGAGGATAGCGATAGAAAAATGAAAGTGAGTGAAGAATCAAAGAAAAATGTGAACAAATGTCAAGCCCAAAATGAAGGTCAGGAAGAGCTACCAAAAACAAACAAACAAACAAATAAATAAATAAAGGATGAAAAGAAAATAGCAAGATACTTAAAAGACAATTTAGAAAAGAAAGAATAGGAAAAAATCAATAGTTTACAAAATATACTGAAAAAATAGTTCCCCATTCCCCAAAAGAAACCTAAAACCTCAAACAGGAAGAAAAAGTCTAAAAAATAAAGCTCAGAACCTCAAAGGAGAAAATGGCTGCTAATTTTTTTAATACCTTCCAATTGTCAAAAAAATTAGAGTTCAACAAATGGAAGCTAATGATTTTCATAGGCAGCAGAAAAAAAAATAAAACAAATTAAAAAGAGTGGGGAAAAAAGAAGAAAATCTGAAAACACTCATTGGAAAAATAACTGAACTGGAAAAAAGATCCAGGGGGGGGGGTGATAATCTAATAATTGTTGGATTGCCTTAAAGTCATCATTAAAAAAAAAAAAAAAGAACCTGATCATCATCTTGCGAGAAATTATCAGGGAAAATGTCCCTGATGTTTTTGAGCAAGAGTAGAAAACCAAAACAATCCATTGATCACATCTTAAAAGAAATTTTAAATTAAAAAAAAAAAAACTTCAATAATATTACAATGAAATTCTACAACTCCTAAGTCAAGAAGAAAATACTATAAGCAACCAGGAAAGTAAATAAGATATTATAGAACCAAAGTCAAGATTACACAGGCTCTAGCAGTTTCTAAATTAAAGAATCAGAAGATATGAATGTGCTATTTTTTAGGGCCTAGAACCAAAAATCATCAACGAAAAAAACTGAGCGTGATACTCCTGGAAAAGAACATTTACTGAAGTAGAGGATTTCCAGACTTTTATGACAAAAATGACCAGAGTTAAAAGGAAATTAAGTCATCAAATTTGACTCTCAAGAGAACCATAAAAAGAGAAAAAGAGAAAAAAAAGAGAAACTCAAGGAAATTAGTAGGGTTATATTAATCACATTTCTGCATGGGAAAGTAACAAGTAGATACTTCAGATTTCTATGGTGCAAGAGACACATAAAGAACTGAATATGTTTAAGGTAATCAAGGAAAACAACAGTCAAACTGATTATATTTCTTGAATGGGAAAGTAGAAATCAGATTACTTTAGATAATTATAGTACAAGAATTATTTAAGATGCTTAACATACTTTAACATAAGCAAAGGAAACTTATAAAAAGGCTATACCAAAGATTCTTAAGATATATAATATACTTGAAGTATCTGAAATACCTAGTTACTTAGATACTTAAGATAGAGAAGATATTTAAGAATGTATCAATCTTAGGGCAATGAATAAGAGGCGATATAGGCAGAGAGCAAGAAATAAGTTGAATATGATATAATGGTACTGAAAATTTTTCAAGGGATAAGAAAGGAATACTGTGAATAAAGAGAAAAGGAAAGAAAGTTGGAATAAATTATCTCATATGAAAAGGCATTAATAATCAAAATAGTAGAAGTGAAGATGGAGGGATGGGCAATTAAGGAACCTTACTTTCATTGAAATTATCACAAAGGGGGAATAAAACACACTCAGTTTAGAAACTTATGTTACACAATAGGGAAGTGAAAAAGAAAAGGGGGAAAAATGGGGAGGACAGACAGAAGGGTGAAGCCAAGGAGTTGGATAAAAAGAAGAAAAAAGAAATTTGTGAGAAGGGAAAGCCTGAAATGACAGGAAAGGATTAATGGGAAAAATAAGATGGAGGGAAACACACAGTAATTGTAACTATGAATATAAATGGGATGAACTTATCTAAAATACAGGAGAATAGTGGAGTGGATTAAAAGCCAGAATTCTAAAATACACTATCTACAAGAAATTCATTTAAAGTAGAGAAACAAGTAAAGAGTGAAGGTAAAGGACTAGAGAAAAATCAACTGTTTGAGTTAATTAAAGAGTCGGGGGGAGCACTTATGATCTCAAACAAAGAAAAAGTGAAAATTGACCTAATAAAAAGACATAAGGAAAGAAATTACATTGATAAGTGGAATTATGGATAATGAATTAATATCAGTATTAAACATAGATGTGCCAAATGGCATAGCCTCCAAATTTCTAAAAGAGAAATTATTTGAGTTATCAGAGAAGATGGACAATAAAACTATATTAGTAGGGGACATTAAACTTACCCTTTCAGAATTAGATAAATCAAACCAAAAAGTAAATAAGAAAGAAATGAAGTGCTGGTGGAGTTGCAAACTGATCCAACCCTTCTAGATGGCAATTTGGAACTAATCCCAAAGGGTGCTAAAAGACTGTCTGCCCTTTGATCCAGTCATACCACTACTAGGTTTATACCCCAAAGAGATCATAAGGAAAAGGACTTGTATAAAAGTATTTATACACCCTTACCACTCTTCCACCTATGAGCCAATACACAGAAGTTAAGGGTTTAAAAAATATATTTATAGCTGTGATCTTTGTGGTGGCAAAAAATTGGAAAATGTGCATATGCCCTTCAATTGGGGAATGGCTAAACAAATTGTGGTATCTGTTGATGATGGAATACTATTGTGCTCAAAGGAATAATGAACTGGAGGAATTCTGTGTAAAAAAAAAGAGAATATGGTTGAGAGACCCACAGATATGGCTAGTGGTAGATCCAGTCAGGGATTCCCCTGAATACTCAGCCAGGTATTCTAACCGCCAGTTATGAAAGTGAAACTAAATCACTTTCTCTCACTGAGTCAGTTGCACAAATGCCTTGGAGACAATAGTTATAAAAACAGTATCTCTTTTTATTTTAAGAGGGAAAACAACCAAGGATCAGAACAAGAAGTCCCTAACTCTTAGGGATCTTTGCTAATTATCCACTGTCCTCCACATCCCCTGTAAGAGGGAGCTTCTGTTTCTTCTGACTAACTTAACTCCCTGTTTCTATCTAGGTATCCCCTAAATTGACTAAGCTAACTATCTATGACGCTCAGTAGTTGGCTTGATTGATTCCCCAAAAGCTGTCTCCAAAAATCGTTATGAATGAACTCTGATGGCTAAGTTCACCCCAGGGGGTGTGACCCCTGTGGTAAAACCTCAAAGCTGATCGGATGGGATTTTTAAAAATAAAACCTTCTGAAAAGCACAGCATGTATGGTCAGATCCTTTTCTAGATCTTTCCCAGTTAGAGTACCTCCAAAGATGAATTATGGGTAAACTCCTTTTCCACAGTCAGGTGAGGTAGATGAGCTCTGATAAGCCCACCTTTCTTCCATCATTCCTGGACAGGAAGCCCTTTACCTCCCATAGGAAGTCAAGCCACTCTATCTGTTTTAACTTCCAAACTATTCCTCCTCTGCCTTCTGCCTGCTAAAATCCTTTCCCTTGAGTTCCTACTATGTGCCTTAACGAGAGCCTTCCACTTCTCTTAAATCTTATCCTATCTCTATCCTTTTCCCATCACACATGTGAACTGGAATGACCTCCAGGAATTGATGCAGAGTGAAAGGACCAGAGTGAATGGAGCAAGAGAAAATTATACGCAGCGATTGGTACAATAGAATGTAATGGACTTCTCTACTAGCAGCAATGCAATGATCCAGAAAGAGAGAAAGAATGCTATCCACATTCAGAGGAAGAACTGTGGGAGTAGAAACACAAAAGAAAAACAACTGCTTGATGACATGAGTTGATGGGGATATAACTGGGGATATAGACTCTAAACAATCACCCTAGTGCAAATATCAATAATATGGAAATAGTTCTTGATCAATGACACATGTAAAACCCAGTAGCATTTTGCATTGGCTATGGGAGGAGTTCGGGGGAGGGGAAGGAAAGAACATGAATCCTGTAACCATGGAAATATGTTCTAAATTAATTAATTAAATAAAATTTTCAAAAAAAAATAAAGTAATAAAGGAGATGAGTAGAATTGAAAAATAATTAGACCTGATAGACCTCCAGAGATAATTGAATGGGAATAGAAAGGAATATATCTTTCATTAAAAAAAAAATCATATAATGGGACATGAAAGCCACAGTGTAATAAGGAACTTCTGGGACAAAATGGAGAACATCTTGAGTGACAGGATCATTGGTTAAAGACTTTGGAATGTACCCAGGTGGCATGAGCCAGGGTCAAAAGACAATTGGGAACACCCCTATAAATACTCTTGAACTACAGCACACCGGGTCTCAGTTTTGAGAATCTCGGGAGGAGGGTGGTTGAAGGGAGGGTAGGCCATAGGCCTGCAATTCAGCATCCATACTTGAGTGCCATAGGAAGTTATTCTACCTGTTACTAATAGAGCTGAGAGAGAATAACACCACAGCTATTAAGAATATCACCATTAGCCTTCCCTATCCTTTGGTTTGTACCATGACTGGGTCAAGACTGGGATTGAGAGAGGGAGAGGAATCTCCAGCCTATTATTAACTCATCATCTACAGATTTAGATTACTTTAATTCAATTAGATTAGTTTAGCATTCCCAAACCTCTATCCTAATTTCCTTGTTCCTAACCCTTTAGACAAGCAATACATCTTGTTGTAGTTTAATCCAAAGAAGATTGGTGTTCCTTTCCTAATTAGTGAACATCTATAGCTAATTAGGGAAAGGGATTTGTCAAACTGCAGTCAGAACAGTGTTTGTCTATTTAGAACATTCACACCATCCCAAACCAGCCATAATCAACAATCCCAAACCTAAGCCAAGAAGCTAGAGAAGTTGTTAACACACATACAACTCCTCACTTGCTACTTTGGCTTGGGCACTATTAAAGAGGCAAAGGTTTAGCTAAACTTAATTTCATAAATCCTGGGGATTACTAGCACATTGGGTGATCACCCAGGCAATCTCATCTCTCACTTAGCCTAGATCTGTCATCTGAGGATCCAGAGCCAGCTTGGCAGACTCAGCTTAATAGAGCCTGTAGGGCCCAAGTGAGGCTTTGCAGCCCTTTCATATTACCAGATCAGCCTCCATTTATTTTCAACAATAGCCAAATGAAAAGCAGAAATATAAAATTCATCCTTTTCTGACCATAATGGTAGAAACATTATGCAGAATAAAGGGCTTGGAAAAGTTTAAAAATTAATAGGAAACTAAATAACCTTATCTTAAAGAATGAGGGAATTTAAGAACAAATTATAAAACATTCAATAATTTCATTAATGAGAATGGCAACATAAGAAAACAACATAGCCAAAATGTTTGGGATGTAGCCAAAGTAGAATTTAGGAGAAAATTTATACCTCTAAATGCTTACATAAATAAAACCAACAAATACTAGGTCAATGAATAGGGTATGCAAAAACAACAACAGAAAACAAGGAAAAAAACACATTCGAAACTTCCAATTAATCATAAAATTAGGAATATTGAAAATCAAATGAGAGATTACTAAAGTAGAAAGCATGAAAACCATTGAATTAATAAATTATACAATTAGTTTTATGGAAAATTCAATAAAATAGATTAACCATTGATCAATTTGATCAGAAAAAAGGAAGAAAAAACCAAAATACCATTATTAAAAATGAAAACAGTGTGGAGCAGCTGGGTAGCCTCAGTGGATTGAGAGCCAGGCCTAGAGACGGGAGGTCCTAGGTTAAAATCAGGCCTCAGACACTCCGCAGCTGTGTGACCCTGGGCAAGTCACTTGACCCCCATTGCCCACCCTTACCACTCTTCCACATAGGAGCCAATACACAGAAGTTAAGGATTTATAAACAATGTAAAAAAAATGAAAACAGTGAAATTGCAAACTTAGGAAGAAATTAAAGCAAGTATTTAAAGTTATTTTGACCAGCTATAGACCAATGAATTTGATATTCTAAGTGATATAGATGAGTATTTATTGTCCAGATTCACAACAGAGGAAAAAGAATACTTAAACAATCTAATCTTAAAAAAACTAAGTTGAAGAAGTCATCAATGAATTTCCTACAAAAAAAGTGTCAGAGACAAATGTATTCACAGGTGAAATCTACTAAACATTTTAAAAACAATTTTTTTCCATACTGTAAAAGTTATTTGGAAAAATAACTTAGGAAAGAATGTCATCAAAGTCCTTTTGTTTATTTTTATTAAAAATTTTTTTTTAAACCCTTAACTTCTGTGTATTGGCTTCTAGGTGGAAGAGTGGCAAGGGTGGGCAATGGGGGTCTAGTGACTTGTCCATGGTCACAGAGCTGGGAAGTGTCTGAGGCCAGATTTGAACCAAGGACCTCCTGTCTCTAAGTCTGACTCTCAATCCACTGAGCTATCCAGCTGCCCCCATCAAAGTCCTTTTATGACACAAATATACTGCTAACCTGTAAACCAGTAAGAACAAAAATTAAAAAAAAACCTACACAGCAATATTCCTAATGAATATTTAGGCAAACATCTTTAAAAATATTCAAAGATTATTACAAGAATTCATCACAAGGGTCATACACTATGACCAGGTGTGTCTTATTCCAGGAATTCAGAGATGGTTCCATTTTAGAAAATTGCCACCATAACTTATATTAATAATGAAACCAAGAGAAACAATATGATTTTTTCAATAGATACACAAAAGCTTTTTGAGAAAATACAATATCCATTCCTATTAAAATCAAAAGAGAACATTAGAATTAATGGAACATTCCTCAAGATGATAAATAGTATCTATCTATTCAAACCATTATTAAAAATGGATATAAGCTTGAAGTCTTCCCAATGAGATCAGGAGTGAAATAAATGTTGTCCATTATCTCCATTATTATTAACATTGTACTAGAAATGTTAGCTATAGCAATAAGAGAAGAAGAAATAGAAGAAATTAGAATAGCTGATGAGGAAACAAAGCTATCAATCTTTGCAGTATTTCTCATGATATAGCTAGAGAATTTTAAAGAAGTAACAAAAAAACTAATCCAAACACCACATTTATCAGAGTTTCAGGATATAAAATAAAGCCATAGAAATCATCAGAATTTCTCTATACTACCAAGACAAACCCAGACACTATATGATCACAGCTAATATACATTTTCACACAAATAATATCAAATTTATACAATCTGAAAACATTAGTTGCTCGTGGGTGAGATGATACAATATAATAAAAATGATGATTCTTCAAAATTTATTTACTTATTTTGTGCCATATCAATCAAATTATCCCAAAATTATCTCATAGCGCTAGAAAAAAAAAAATAAAATTAATCTGGAAGAACAAAAGACCTAGAATATAGAGGGAATTGATGAGGAAAATAATGTAATATAATATAAATTAATATATAATACAACACAACATAACATGACAACATAATATAATATAATATAATATAATGTAACATAATGTTATGTAATGTAATGTAAAACAATACAATTGTGAGGGGGTGAAGGGATCAAGGTAGGAGGATTGGAGGAAGGGAATGAGGAAGGTTGGATGGGAGAAAGGAGAGAGGAAGGTAGATGAAGGGAAAAGAAGTTAATGTCCCCAGCAGGGGAAAATTGACCAGAACCCTTCGGGGCTCTGATAAAAGATCAGAGAGCAACTTAGGGTTTAGAGTAGCTAGGTTTTATTTAAATTAAAAATGGGAAGGTCTAGGGAAAACTAGGAGGTAGATAGAAGGGGAAAAAGGCTCTGCAGGGTTCAGGGTAGAGAGCTTCAGCCAGCCACCAGGCTGGAGAGACAAAAGGTGCCAAAAAAGATGTTGTCTCCCAGGGCTTAAAATAATTTTAAAAGACACACAATACAATATCAAAGCCAAGTAGGAATTAGTTTTGCTTGTTTACACATATTGTTATGAGTTTGTTTTACTTTTTTTTTCCTTGCAGGGAATATATCATGTGAAAGATAGAAAACAATTTTTAAAATAAAAATTAAGGATTCTAATATTTTTATAAAGCAATGGGTTAAGTAGTAGAGAAAAGAAGAAAGAAAATTAAAGGAACCCAATATAAAAACATTTTGGATAAGTAAAATAATTAAAGTGATATTGGTTTTGTCTATCTACTTCTATTAAATTTTAGATAAAATTATCATTTCAATGATATAAAATTAATTACCTAAAACATATTGTGCATGCTTAAATAACTGGTTTAATTGGCAATTTTAATGCAAGTTTGTCAAGAAGTCAATAGCAGCTAATGATTTTTAAAATAATATTTATTTTTTGTGGGGTCACAATCATTCTTTTCTTAGGCTTATGGCAATTTCATCTTGAATGTGGTCAAAAAAAACTACTCCAATGAATTCAGAGAAGTTTAAATTTTGAAAACAGATAACTTGCAAATAGTCTAAGTTATATTGGCTTTTTTAAAGTATAGATTAAGGGTCTTTTTATAAGGAAAAGAAATATAAAAATATAAAATAAATATTAGCCTACTACTATCAAAAAGAATAAATTAAAAAATATATCTGTGGAGGACTTCTCCAACTGTATGTGGGAAGGGCATCACTTTTCCCTAGCATAGTTATCTACAATTCATTTTTAGTCAACATCATAATTGCATTTGAATTTTACTATACTCATTTATTATACCATTTGGTTGTCTCCTTTCCTTGCATCATTCTAAAAATTATTCTTTTATAGCATGTTTGTTACTGACACAAGCATTATAGTCTACTTTAAAAGCAGTATAATATAAAACATACTGTTCCTAATTTCCTCTGTCTCCTAGACATCTGGTTTCCACAGAAATAACATATACAGTAAGTCATCAGAAGGAGAACAACAGCTGCTATACTTGTTAAGCATGGCCTCCCATTGCAGGTTGGAATTTTAAAAGAGATAAATGTTTTTTTTCTGAACATTAAAGTAATGCATGCTTTGTTTAATTGCAATGTATGTGGGGAAAATTGCCGCCAAGACGATATAGCTGTATTTTATCTCTTGTTTCACTGTTGATCAATGATTTCACACTTATTCTAGCAGATAAAGGTTATTCTGATTCACTCAAAGCAAATGTCAACTAGCAATTGAGAAAAAAAAAGATAGTAAATAAAGCTCCATATTTTGAAAGCAAATACAGTCCTCAGTCCCTATATTGGATCAATTTATTTCCACAATTATCATCAATGCTGTTAAATCTTTTAAATTATTTCCAGCCTAAAACATATTTGAACTCCCAGAGAGCCTACATTGAGCTTCTAACAATCCCCTGTAAATAGATGCTGTTATTTCCTACACAAGAAGAAAAAAGAAAGAAAGAAATCAAACATTTATTAATGTTCCAAGCACTGTGCTTTATTCATTTCAAATAATATCTCTTTTGAGCCTCATGACAACCCTCTGAGTTAGGTATTTTTATTATCCCTATTTGTAGCTTAGGTAACTGAGGCAGATAGAATTAACTAGTTATCAAATATCTGAGACTGGATATGAACTAACTCAAAGTCCAGTGCTCTATTTACTGCATCACTATCTGCCTCTGAAACATCATTTTGCTTAGCTTAAGAGAGGAAATAGGGATTCCACTATAAAAAGATCACTTCAAAGAAAGGGAAAATTATCTCCTTGTTCTCTCTTGTTCTTTTGAGATTCTTAATCTGAAATATCAGGTTAATCACTTTCATGAAAATTTCAAGTTTCTGGTGATTTCAATAAAAGTTGCTCTTTTCCATATAAACAGTTGTTATAGTATAGTACAGTATATTTAGACTTAGAAATGCTTATTTATATGTAAAACATATATATCTTTTGAATGAACAGATTCAAACTCAGGCCTTCCTCACTCCTGGTCCAGTGTTCTATTTGTAGGATCAACCAATAGCATCTGGCCTCAGTAGTATTCCCACTCCTAAAATTATTCAGTCATTTCACTCAGAACCAATTCTTTAAGACTTCATTATGGGTTTTATTGGTAGAAATATTGAAGTGTTTGTCATTTCCTTCTCCAACTCTTTTTACATATGAGGAACTAAAGCAAATAGAGTTAAATGACTTGCTCAGGGTCGCACATCTATTAAGTGTCTGAGGCCAGACTTGAATTCAGTTCTATCTGACACCAGTCCCAGTGTTCTATCTACTCTACTACTTAGCTCCCAACTACACTTTGCTATTTAATATTCTTCTTTTGGAGCTAGGTTTAGAGTAGGCAGATACCTACAATGGTGTTATTTGGTGAGTATCTCTTAGGGCAGAGATGTGTGTAGTACAGAGAGAGGGACATAGCAGTTTTGCAGACTTTGGCTGAGTTCTTATGTCAATTAGGAGTTTAGAATCTTCAGGGAGAGTTTCAGTTGGACCTGGGACCTCGTGGAGAGAACTAGGGCCAACTGAACTCCTGTTTCTCCTTTCTGGAGATTGAAAACCTAGCCTAGTTTTGGAGAGTTTTTTGAGATTTGTTAATTTAGATAAACCCTTTGAATCTTCATACCCTACCTCATTTCCCTACCTTCCTTTCCCTTACCTAAATGTCTGATAGGAGTGAATAAGGAGATTGAAATCAGAGAGTAGTTTCAAATCTGTGAGAGTTCAGCTCTACTCTTACAGTACTTTATCTAGAGAGGTTTGGTAGCCATCATCATAATCCCTTTTGATTTCAAAATCACCTGGAAAGCTGAGTCAGGCAGAACCTTGCTCAAACTCCATTCCTGCTTCCCTTCCCCCACCTGAGGTTTCTTTAAGCAGCTATTAGGGCTTCCTTTAATCCTTTTACCTGATAATTTTACCTGAGAAGATAATAAACCCCTTTTGTGTTTAAAACAGACCTTTTAGTTACTTTGTCAGTTAATTAGTAAGAAAGGGAAGAAGAGGAATAGAATCAACATACTCTGGGTTTGAGGGAAGCCGGGGTATCCATCTTGAATAAAGTGTAACTTCAAAACAAGTCCCTTCCTGTGAAATTAACTAAAACCTGTAGTTAATTTCAATCAGTCTATTTCCCTTCAGTGTGTCTTTAGTCTAAGTCCTAGTCTGTATGCTGCTGATGATTGCCTGTTTGGATTAATTCCTCCTCTCCCTGGAAATCTTTGTTACTTCAGAGTTATACTCCCTGACTTCAGCCATTCCCTCATTTTCTCCTACCTCCTAAGCTGCCATCCTTCATCAGTGAACCTTCCTTATTCAATATATTGCCTTAACTTCCCTATTACCTAGTATATTCACTTGAATACCATCAGACTTGGATCCCTTGCTTTGTCTTGTTCCCTGATCCTATCAGTTATTACACCTAGCTTCAGCCTCATATTATATCCTGCATCTTACTATTACATCCTACCTGTAACCCATATTACTTACCTAGCAAGTTCCTGACAATATCCCTTCCAAATCCCCTGTAACATAACATCTTTCCTAAAATCCCCATAACATGGGCAAACTTTTTAAAGAGGGGGCCAAAGGAAAGGAAATGCTCATGTTCATCTGTCAGTCTGTTTCTAAGGCAACTCTTTCTAAGTTTCATTGTATTGTATCCTACTCATTGTATTTGTCAGATTAGGAATAATGTCTCATAGCTGGATAGACCATTTCAGGGGGCCACATCTGGCCTGTGGGCCGTAGGTTGCCCATCACTACCTTAATCTATGGAAAATACTCTGTTTAACTGGGAGTCTTCCAGTTATAAAGTTGTATTATTTATTTTTACAAATATACCCTGAATTGTAATGCTGTTGTTTTTAAGGGCTATGCTCAAAGACATGAAGAAAACAGTATCTCAGAAGAAGCTTTAAAAATAGAAAATAAAATGCTAAGAGAAAAACTGAAAAATTGGGGAAAGACCATAGCTCCTCTCCAAGAATCTAACTATCAATCCCTTACCTGCCAGTTTTGTGGGAAGAAGGGCCACACAATGATGAACTATAGGAACTGGTTATGAGTAAACAGAAATAATATCCAGTTAAATAATAACTATAGAAATAATGATAGGAATAATAATCATAATAATGATTCCAGGAATCACAACTTTAGGAGTGATAAAAATGCTAGTAATAAAAATCAGGAAGATGATAACTCATACCAAATGACCCTGCAACAGTGTATCTTAAGTGGAGCTCACCTCTGAACTACTCAAGGGGCTAATTGGAAGAAGGGTGGAGCCCAAGGAAATGCCCAAGCATCTTTATAAAGCTGAGATGGGGGGGGGGAAGGGCCTTGGAATCAAAAAGGGAAACCTTTGATTTTCCAGACCCTGGTATTTTGATGTGAATTTTCCTCATACACCCCACACACACAAACACACACACATAGTAAGGAATCTCATGTAACTCTAAAAGTGGGAAATTAATATTACAATTGTTTATTAGTCACTGGAGCATCAAGGGCAGTTCTGGTCTTGTAAACCAGTATGAAAACTGTAACTCTATTGTCTCTCTAAATGTAGTAGGTGTATCAGGAACGCATCAAAAAGTCCCCAAATTTTCTCTTCCCATGATAAACATAGGGCCCTTAATTGTAGAACATTCTTTTCTTTTGATGCCTATATCTCCCACAAAAATTGCTGGGAAGGGATCTATTATGTAAACTTAAAGCCACAATAATTTGTGTTCCAGGTGGGTCTATGTCATTAAAATTACATGAGGAATCTTTAAATTTGCTCCCTGTATTTCTCTCAGAGAGCCAGGAAGTGAAAGAGCCTCCCAACTCTGAAATCCCAGATGACATCCCTAAGTCTCTCTGGGCCACATCTTCTTCCAATGTAGGCCTACTTAAATCAGCTGTTCCTATTCAGATTAAAACAAGAGTTGGACCAGCTTTCTCCATTCCTCAGTACCCCCATCAAAAGAAGCTATTGAGGGAATCACCCCAGTAATAAATTCATTAATTGAGCAAGGAATAATAATTCCATGCAAATAAGAATATAATACACCTATTTTACCTGTTAAAAAGCCAAAAATAGGCCCAGATGGAAAAAAGCCCAGTATCAATTTGTTCAAGATTTAAGGGCTATAAACAATCATGTCATAAAAAGACATCCTGTAGTTTCAAACCCAAACACAAAAATTTCCTCTCTTCCCAGTACAGCCACTTACTTTATAGTAGTGGACTTGTGCTCAGCCTTTTTCTTGATTCCTATTCATGAGAATTCCAGACATATATTTGCCTTTACCTGGAAAGGTTCCAAGGCCGCAAGATCTCAAAAGTTTCAGTGGTGTCTTCCCAAAGTGGAATATTTAGGTTTCGTTTTAACTGCTAGTGCCCATTATATTTCTCCTAAGCACATTGGAAATATTCAAAAATTGAATGATTCTACCACTAAGAAACAGTTAAGAGCAATCTTAGGAGCAATAGGTTTTTGTCGACAATGGATCCCTTGCTATGGGGAAATTACTAAATTCCTTATAGCACTAACGAGAAATTCAGTCCCTGAACTGCTTAAATTAGAGCCAGAACACCTGTTTGCTCTGTCAAATCTAAAACAGGCTATCCTGTCTGCCCATGTTCTAAGTACCCAGATTACAATAAATAATTTACTTTGTATGTACATGAAAGAAGAGGGGTAGCTTCAGGTGTTTTAACTCAAACTTTGGGTCCTTATCAGTGTCCAATTACTTATTATTCAGCCTAGCAGGACCCAGTTGCTGCAGAAGCACAACTATGTCTTAGAGGTGTAGCTGCCACAGCTTTATTAGTAACAAAAACTGTTGATCTAGTATTGAGATTCCCATTAACAATTATGTGCCCACATTAAGTAGAAGCCATTGTTGCTAAGGCATAGAACACAGGCATTTTCTAATCATAGAATTACAAGGTATGAAATAACCTCACTAAATAATGAAAATATTACTTTAAAACATTGTACAACTCTTAATCCTGTCACCTTGCTCCCTGATTTACCAGTCTCAGAAGAACCATTACACAACGGTGAAACACCAGTGTCCATGGCTGAAAAGCCTCCAGACAATCTCCTGGACATGCCTTTAGACAATCCAGATGTAGTGTTATTTATTGATGGTTCTTCTTTTATGAGGGATGGCATACACTACACTGGAGCTGCTGTAGTCACATAATTTGCCACTGTGTGGTCAGCTTCAGTACCCTCAAATCTAAGTGCTCAAGTTGCAGAATTCTTAGCCCTAAAACATGTATGTATAACTGCCAAAGATAAAAAAGGCAACAATTTATACAGATTCTAGATATGCATTTGGAATTTCTCATTCAGTGGGTATGTTATGGCTTCAGAGAGGATTTTTAACTTCAGCTGGAAAATCTATAGCTAATGCAAAATTACTAATGAAGTTCTTTCTGCTCTCCAGCTACCCAAAACTCTAGCTGTAGTTCATTGCTCTGAGCATACAGGTGGCACTTACCCTGGCTCTAGGGGAAATGACCAGGCAGATAATGCTAAAAAGCTAGCAGCCATAGGAGGGCCTGAATTAATTTTAACATTAACAACCACTGATGACTTAAATTTATCACTTTCCTATAATGAGAAGGAAGGAGGAAAATAGAAGCAGAAATTTAAAACTAAACAGATAAATGGAGTATGGGTGTCCTCCTAAGGAAAACCCCTGCTCCTGGAAGCTTTTATCACCAAATTTGCCAATCTGTTCATAAAAATGGTCATTTTGGTACCCAGGGCATCATGGACTCTGTTAAAAGGGTATGGATACCTTTTGGCATAACTGCTATAGCATCTAAAGTGTGTTCAGCCTGCCCTACCAGCCAAGCATATAACCAATATGCCTTTCATGGTAAAGCTTTTGGTGGGTGTCTTCTGGCTTACACACCTTTTGAGCACCTGCAAATTGATTTCATAACAATGCCAAAGGCTGGACAATATAAATTTAGCCTAGTCATAGTGGATCAAGTGACCAGATGGCCAGAAGCATTTCCTACTGCCTGAGCCACAGCAGCTTTTGTTGTTAAGATGCTTTTCAAAGAAATCATTCCTTGTTTTGGCCTGCCTGCATGTATTGATTGAGACAGGGGAAGTCACTTTACCAATTCAGTTTTATCTGAAATATATATTTCTGTTTGGGGATAACTCCCAAATTCCATGTACCATATCACCCCCCAGAGCTTAGGCCAAGTTGAAAGGATGAACAGAAAACTTAAAACTATGATTGGCAAATTATGCACTGAGACACATTCTAAATGGCCTGAAATTCTCCCTCTGGCCCTATTTTATCTTAGAAGCAAGCCCAGAGGAGATCTACATATCTCACCATTTGAGATCCTTCTTGGATATCCCCCTATACAGGTTAAGCCTTTTTCTGCTGCATATACATCACTATTAGGAGGAGATACTTCTATTACTTCCTATTTACGGTAATTGCAGCATAAACTGTGTGAACTCCATGAATCCGGAGTAGCAGTACAAGCTGGACCAATAGACTTTTCACTTCATGACCTGAATGCAAGAGACAAGGTATATAAAAAGAATTTCCAGTGTACTGGAGCAACTCAGCCTTCCTGGAAAGGGACATTTCAAATATTATTAACCACTCCGACAGCTATAAAATTGGAGAAAAAGACTTGGATTCATTGCTCACATGTAAAGAGAGCATATTCTATTGAAACTGATTGACTGTATCCTGTCACATGCATTGGAGATAACAGTTAATAGACAAATGGATTCTGTTTTTTGGAAAACATTGTATTTTTCCCTAAATTTTTAATGTTCTTATTGCTTTTCTTTTTCTTTTTAATAGAATAATAGATTCTGGAAAATAATGGAAACCTGTCATTTGTTAATAAATGTTATGGAACTATGATTTATGTTTATGTCTGATTCTAGGAAATGGGATCAAAAAGGAGCACAGACTTAATCTGTACAGTGCCATAGAAGCACAGATTTAACCTGAATAGTGCCATGGAGCACAAGGAAAAAAAAATACCATACCAATTCAAGTGGGATTGTTGAACTTCTATCCCAATAGTAAAGGATTTGAACCTAGTATGAGACTCAAAGTTGCAAAACTTGACATATGTTAAGAAGTTGAATGCTTTGTTCTACACTGCCAGTCAAGTACTGAAGATTGGTCATCATTCTGACTCCCCTATCCCTGAGAATGAAGTGAAATCAGACCAGGGAATGTATACTTCCTTTTGACATAAAAATCTGGTCCTCTTTTCTCTCCTATGATAAGGCAAATTGCTGTAGTCTTGGCTGCCAATGGGTAAGTGCAATATTACTGCATTTTTGTCGTAAAGATTTATGGAACATAATTTACTTTAATTGGACCCTACTACAAGGGCCTGTTATGAATTTATTCTTGTTTAATAAGAAAATTTTACATACATAGAATTTTGATATTTCAATCCTGATTTTGAATTTTTTTTCTTTCTCTCAAACTTTAATTTTTCTTCAATTTGTTTTTCTTTTTATGCTTTTGGCTTTTTGTCAATGCATCTAGCAAAATATTTGTTTTGCTCTCTTTCTATCTCTTCTACTTACCTCTTATCTCTAACTATTGTAATTAGAAGATTGTAGGGGTACAAGATGATTATGTCAAATGATCAATTGGGGACACCAGTCTCTCAAATGATCACAGGGGGTGTTGTGATAATAAGATTAAATCTACCTTGCCCATTTTCAAATCTAAACACCAAAAGTGTAAACAACTCCACTTAACTCACAAGTTGGGAGTGTAATGTAAGTACTAGCAGGAACAACCAAAGAGCCTAGGTAGATGTTTGAAGATGGAATATGAAAGGGAGGGAATCCCAAACTACGGCTGTATGTGAGTTAGATAACCTCCCACAGCAGCAGGGTCATGTCTCTTTAAGCCCTAGATTCTCTGCCACAGGCCCAGGGCTTGGAACCAATCAAGCCAAGACAGTTAGAAATTTTCCAGTAAGCAGATTGAAACTTCCTGAAACCTCAAATTGAAATGGATAAACTGGCTTGGAAAGGATTGCTCAACTAAGTTATAATTCAGATCTTACTGCTATTAAAAGGATGGTTGCTGTTAAGGTAAGCAAGTTTAGGCTCAAGATTAGCAAGGGTTTATTTGTAATTAAACAGAGGGAAGGTAAGGGTAGGTAGGTGGGTGAAGGAAACCCTAAGACCTTGCCTAAATTTTTGATGTCGATTAATCTTGAAGCACTAGTTGATGTTCCCGAGGTGCAGAGTAATGAGACAGCCTTGAGGGCAAATCCTAACTCTGTTGCTTTTTGCTGAGCCCAGAGGCTAGGAAGCTCCTGGCTCAGTTGCAGTTGTTCCTGGTTGTAGCTGTTCCCTCTAGCTGGTATGTAAGGAGGTTGTCTATGCAAAAGAGTATTGAATATTTAGCTATTAATGGAATTAGTTCCTACCTGCCTAACAGAAACTCTCAAACCACCCTGGGGCCCAAACCCTCCTTTCCACCCTAACCCTCCAGGTGAAGTCAGAGAAGTAAAGCTCCCATGTATTTGAGGACCCCCTTTTATACCCTGTCCTTAACTGACATCCTGGCACATGGCCTGGGTGCTCTGCCAGGTTCTGTGTTCCAAAGTAGCAACTGCCAGCTTGCATCCCCAGAAACATGGCTACTTAATTCTGCATCTTACAGGAGGTCTGTGACCCATGTATGCTAGAGTGAGTGATGAATCAGAATTTACTGACTGCCTCCTGGGCAGACCTAAGAAGTGTCTGTTGTGATTGGACACATAAACTAAGAGGAAGGCATAGGAAGCGATGCAAAAGAAGCCCCTTTAAAAGAGAGTTCAGTGAGTTCAGCTCATCTCTTCTCCTACATGTCTTGGACCTGAAGGAAGTCTTCTTGTTGGTGACTTGGAACTGGAGGAGCACTGGCTGAGACCTAAGGCCTTGGTGAGATTGTTCTTAAATCTTTCCCTTAGAACTACACGTGGTGAGTGAAGAAGGCTGACTACCTTAGCCTCCAGAGGAGCACTTGATTAGGAAAAGCCCTAGTGGCTAAACCCCTTGTTAATTGACTTTTGGGCTCTCTGACTGGGCCTCTGGAGCCCTGCCAGAATAAAGTACAGACTTGAATACAAATCTAGTTTATTAAGCTAGATCTCTTACTCTACCCTCTTCTCATCTCTCTACTTCTACTCTCTCCTATATTTTGTAAATAAATTACAAAATCATTTTAGGAATTGGTATTTATTCAGTTCCTTAGTGACCAAATATTTAAATATTAATATATCCAATCAAAAACCCCCTTTTATCTCTTACATATGTGACAACAGTAATAAAAGTCATGACAGCGTCATAGAATTATATTCTCAGAGTTTAAAGGGACCTCAGGAAACATATAATCCAAAATAAACCTGAAAGGATTTCTATAATATATACATCATAATCTCTTCTTATAGACTCCTCACTGTCTCTAGAGTGTTCATGTGATTTGATTGATTGACTTTTAAATTAATTAAATAATTAATTTAGAATATTTATCCTCATAGTTACAATTCATGTTCTTTTCTTCCCCTCTTCCCACCCCCTCCCATAGCCAACAAGCAATTCCACTGGGTTTTACACGCGTCATGGATCAAGACCTATTTCCATATTATTAATATTTGTAATAGAGTGATCATTTAGAATCTATATCCCCAATCATATCCCCATTGACCCATATGATCAAGCAGTTGTTTTTCTTCTGTGTTTCTGCTTTCACAGTTCTTCCTCTGAATGCGGATAGTATTCTTTCTCATAAGTCCCTCAGAATTGTCCTGGATCATTGAATTACTGCTAGTAGAGAAGTCTATTACATTCGATTGTGCCACAGTGAATCTGTCTCTGTGTACAATGTTCTCCTGGTTCTTCTCCTTTCACTCTGCATCAATCCCTGGAGGTCATTCCAGTTGACATGAAATTTCTACAGTTCATTATTCCTTTGAGCACAATAGTATTCCATCACCAAAAGATACCTCTAATTTATAATCAATGAATCTAGGGGAGAGAAATTATTCTCCAAGGGAATCTCTGGGGTATGAAATTCCCCAATAGCATCTTTCAATTTTATATGGAGTGGTAAGAAGCTATGAATTCAGGAAGTTGTGTGTCTTGTCAGATATGGAGAAGTTTTGGAGTGAGTGAGAATAGGATAATTATTCAGAAGCAACCATGAAGTAAAAACAAAGACATAAATGTTAATTTTAAGAATGTATGAGAAAGGAATTAGAATCTCAGTTTATTTTTTGTCATATTTGAAAAACAATTTCATGAAAATGAGGTATTTGAAAGAAAAAGACTGAGCAAAGAATGTACTCTCTAAGCAAAGTCTGACTTTATTTGGTGGGCAAAGCAAACAAGTTAGTGGTCTACAGATTCCACAGTTGAATCTGAAACACTTCACCATCACCTTGGACAGATTTTTAAAGGCAAAAAGAGGAATTAACAGAGTGGGTGGGGTAAGAATTATAGGGGTAATTCTTCATGTAAGTAATAGAAACTTAGGTCATGGACAGATTAGGACTTCTTACAGTTAAAAGCAGATCAGGATGCCTAGGCTTCTTGTAGATCATTCAAAATGTAGTACATCCAAACTCCCATTTCTGAGAAATCCCCAACTCTCCTCATACTTCCTGCTTAGATGAATCAATTTGATAAAAAGAATAGTATAAAGTATAATCACATATTTATGATTAATGTAGTAATGCACTTATAGTAAAACACACTTAAAACTATTACTCAGGTACAGCCCTGGAACTACATTCTTAATGGTTTCACACACAGACTTTTGCCTGGAACTATAGCCTTACTACAAATCACACAATTGCAAGATATCAAAGTAAAGGAGTTCTTAAGCTAATACAAATGAGGGGCTTCTTAATTAAATTTCCTTCTTACACAGTGCTTGATTTTTCTTTAACATGCTAATTTTAGATAAAGAAAAAAATAAAAATCATTTTAAAGAAATCCTTGCACTTTTGCCCTAATATAGCAAAGTAATTATCTTTTAATTAACTTAATAGTCTTTCCTATATTCAGCTTAAAATATTTGTTTAAAGTGTGCTCAGTAGTTCATTAGCAAGAGCATTATGCATTAATGCGCTCTTAGCAAAGAAGTACTTTTTGTCATTTTATTATTTTTTATATAAGTTTTGGGTGATAAAAGCAATACAGCAAGCAATTCAAGGGGTTACTGGTTATATTGGTAAACTAAAATAATGGAAAATATTATACAGAGTATATTTGAGGGCCTTTATTTTCCAGGGGACTGTTTTTGGTATATTCTGGGGCAACTCTTATTTTCCATATAATAAAAAGAGTGATGTATACCATATAATACACAAACATCTTGGAGTTGCTTTTTCCTTCTATTAGTTTGTTCAATGACATTAAACATAAAAGATCCATAGACTCTTCTTGAACTTTCTTGAATCTGGAAATTTCTCAACAATAGCAATCTAATATTTTATGAGTATGTGCTATATGTCAGATTACATGAAATTCTGGCTATACAAAGAAAAATCAACATAGGTCTTGATTTCAATGAACTTACATTCTATCACCGGAGATAATATGCACATAGATAAGTATAAAATACATATATTAAAAATAAATACTGAGTTAATTTTGGAAAAGGAGACATCAGCAGTAGTGGAGCAGGACAACTTATATTATTGGAGTCACATTTCCATATGAGTTTAAAAGGAAGCTAGGGCATGTCAGAGATAGAGTTGAGAAGATCTGTATTGTAGGCACTGGGAAAAGTCAGTCCAAAATCTTCGGGATGAAATACTATGATCAAAGTTTCAAACTAGTGTTAGGTGAAGTATAGAGTGAAAAGCATCTTAACTGAAAACATCTTCCCATCATCTTCCAGTTGAATGATTTTTATGTGCACACCTTTTGCATATGCTTTTTTATTTATAATTTTATTATTCTCTGCATATTTGCTGAATATATTTTGAACACACTGTCCACATCCCTGAGATAGGACCATTCTCTTGTGTTCTTGGGGAAAATACATATTTTCTTTTGTTTGCTTACCTAGAGCAATGCATGGCAAAAGTAGCCTAAAACAATAGTATGAGTATTTATTTCTCACATATATACTTGGTCACATTCATCTGGGCTTCCTATTTTCATTTTTTCAATGATCTTTGCCATTTTAGAGTATATGTGTATATTTGGGGGCAGCATACAAATGTTAATTCCACCAATATCTCCAGTAAAAAAAGATTATTATCAAATATCAGATCCGTTGCAAATCATGTCTACTTGTTATCACCATCTGGTTTTATTTGGAAAATGCTTTGTGAATGTTCTGTCCTACCTATATCTAATACCAAGATTCTTTTAGGTCTCTTTCACATAAAGGAATACAATTTGATGTGGTTTCTGAACTTTTGAATAACCTCATGGTAGCAACTGTTAAATTAGTAAAACTGATCTAACAAATTATAAATACCTTTGCAAGAAGCCATATTGGGCCAGGATAGTTGCCAGTTACTGAGGTTGGAATGCAGAATGGAAGGGTAGCATGAGGTGGCATGAGACCAAAAAGTTTGTTGAGAGCACCCTATAAATTGAGGCTGATTGCTATTCTCAGTCTTAAGAATGGTGGGACAGTAGTCATTTCAAAATTGTCTCTTAGCTAAGGTTAACTTATACCTCATCAGATTAGTTACCTAGACTCATTACTCATCCAATGCTATCAGCATCCAGTCCTATACATCATCAATAATGTACAATTTTCTAAATATCAACAAGAAGATAAATTTAGAAGATCAACTCTGTTAAACCAAGCCAACTTGAATTGAGCTAGAACATCAAGCAATTAGCCTGGCAGGTTCAGTGAATCAGCTTCACCTGGAAACTCCTGAAGATTTATTATAAGCTTTAGTTAGTTAAACAAGGTTCTAGGATTCATTCCCAATCCCTCTTTTTTCTTTATTTCTTTATTTCAACCCACCCTTTCCCTAACCTTCATTAAATAAGTTAAAAAGAAAGAAGTCTGTACTGATCTGATCTGTGCTGAAGATTCTTAGAGGAAGGTGTCAGTTAAAACTTTTCCTTTCTCTCATCAAACTCATTCAAATGATTATTGATCTTCTATCATCAGGATCAACATCACAACCAACACATCGCAGTCAGTTATAACTTCCTTACTAGTTTGAGTTTAATAATATTCACTACATCTAAAGAACTAAGTTCACTTAGCTCTGACAGTTGGAGAAGAATTTTTTACTTTCTCATTGGTCAGTTGTAAAGGAGGAATCAACTGAGTGGTGAAGCCTGTCAGTTGGTTTAACAGAGACCACACCCAGCTGCAGAGTCACTTAACCTTACTTAAAGCAACATCATTCAGCTGTGTTAAACCATCTAGATAAGAGGTCTCATATCCTCTTTTACAGATATTACATAGGTGTATTATTTTTTTTCTTTTCAAGTTTTTCTGGTCTACATCTCATTTAAATAGAAAGTGTTTAATTTCTTGTCACATCTTTTATTCCTTAATTCTGTCCTTTTATTTTCAAGTAGCAAGTATTTTTAAAAATATTTCTCTGCAAAATTATCCCCAATCTGTGAAAAAATTTAAAATAAAATTCCATATTACAATAGACACATAGTCCATTAAAAATACCCATGTTATATGGGTCCAAAATGGTGTGTATATATATATATATATATATATATATATATATATATATA